>NC_089895.1:2929351-3233221 GCF_040182565.1 Anser cygnoides | reverse complement strand
TTCTTTGGAGATTTAGGTTTAGGGCTGAGCAGTTGCTGAAGTGAGTAATAGGCTGGAGATAAGAGCGTGCCTCCAACCCTGGAAAGCACAGAAGGCACAAGATCAGAGACCAAGCTAAGCATTTAATTTAACCTGTTCTCCTAGGTTAGCATCATATGCTCCTGGAGAAGTCCACCGGTGCTTTCTGGAAAGCTTTCGCCCTTCTGTCTAATCTGCTGAGGCTGCTTCTGATAAAGGTGAGTGCAGAAAAGCAGACACAGCTACTTCCAGATGTGCGCTGACACCTAAGTTCCTCCTCTAGCGCTGCTGTGCTGACCCCATGCCTGCCGAGCTGAGGAAGCAGCATCCCCCTGCTGCTCCAGCACTGAATCCTCCCGGCCCACGCAGCAGCTGGCTGGGGACATGCAATGGAGCTGGGACGGGGCAGGCAGGGCTGCGCTCCCCTGTGCTGTGTCGTAAGGGGGGCGTTGGAGCTGGGCAGGCAGCAGCGGAGCAGGGATGAGCAAGGGGCCCCGTGAGGGAGGGCTGGTGGTGACTAGCCACTAACCTCGTGTGCGCTCAGCAGCCTGCAGTCCCATTTATTAGCACTTAAAACTTGCTGTCTCTGCTCCAAATGGAGTGTTTACAGCATTGACACGAACAGCTGTCCCAGTCAGCCAGATCATAACAAATGGGAGCTCTGGCTGGAGTGTTATTTTGCTGCAAGGGGGTAATACATCTTATTACTAAACAATGAAGCTCGTGATGGATGGCGACGAGTCTCTTCGCTGTCTTGCTTGATGATCACGCTGAAAAATAAACATAAAACGTAAGATGTTCCCAGGGATCTTGGCAAGGCCTTGCATTGTACCTAGTAAGAGACAGCTTTGAGGTTCCCTGGTGCCTTAGCTGCCAGGGGCTTTGCAGCAGGCTCTGGGTTATGCTGCCTTCTCTCCACAGTGGATTAGCTGGGAGGGATGTGGGGGTCAGGGAACAGAATTCAGGGATAGCGAGGAGGAGGAGGAAGATGTGCTGGCCAAATACATCTGCTGTAGCAGGAGCTGAAGACAATTGGAGCACTGCAGAGCTCTTGTCCTAGGCTCAAGACGGTTCAGGTACATTACCTACAGCTTGGAGTCATTGCAGAGATATCAGTGGGCTCTCGGACTGAGCCCTACAGGAGCCGCAGGGGGGTACTGGCTGGCTAAAGATTATGTGACTCGGATCTCCTACACGTGCCTTCACCCACGCTCCCTGCCCTTCACGCTCTTTCCAACCGCAAGGACTGCTGAATTTTCTTACCTGCTCTCCCCCACCACGGTGGTGTTCTATTTGTAAATGGTAACTGTGAAATGATTGGAATAGGTGGTGCTGTGATTTCACAACAAAGGAAATATATTCAGGTCACAAATGGGGCGAGCAGAGCAATGGGGACTGGCATCTCTTCTTTTGGGGGCTCTACAGCAGAGGTGCAGGGTGTGAGCTGCAGCACAATGGGGCTGACAGCAGTGAGGACTGGCACCGGGTGTGCAAGTGACACTGGTAGCGTCTGGAAGCCAATTAAAGCTTATTTAAAATATTAGCATATCAGCAGGCAGGAATTCTTCCGACCGGATTGATTTCACTAGGGGATCGGGGAATAGGGCCAGCGTTCAGCTGGCAGTTTTTCTTTCACCATGACTGCGTTCGTCACCTGAGCTGCCAGGGCAGGGCTGCGGTCTGCTGGAGGAGAGCAGCAGCGGGGCCGGCGGTCTCCTGGGGAGGGTAAGGCAGCACTGCACGCAGCTGCGGGAGCCGTGCCAGTGAGCGGACGAGCTCCCACTTGGGAGCCATGAAAGCAGCCAACAAAGGCGCTCTGTGTCTGTGCGTGTGTTTCTTCAGACTAGATGAAGGAGGGAGAAGCTTTTAAAAAAAAAAATCCCACCCCTGTTTTTCCCAACGAGTTCTCCCCGGTATATATTTATATTTAGTATCTATTTAGCAGAGAAGAGGGGAGGGCTGTCTGGGAAAGGGGGTTGCTGGAAGGGGGTGGGTTTGTAATCCAGACATTCAAAGACTGTCTTAAATAGAGCATTAATGGAAGGGGGAAGGTTGGAGACTGCAGCTTTCTATTTTGGTGAAAATGGAGCTTTCTGTGTGTGCCAGCTGCTGCCCGAGTGCGGGAGTGGTTGGTCACTGCACGGAGGAGCTTTCGTTTATGCATCTCTTCTCAGTGCACAGCACTCCTGAGAACCTTCCTGCTGTTTGGGGGGATTTGGGGGTCAGATCCTAAAAGGAAGAGTGAGCAGAGCTGGCTTACATGGAGTAATCCTTGTGTATGTGCCTGGGTGCAATGAGCGGCATTGCAGCTGGACTGGGAGCACACTTGCCTTTCTGCAGACAGCTGGAAGCAATCTGACCTCCAGATCTGAAAACTGCTGCTGGACACCTGATCTGGGAAACCCCTCACGGCTTTGCCTTTCCCCCAGGGTGCAAGCTGGGGCTTTGAGGCGCTGCTGAGCAGCGCCTGTCCCTGCTGCCTGGCTGTCTCCTGGGCTGGACCAGCTCAGGTCTCGTTACCAGTTGTACCCACAGGTGGGGAATCGAGTGTTGAAAGATTTGCTGAACATCAAACTGCAGCCAAAATCAGTGCTCCTCTTTTTTCTTCCTGTCAGGGTCGTCATGGTGCACTAGGAGACTTTTTTTCCTGACTGTTGGGTGGAGGTGAGTGCTGGGGCTGCCATGGGTCTGTGCCCAGTGGCTCTGCAGGCTTCAGTTAGCTCAGGTGCGTTTGCTCCATGGTTCAATCAAACCCCGAGCACATCGCGCTTGTTTTTTTGTTGGTCGATATCAATCTTTGAAAATTACGGCCAGGTTGCCCTGTTAGCATGGGGTGGAGAAGTGGCATGGACTTGATTTCTGTGGGTGGCCGCGGATAGGTGTGAAAGCAATTCCCAAGCAGCTGCATGGGGTAGGAGTACTCCTGGAGTACTGCATGAAGAGATCATGGCCACACATCCAAGTGAATTACAGACCAAACGAGGAGTTGACTAGATATATCTTTTGGGGGCCTGGGTACATGGTATGGCAAAAATTAGTCTGCAGGTCTCTGCACACCCACACTAGAAGTAGATGTACTGAAGTTGATAGGGAAAGTTAGTCTCTAATAACCGCCTATCAGCAAAGAAATCGTAGCCTGGTCCCCAGACACTGACTCTGACAATCATTTTGTGCTAATGCTTTAGCTAGCATGTCTGTCGCTCAAATATTTGCTGAGGGGGGTGAACTTCCCAGCTCGGAGGCTGAGCCTGCCAAGGAGGAAGATGGGAGAGGTGACCCGGGCTGGTGTCCGTGTCTGCACTCAGGGATTTTTGCCTCAGAAAAATGCAAATGTGCTTGGAACCAATTTTGTTCAAGAACGTGAACAGGCACTCAAAGGACCTTTTTTTCCCCTCTCCCCATGACTTCTCCTTCTCTAATTACTAGGATGAATGTGTAAACCCTCACACTGAAGTGTTCACAAGAGTGGGTTTACTCATTTTACTCTTTCTTGGCGTAAAAGGCATCTTATTAAGGAGGTTTTAATGTGTTTTTTTTTCAGCAAGAGACATGGATTATAAAGCTTTAGAAATAACTTGCATCTGGAAAAGCCAATTAATAAAACAAAAATTCTGATGCCATTTTCTCATATATTAACAATTCATAGATAATTTACAGTGCTCATGTCATTAGGCAAATGGACTTTAAATTGATTTCAGATTAGTGGGTTAATGATTTCCCGCAGGTATTGTTTCCGTGGGCAGCGTGCATGGTGTTATTTTCAATAAAGGGGTAGGTGTGCAGGAGCAAACTCCTGCCTCAGTAATTGAGGCACTGATGGGAGTGGTGGTCGCATCCAAATGCGGTATTGATCAGCGCAGAAAGTGCTGACTGCCTCCATCACTGTGGCAAGGAGAGGGTAAGGAAAGGACTCTGGGAAAGACTGCAGTCTTTGCATATTTCTCGTACAATAACGGTTTTGGTATGTGTTAACTCCAGGTAGCCGATTGAGACGGTGTTGTTAAATAACCTTGCAGTTTATAGTACTGGGGGAAAAAAAATGTATGCAGCTGAGTTCTGATTATAGCTGTAAGGGAACAACGTGTCCCCAGATTGATTAAAAACGGGGCGATGATTATGTGGCGCCTGAGACCAACCCGAGGGGGAGGCGCGGTGCTCTCCCATCGCTGCTGTGATGGCCAGGCTGTGTGCTGGGAGTCCTGCCTTACCCCCCCTCTGCTGCCAGCTTCTGTCCTTGCATGACTTTCCCCCCTCGTTTTTCGTCTTGGCCTGCCTGTAAAGGTTGTAAATACTTCAGGGGACGGGCTGACTGTCCCGTGTATGTTGACGTGGGGAGCTAAGGTTGGAGCCCTGAGGTGCTCGTGGAAGGTCAACAGTTGGTATTTCACCTTGGTCGACTTAGTTGCCAGGAGGTCCGGACTTGCCAGAGCAAACCTGGAGAACTCTAGTAGCACAGTTAGCCCTTCTGTAGGCACGTGATGGCGTTAATAAATTGATCTGGACTTTTTGTCTCATCACCCTAATACTAGAGGTATTAAAAAACGCTAATGAATTCCTCCTCAGGGAGATGTTGTCCCAGGCCCACAGCTGAGGCGGGGAGAGATGCCTGCCCAGGGCGATGGGACGAAATGGCAGTGCAGCAGGGAAGGGGACATCCCTCTGTGGGTGTAGTGCTGCCTTCTGCGAGCCCCGCGTTGCATGGGTGGGTTTTGTAGCGCGAGGCTGTCGATGCAGGACGGCGCCGCGCAAAGGTTGCGGTCTAAATTGGCAACACCCTGAGCAGTGCCGCAGGCACTGCTGTTCACTGCCACGGATGGGGAGGCTGAGTGCTGTGGAGGATTATATTTTGAGCACGATGGACAGTAACTCATGAATTAAATGGCTGTGGAAATGGATTTTGTTGGCAGTACATATTTGTGGAGTGCAGTCTCTCTGTGGCTGCCTGTTTACACAAACTCTATTGCTTCCAAGCTTTGTATTACAAAATTAAATTCCTCCTGCATTAAAAATTTATGTTGGATGAAAAGATCAGTGTATTGAAACTTGGTGAGAATATCCCCCTCCATGCACATACACACATCATTTAGGTGTACCTTTCCTCTGAATGC
Source organism: Anser cygnoides (assembly GCF_040182565.1). Classification (NCBI taxonomy): domain Eukaryota; kingdom Metazoa; phylum Chordata; class Aves; order Anseriformes; family Anatidae; genus Anser; species Anser cygnoides. The sequence goes on along the minus strand of NC_089895.1, from coordinate 3,228,095 downwards.
CGGCTGATGATCCAAATCATGCGAGATAAAGTTTATAATTACCTTCTGTCAGTGCTCTGTAAGAAGCGGAAAGGTGCCCTTAAATAGGGGGTGATCCCTATAAAGATGAAATTCATGCTGACTGAGAAGTCGTTATTGCATCCCTTAGCATCTCCTGTGCTCCAAAGGTGTTGAAAAGACTTTAGAGAGAGATTTATGGGAAGGTGCCTTCTCACAATGTGTTATTTTGGCTTCAAGGACACCGAAATTCTATCGCTTACTGCACAGAGCTACTTGTGTCAGTACACAATTCAGCTCATAATTATAGCCTTTCATCTTATTAGCATATGTAAGAGTTTATATAAGTTTTATCCAAACATTTTTAATTCATTAGGTGTTCTCCTTGTATCTGCTATGCCCTGGGGCATAAGGAACACTCTGCAGTTGTTTTTTTATGGAAATTAGACCTTAAAGACGCACGTAAATCTGTAGACATGGTTCTGCAATTTAAAAATGACTCTGTAAGATGCGTACAATGAAGGGAAATAAGGATTTAAAGCACCATCTTGGTAGAATACAGTTTATTTCGTGTATATTTTGCAGGGAAGCAGACCCAGCAGCACATCTTACAGTGATCCAATTATGAGAAGTGGAGGGAGAAGGTGGAACGAGCGGGTGGGAAATGACAGGGAAAGATGGTGGCAGTGGAGGTGAGCAGCAGCTTGAGGAAGGGACCCGAACTGGAGTGGGGATGAGGAGTTGGCGAGAAAGGCAAAGGCTGGAAGACCACTGGGATGAGGTCTTCAGCATCCCAGTAACACAGTCTTTGGGTTGGACCCGCCATGAGTGTTGTAGGGCTTGTGTGGAGAAGCTGGCTCTGAGCAAGGAGCACTGACCCTGCCCTCATCGTGCAGAAGGAGCCCCAGCCCTCCTTGCAGAAAATCATGTTAGTGCTGGCTGGCAGCGATGGTGCTGTGACTTGCTGGCTTTTCCTGGTGCGTGTGTTTCCCGTGGCCAGACGGCACCAACTCCTCTGTATGAAATCTTTTTTTTTTTTTTCATTAATTTTCAGGCTATTTATTTCTGCCTTCTTGGCTTGGGCTGCACGCTTTGAGTCTGGAGGAGCCGTGACCTGGAGGGACCATCTGTTTCTCTGCTGGCAGGCAGGAGGGGTGGGGGCCATAGAGGAAGGATGCAGCTTCTATGCTGCCGTTCCCTATGCCTCCTCACTGTCTGGGTAATTAAAAATAAAATTAAAAAAAAAAGTATTAATAATCCTGTCTCTCTGGTAGCTGTAGTGGAGTCAGCCTGTTTCTCCCTGCAGATGGAGAGAGAGGCTTGGGAGTGACCCGTTTCCCTCCCTGCATCAGAACCCCTCTGGTCAAAGAAGTGGCTTGGCAGCAGCGTGGATTTCCTCCAGCAGCTGCAGGTTGCAGCACATCCTGCTCGTGGGAGCCCTGGGGACAGACCCGGGAATGCCAGCCTTCAGAAGGACTTCGCTTGGTAACAGACCGCTTTGATTTCTGGTGGTCAGAGCATTGGTTATGGTCTTCAGAAACCCACGGAAAGGCTTCAGATCTAAACCCACAAAGGTTTTAAGCTCTCAATTTAGGAACTCCAGTGGCAGTTCAATGTTTTTGCTGATAGCAGCCTGTGAATGAAAGCCCCTGCCCCGCAGTGCTATCTCTAAGTATCTGTCACTCTGTGTGCTTAGCAGGAGCAAAGAATGGGAGATACAACTTCTGATTAATGCCTCCAGGGAGCTTCCGCAATACTGTTTTGCAAGCAATTGTCACTTAACATTAAGGTAAATACCTTGCAGCTATGAACTAGAAAACCTTTCTTCCTTTCCTTTTGGAAACAGCCTCTTGGCTTCACAAGCTCTTGCTAATGTTAAAACCACTTCTTTTTCTCTGCCAGCTCTGCAGCCGCCCTGCTGGTACCCCGGAGCTCGCCCCGAACTGGGGGCGGCCGGTGGTGGGCAGGGATGCTTAGTGCTGTGCCAGCAGGGGATTTAAACGAGAGGTGCTTCTTGGTGCCTCTGCCCTCCTTCCCTCTGCAGGAGGATGCTGCTGGCTAGCTGGCACCGGGTAGTGCTGAGTGGCTGGGTATGTAAATGAGCTCACTTTCATTAGGGAGCTTGGCTGTAAGAAAACACCATTAACTCCATCAAGGCTCATTTCTTTTAATACCTGTGTTCCCCCTGGAGACATCTAAGTTTCTAGGCTAATAATTTCTTATCAGACTCTGGTGACGTTTACTTAAGGAAGTTGCTTCAGGCAGGGAGACCCCACTCCTAATATTTTTTCATTCATTTCTAAATGATTTGGAGTCCTCTAATTATTATTGCTTCCCTCAAATGTTTAACTTCTACCTTTCCTCAGTGCCTCATCTGGCTCTCACTGCTATAACCCAAGCAGATTAATGCAGTCACCAACCCGCAACAAAATCCTTCTCACCACTGTGTTGGAAATCAAATGTTTTGGGGATCACTGCATCATTGCAGGCGATAATGGTGCTAGTACCTGCCCTGTGAAGGTGGTAGCGGTTTTCTCCTGTGAAGGACAGCACTGGCTCCTTGTCCTATCACCCCCTCCCAGCAGCCAGCAGCATGTCTTGTTCTGGCTCCTTCCGAGCAATGCAAACAATTACCGTTGTGTGGGAGCCACGACTGCCCGTGCTTTAACAGCATCGCAAATTACACTCGTAAATTCAGAGTGCAGCTAATTGTTGTTTTATGGAGTAGATGTTCTTCAGGAAAAAAAAAAATTTAATCTGTAAACACTCCGATGCCCTGCTGAGCACAGGACTGTTTATCTTCGGTGAGGAATAGCCTTCCAGAGCAACCTCGGTGCACGCCAGATCACAAACTTTTCAAGGGCAGTGGTGTTCCCCTGGTGTGGCTCTGGGCAAGCGGGAGCTGTGAGAGAGGTGGGTTTTGTTTGCTTGGGTTTTATTCTGGGATTTCACCTGCCCCTGGAGCAGCGTGCTTTGTGATTACGGTGTTGTTGCTTGTTCTGGAAACCCCTCTGGCCTGGCTGAGATGAGGGCTCCCCTGTGCCGCCCGCTGCCCTTGTGAAGGGGAAGATGCAGCTGGTTTGAAGGATTACAGTCAAAGTGGATGCGACTGGCTGAGGCAGGGGACAGATGTAAACCTCACTGTGCAATGCTGGGCAGATTGCTCTGCTAATTTGCAAGGATGCTGTTGCACCATAAACAGGTGCCTTAAGAAGGTTTCTGCCCTTCATCCTTCTTGAGCTTGTCCAAAGGATGGATGGGACACCCAGGAATGAGGTGCTCTGGAGCACCCGGTACCACTCTGCTCGCAAACGTAGCCCTTTAAGGAGCCACTCGGCTTCCCTGGCACTATCATTCTTCTGAGCCTTTTCTGCTTCATTCCTAATTGGATCCTCTGTACTCAATTGTCCTGATCTGCGGAAATGTTATGAGGATGAGGGTTTTGGCTTTTTTCTTTTCTTACAGTGATTTATTGTATTTTAATTCTGGTTTCAGTGTGCAGGCTTCACTTGGCAGGAGTGTGATTTGCAGGGAGGCAGAGTGTGGGAGGCTTTATAAATAAAATACCTGCTCTGTCTCCCTTCATGACCAGGGTCTGATCTTCGTTACTCCAGGGCAAACCTGGGAAACTTTCCACTAAAATTCAGGGTGGCACCGGCACGGTGCTGGTGTAGCAGAGATGAGAATCAGAGATGAGAATCCGTCTGCCTGCAAATTGCCAAGGCTGTAGCTTTCAGGACTCTAAGCAGGTGATCTACGTGCATTTTAATAACCGTAACCTTCACAGCGAGCGCACATTCTGCTGAGTGTGCAGACTGTAAACCTGCGCTGCAATCGCTGGAAAGGTTGTTTGTGGTAGATCTTGATATACTGTTTAGATTGGGCTTTGTTTGCTCCAGTGAGGCTTCGGAAGGGAATGATGTGCTAATTGAGTATTCAGCAAATAGCAGCTTCCAAAAGGTCCTTGTCTGGTGAGGTAGGAGATGCCCCTGAAAACACACTTACACTGGTTAGCACATGTGGCAGTGCCCTTGTGAGCCAAATGGGATCCTTTAATTATAGATAATAATAATAATAATGCTTTGAGCTTTGCAAGTGCTCTGCATGATGAAAATGCTCTTGGCCCTACCTTGTAATGAGGAAGCAGGTAACGACAGGGAGGTTTCCCTGGCTTTTGCCTTCAGTGCATGGATGGGGTTGGTGGGAGCCGTGCTGAAAGCACCATCTTCTGCCCACGTTCAGCTTCTGGAAAGGATGCCGCAAGGAGCTCTGGCATAAATGCCAAGATTGGCAAATGCTACGTGCTGCAGCGAGTGTTGCTGTACAGCTGGGCTGAGATCTGACACCACCCAACGTGGGACCAGAGGGTCTCAAAGCGGTGAGCACAGGGCCTGAGGTACGTGGCCGGGCGTCAGCTGGGCCTTTGTGTCTGTCTGCGCTGACTCCTGCTGTCACAGCTGCTCTTCCAAGGGAAAAAGCTCTGTACCCTTTCCAAAGGGGGCATTTGAAATGTAAACTTGAGCCCTGCTTTCATGTAAATAACATAACTTCTCCCTTTGTGGAGCCTGCTACAAGGTGCGCTCTCAGCTGGCAGCAGTGGAAGCGAGCAGTGACCTTTGTAGGAGGGGGAGAGGACGGGTCTTCCCAGGCGGTGTAGTGCTGTCACCTTGCTGTCGTTGGGTCCTGATCCTGCCTTGAGAGGAGAACAAGCAAAAAAAGGGCAAGAACAATCTTGGAGCACAGGCCCTGGTGTGGAGGTGGCTGGCAGCCCCACTGCTGCAGGGCTGGGGCCTGACCTCCTGTCCACCGCGCTGAGCAGCAGCACCAGGCCTCTGCTGCTAAACCAAGGGCTGTGGGGAGCCCGGGGGTTGGCTGTGGGGAGAAGGAGGCAAAGGCTTCACTCTGCTGTAGTCTCCAGGCAAAAGCATGTTTCTGTGGAAATTCAGCTTACGGAGAGGCTGGGGGGGAGCCAGGCTCCCCCGGCTGGCTCTTGGCAGGCGGTCAGAATGACGTGAAGGGGAGAAAATCTTCACCCGTCCCCTGCAATCCCATACGTGGTTTATAGGAGTCAGGTTTTATTCATGTTCTGAATGGGGGCTTACCCTGAATGCTGCCTGTTAGTGTGAGTATGCTCAGTCGTGTTTTTGTGGGGTCCCCTTGCTGCTGTCCTGGGCCCCTCAGAATCCCACTGCTGTACGTCTGCAGCTGAAATACCTCAGCTGTAACCTATTTCGCTTTCCTGGCAAAAAGTTTTCAAGTGGAGCACGAGGCTTCTCAGGCTGCGCGTGGGTGAATGTGAGAAAAGCCAACAAGGTGTTCAACTCAAGTAGGTCAGAAGAGGGAACCTGAATTTTACAGGAAACACTGATACGTGTGCTTTAAGTGATTTTATTCCAAATGAAAGGCAAATCATCTCTTTTTTTTTTTTTGAACCTCAGGTTTTCTAGATCTGGTTCTAAAAAAAAAAAGTCCCTTCCACCCCAAAAATAATCACCCAAAACCTTCAGTTTAATCAAAACATTTATCTTCAGTGGATTGGGTGGGAAGTGTTCCAAACTGATGCAATTTAAGCTCACTTCTAACATGCAATAAATGTGATTATTCAGCAGAGGAGTTGAGAATTACATATGATACATAACTCCTGTTGCCTTCCACAACCAGCACGAATGCAAGTCAGTAACTCCAAACCAAAATGCAGTGCTGTGACCTTGGTAATCCTGCAACCAACCTTCCCACCTGCTTTCATCTCCATCTTGTGTTACTTCCTAATTAACACCTTCGAGCACATGGAATTGGGGCCCCTTGCATAAACCCTTTGTGGAGTTTATCCGTGGAACAAAAGGCCCTTATTATGCTGTCTTTGTGGCTGCTGCGTGGGAGTGCTACAGGGTGTTTGGGGCGGGAGGGAGAGGGGGAAATGTGCTGCTGTGTGATCACAGATCTGAAGGCGTTCTCTGTATTAATGTAGCAGGTGCTCTGTTCTTTTCACAATAAGAAAGTCCAAGAAATAAGAGGTTTAGCTTAAGTCATCGATACAAAAAAAAAAAAAAAAGAAAAATATGCCTCCAGTTTTAGCACTGTAAACAAACGAAGTTGGGTGTATGTCTAAACAACTGCTGGCTTGCAGGCAAATAAATAAAAACCACTCAGGATGTGACATTTCCTCAAGAGGACTTCGCTTTGATTTACCTTCACTGAAGAGCAGAACATGGTGGTGCTAGCACGGCTGCCCCGGCCCTGAACTTTGCTGGCTACAGCAGGTTTGTGTGAGCGCAAAATGCTGGTCCCTGGGGAAAGGGACACGGCTGGAGCCGGCTGGTGAGGCAGCTGCCACGTGAGTCACTGCAGAGCTGCCTCTGCCCAAGTCCCTCCTCTGTGCATCCTTCCTGTGGCCTTTGGGGTTTTTGGGGTTAGGGCACCCATGGCATTGGGTGCAATTTGAAGCAAAGGGGCAGGAGTCGGAGCACTGCAAGCGAGGAGCTGGGAGCCCCCAGCCCTGTTTCATCCCTGGCAGCACTCTGGTCACCCTGCAGAAAAGGCTTTTGGCTGAGTATGTGGGAATGCAAACTTGAACAGACCTTTGGGGCAAGGACTGCCCGCAGAACAGGGCTCAGCAAGTGCAGGGAGCTGAAGCACAAAGCGCCTCCTTGACATTTTCCTTGTCTCCCCCAGAAACTGCTGGTTTATGGCTGTGAACAGCAGGAAGCGCAGGAGCAATTTCTCCTTTGACATTTAAATTGCAGACAACATTTCCAATTAAATTTCCCTTTTTTACTAGATGTTGTTTCAGGTGTATTAGCCGCTTTATTTTGTTAGAGTGGTTATTATCTGTTGTTGAGGCTGCTGGCAATGCAGAATCTGCTGACATTTTGGCAGGAAGGTCTCTGAAAGCATTGCCTGCTCTTAACCTTTGGGGGTGCGTGGGACTCTGCTGTTGGGCCTCTGCCAGGGCCACGGCTGTCTTCAAAACTCTGCCTCTGCTGGAATCTGCAACCCCAGCAAATCCAGCACGTGCTGGAAAGCCCTGGGGCTTTTCAACCACCCACCCCTCGTAGGGTCTTTGCCTGGGTGGGAGACAGTGGGGCCTCAGGGAAGGATGCACAGGGGAACACCAGACGTGCCCCCAGGATTGCCTTTCAGAAGGATACAGAATTGAGCCTAGGTATTTCCTAATGGATTTGCTTTTCATCTCTTTCATACTGCTGGCTGGATGAAGGTTTTCTTTTTTTGCGATGAGAGATGTTCCTTGTCAGGACTCTTAATCTGTGAGGCTGTCCAGATAAGCTTACAGACCTGGAAAAGCAGGAGGGGAGGAGGATGCAGCTAGTCAGGCAGAGCAGGAGGCTGAAGGAGAGAGAAAGAGAGGTTAGGAGAGGGTGAGTTATGTCACGTTGATCATCTGTGTTGCTTGTCCTGTTCTCCTAAGCTGTTGTGAAGTAGAACAAACTGGGTGAGCAGAAACTTGCTGGTCTCCTAGCATCAGGGGATGATGCACAGGGATTTAGCCCAATGACTTTTTTTTTTCCATTGCACTGGGGCAGGGGTTTAGTTTGGAATAGCTTTACTGAGCCCTGCAAGGCTGAGGCTGCGGCATTACCCAGAGAGAGCAGGAGATGTGCAGGGATCAGCTGCGTGGCTGTTCCTGGCTTTGTGACGAGCGTGTTGTAGGGATTTCACTTTGCAGGGAGCTGTGTAGTTAAATCCCCTTCAGCCTGCTTGCCTGGTGCTGCTCATGTAAGTTACTTTCTCTGCTGCTGGAGGCAGCTGTGGTCCTGGCGTGCTAGGAGAAAGGAAAGCCCTTTGCAGCGGCAGGGTGGTGAGGACCAAGGCAGCTGCCTTCGCTGGTTCCTCTGAAGGCATTTGGGTTGGGGGAGGAGGGCTGGCAGCACCCGTGGTGGTGCTCTGGATCTGAGCTGGAGCAGCTGTCTTCAGTTCCTGGCAGGTCTGGAGGCCAGGGGCTAGGTGTGTGATGGGGGGATGCCTTTGGAGGCTCCCTCCCCACACACCATCAGTGGGTGCCCAGCCCTGTCCATGTGGCCCTGCGGGACAGAACGGATTTGCTGCATGTCGGCTCTGAAAATGTCCTGAGCTCAGTCAGCTCTGCAAGTGCTTCCTGCCTGGCTTAGATCTGGAGAGATGTCACTGGGCCTTGTTAACCGCACCAGCCAAGCAACAGAAGGCCCAATTTATCTTCTGCGTGTATCAGCTCATCCAGGTAATCGTTACCCAGGACAGGGGCAGACCCCTGCTGGTATTTAGGGCAAATGGGGCATCCACACCCCCGGGATTGTCACTTGCTCTAATCAAACTTGGTATTTCTGCTGACGTTCTTCACATCTGCGTAACATCTTCTGTGTCAAAGTCCTGGAGCGCTGATGAGCGTTAATTATCTGCCTTTTTTCATCACATCCCTATGGGGTAATATTCCTCAGTTTAGAGATAGGAGCTTAGAGGCACCGAGAGACTAAGGTCAAGAGGAGAGACGTGTGGAGAATGGTAATACAGGCCAGTAAAGCATTTTGAAACATAAATTCATTCTGATTCTGAAGGAGGGCCAGAAATGCTGAATTACCTGTTCATTTACCAACTTCCCTAGCCACAGGAGCAGCTTGCTCCTTCCTGATACGGGGCAAAAGCGTAAGCAAGAGGAGCACTGCTCCCAGGTGGCTCCCTTAGCAGGGCACGGGACTGGCCAACAGGGCAAGAGAGGTCTGGGGCTTGAGATGCACAGCAAGAATGAAATGCAATTTATGAAGGCATAGACTTAAATGAATTGGTTCATTTATAAAAATCAACTTCTCCAGGCTACTTAGCTTTTTGATGTCTCACCAGTATTTAATTGTCTTAACTTGATCTTAATAGAATTATTAGGTTTTATATCTCTGTAGATCTTGAGATTTATTTCCCAGCTCTCAATCTATTGGCCTGTGGCAACACTTCTGCTTAGCTTTGATTTGCGGGGGGAAAAGTTATTAGGCCAGTGAGCGGTTCTGCATTAGCAAATGGAACAGTTCCTAATCAGCTCATCTGTTTTGTGCTGCAGACTTTAAATGAAACATTGCTTTGGCAATATTTACCAAAGTGGATGTTGTCTCGATGAGTTAATTATCCTCCTTTGTCATCTTGGAATGGCCTCTGTACCTCGAGATTGCACGTCTGAGTCTTGCTGTCCCCCTCTTCTCGAATAAAGCTTGAGCAGTGAGACTGCCTGGGGACTCGAGGCAATGCGGATCCAGGCAGGTTGCATACGGTCGGGTCACAAAGAATCACAAAATGAAATGCAGAGTGAGAGCTGGTGAATGGATGGCACTAGTGAAGTGAGGCAGGAAGATAAAGACTGTGGGTTTCAGTGCTTCTCTTTTCTGAAACCCTGAACTTTGTTTTGAAACCATCTTTGTTTTGTTTTGGTTTAGTTTGGTTTTTTTTGTTTGTTTTTTGCTCTGCTTGATACAGAACAGGGTTTTCTGGCCTCGAGCCAAGATGAAAATCTCTTTTCATACCTGCCGTGGTCAATGGCTAAGTTAAAGCAAACAAACTCCCTGCGTCAGCTGCATGCCCAGGCTGCCAGTGTGTGAGGTTTTGGCTGGGAAAGGAGAGATTGGCCCCATATCTTCAAGGATCCTGCTGCTTCGAGAAGGGGAAGGCATCTTGGGACACCAGTAGATTTAGCTAGTATTAACAGCAGGGGTCAGTGACAGGCTCTGTCTGTAGCTGATAAGTGAAAGAACAAGCTCAGAGCTGCAGGTCAAGAAACAGCAGTTGTCATTACCCTAGAAGCACTGATAACATAATCCTTTAATAATACCAACATAATACCGGCAGCCGTGGGCAGGGAAAGCTTGAAAAGCTGGCCCTGAATTTGGTGTGGAGTCCCATGGGAGGGGATGGCTGGCTGAGTGCTTTGCTAGGAAGGATGCTCAGCGTGTGCCCTAGTGATTTCCCCCACCCCAAAGGGAGCGGTGCAGCCTGTGCTCCTACCTGTGCCCCCAACTGTCCTCAGGGCTTTGCAGCTTTTCAGAAGTGGGGAGTTTCAGCAGAGAATTAGATTAAAAAATAAATGTGTAGCTTGCCTTTTGCTGGATATGTTGTCCCTCAGCCCTCTGCCCCCCACTTAAGAAAATATTGCCCTCCAGATTCAATCCTGTTGCCCATTATTCATGAGGTCATTACTGTTTAATTTAATCACCAAATGTCAGCTCAACCCCATTTATTCTGCCAGCTCACTGGAGATTTACCTATTTATTTTACATTTCAAATGAATTGCTCATTATTCTGTCATTCTGGGATTTTATTCTGTAATTTATTTTGCGGGCCCTGACAAGTTGAAAATGAGCCCTGGTTCTCTCCTCTCTCCTGCATGTTAATCGCCGGGCCCACGGTTCAGCCCTTCTCTTGCAGGACCGAGGGACCTGACCCAATATTCAGCGAGGGAAGGGAACCGGGCTGTGTAATCTCACAACTGCTGTTGCTGATTCAACTGCGACAGAGAGACGCTTTTTTTTCTTCCCTCACCTCTCAGGTCAACGTCAAAGGACAAATTACCCCGTGCAACGTGCTCCTGAAATACCCCCCGGCGGTTCAGAAGTGCACGGCGTCCCTTCTGGCGCGTAGGCGTGGGTGTGGATGTGCCGTTAGTCCCCAGAGCAAAGGCTGTGAAATGCAAGCGTTGGAGAATGCGCTGTTTCAGGGTGTAAATCAGCCTTCTGGTTTTGAGGTTAGGATGAGGTGGTCCCTGCTGAGGGACTGTCCTCACGTTGCCTCCTTCCAGCTCTACTTTCCTTTCCTTTGCTCTTGTTTCTTGTCCCGTGTTGGTGCTGGAGAAGGCGCTCTGCTCCAGTTACACGTCCCCAGGCTCCCGTGGTGCCCCGGTGCCTGGGTCAGGTCTCTCTGTGCCCTGTGGGTCGCTGTGCCTGCAGCTCAGCTCCTTGCAGATGGGTTGTGGTGCTCGTAACTCGTCTGCGTGCCGCCTGGGTCCCATCCTGCCCCCGCCCTGTCCAGCCTCATTCTGCTTCCTCGTGCAGAACACCATATTATGGAAAACCAATTTTCTGTCTGGATTAGCTCTTTATCTGCCAATTGAGCACTCCGTGCTATCTCTGTTACCCTGCGAGCTGCTGGGACCCGTGGGCCCTGCACGTTGCCCTTTCATTATCCGGCTGAAGATCAGCTCTTCTGTGCTGGAGAGAAGACTTAAGGAAATGCACAAAAGGCAAAAGACACTGGTAGGCACTAGAAAGAGCAAGGGGAAGAATTCAGAGGACACGAAGGGGGATTTCAATCTTCAGGCTCATTTCTTGGTGGAAAATAAGCCGAGCATGCGCTCAGCCCGGTGAGAGCCAAGAGCAAAAAAAGCCCACTGGGTTTGTCTTTGTGATGCTTTCCCTGACACTGGCACAAACCCAGAGCGCCTCATTGATTTTCTGTTTTGCCCAGTCTGGAATGAGCAGTGTGAGATTGCTCCTGTTTGCTGGGCTGAGTTATTGCCTGCTGCCTCCTGTGAAGTTTCCTGGCAGGTGCAAGAGTTGGACGGGGTAGATCCGCCTTGTTTTGCTGGTTGTCTTTTCCCCTGAGCTGCTGTCTCTGGCCATTCACACCCGTTTCAGCCTGGGTCATCCAAGGGCACATCTGGGAAGTCACTGCTTTGCAGGGCTGCGGTGGGAGCTCTTGTAAGAGCACCTTAAACACGCAAAAGTGACTCTGGTGCTCTTCCCTGGGAGCCCTACCACGTCCTTGGGTCTGGGTCGAGCTGTGCCCTGCCTGGAAAGGAAACTTCCCTTGCTGATGTGTGCAAAATGCCTATTTCTGGTGTTCCTCAGCGCGGGGAGGATGGGGTGGCTGACTGTCAAGTGCTCATTCTTGTGAACAATGACTCGGAAAGAATAATTTTCCAACTGGATGTCAGGCGTGTTTATTCCTGGATATTTAAGTGCTCTTGACTTGGCCCTAACTGAATTTGTGTCCCGGCATTTTTCTTAATTATTCTCTCTGATTCCTCCGTGTCAGTGTGCAGTTGAAGATTAATCGGGGAAAACAGTGGTATGCATCCTGCTTGGAGGCCGTGGATCACTGCGTGCATCTTGCAGGCTCCAGGGAGGAGCCCAGTTACTTCTGCCCTTGTCCCCCCCCCTCCCGAGGTCACCCTTCTGCGTCCCTCCCCGCGCCACCCAGGGATGCTGAGCACCCCTCCCGGAGCGGGGTGGCAGCGCTGGGAAGCATGCTGGGCTGAGGGGGCTCCCCAAGCATCTCCCCATGCCCTGGCTCTTTGGGGTGTGATGGGGAGGGTGTTCAGGCCATCAGTAAACCTTCAGTGGGTGGCTCCTGTCCTGCCTGGCTAGGTCCTGCTGGAGGAAGGCCTCTGGAGCCCTGCTGAGTGCTCCTGGCTCTGCTCTCAGCTGAGCGTGGCGTGACAGATAGAGGTTATTCCTGCAAATGCTCCTTGCTGCCATTAACAAGTCGTTAATGGTGCAGAGAGCCCGTGCCAATCCTTCAGCCTGGCTTGGGCGGTTGCGTGGCAGCGTCCCTGCTTCCGCGCATCTCCTGCTTCCGCGCATCTCCTGCTTCCGCGCATCTCCTGCTTCCGCGCATCTCCTGCTTCCGCGCATCTCCTGCTTCCGCGCATCTCCTGCTTCCCCACATCTCCTGCTTCCCCACATCTCCTGCTTCCCCTGTGGCTGGGAGAGCAGCGAGGGGCTGGGGGGCTGCTGCGGGGGGGCTGAAGACATTTAGAGGTTTAAGCTCCTTGCTCTCAGCACAGGCAGGAGCACAGCCGGTGTCCCTCTGACAGCCAGGGGATGCAGGGCTCTGGATCAGTTGCGGTGCTGCAGGCGAGCACTCGCTTTCGGCTCATTTTCCCCAACCCTCAGCGTTCCCGGACAGAAGAGGAAAGAGAGGAAGAACCTTTGCTTGATTCAGCAGGCCGGGTGCTGGTGGGGTGGCTGTTTGATGTCGCAAAGCTCCGTGTGCCTCTTAACTGTAAAAATGCCTGCTTCTTTTGAAGCTACGTAGGCAGCCGCATTACTGAGAGCACTAAGTACGAAATAAAGCCCCTCGACATCCTCCCTGCTGGTAACACATTGTGCGAAGCTTTGCTTTCGTTTAAAAGAAGCGAAGAGCTTTGCTTTTCTGCCAATAGAAGATGCATTTCTCTGGCAATCGGCATAAAATGAATCTATTTAAATAGAGGTAATTTGGTGCAAAGAAATTGATTTTTCTATCACAGTAATGTTGAATAACGTTACTTTCTTTAAAACTTAAAAGAAAAAAAAAGGGGGGGCTACAGTTTGGCATTTTGCATTGTTGTATACCTGTTTGCCTTCGTGTTTTGTGTAGCCTGTCTCAAGGGGATCTTGCTGTGCCTTTTTTTCCCTGATAGATTTACTTTTGCTGTCCTGTTTTGCATGAGAAATGCCTGCCTAGTTAGTCTAACCCCGAACTCCAGAAATGTTCATTTAATTCTGGATGATCCCACTTCTAGGAATGGCAGGGTAGCATAGGGATGGCAACAGCAAGGGCTTGGACACCTACGAGGTCTGGTAGAGGATGAAGGGACTAAGATGGTTAAGTCCCTTAGGGACTAAGATGCAGCTGAGCATTTTAGAAAGTGTCTGAGGTAAGGGGATACTTGGTCAGCTTAGGCTGTGGAGCTGTACAGCTGGCTTATCCTGTCTCACTTCTTCCCCCTTTACCAACAGGGTGCTATCACCTGCGAAGTGGCTTCATCCCTTCTGCCTCAGCAAGTGCTGGATGGGGCGAGGACAGCAGGGAGCAGAGCAGCACCCACTGGGGACAGCAGGTGGGGATGGAGCTGACCCTAATGCATCTCCTGTCCTGATGACGGCTCTTTACTGACAGAGCTTTGAGCTTGAAGGTAAGAAGTGAAGGGGAGGGTTGGATTAGGGCTAAAAAAACACCAGATTCTTTCTTTTCTTTTTTTTTTTTTTCTATTGGCAAACCTTTCAAACTTACCTCTGTGGCCTGGCTAGTCTAATGATGAATTGATTTTCTGTGCCTTGGTGGATTTTATGGAAGCCCTGACAACGTAAGGCACTTGATTTGGTTGATAAGAAGTGGGCTGGGGGGTCCAGACTGGGATCTGATCATTGCAGCATCACTGGTGACTTTCTGAGTGGCAGATTTCCCCATCACTGGTGACTTTTTGAGTGGCAGATTTCCCAATAACCTGGGGAACCCTGCTCAGCTTGTTTCTGAGGTGCCCCCGATTAGCTGGTGTTTGGGGTGAAATCCCCAGGTTTTGGTGGTTGTGGATGCAGGAGTGGGGAGCTGGGCGGCCGTGGGGAAGGGAAGAGCGAGCCTCCGGATCAGGATCTCGCTGCTGCCTCAGCAGATGTGCTGCTGGCTCTGGTGCTGACGTCCCACTGTCATGCTGAAGCTTAATAATGTTTGGCAGCAGCTAATTAACACACTAACAACGACTTTGTGCCAGGAAGCTGCACGGCCCCTGCAGATCTGGATGCTCTGCCCTACGGGGGGAGGCTGGGGTCCCTCTGACTCCAGTGAGTAATAGGAACACCACGGGACACTAGGGGTGGGCGTAGGGCTCTGGCTGCTTCTGAAAAAAGGTCACCACTCGTACTCGTAGATGGCCGAGGCTGCAGCCTGCGGGCGCGATGGGGACTGGCTGAACGTGGAAAGATCGGTGAACGGGCCTGTGCTGGAAGCTGGGCAGTCAGGCTTATCAGAAGCACTGCCTCACCACTTGCCTTGTCCATGAGCCGGTAGGGTTTTGGTACGCCCTGTGAGCTGTCTGGGCTCGTGGTGGTTCCGACCTGTCCTACAAAACGGAGCTGGTGAAGGTGCTGTGCAGGTGGGGCTGAGTTCCCTGGTTGTACAGGGTCGATAGTTTGAGTGCTGCGGCAATGGGCCTCCTGCAGAGCTTCTGAGGTTGATGGAAACCTTCTCAGGCTTTGGCAGGCTCTAGAGTTATGGGGTGCCCAGGGAACCACGTGCCCCCCCTTGCACAGCAGAGCTGGACATGAAGCTGAGCCCCTCCCTGACAGCCGCAGCGCCTCAGACACGTCCTGCCCCATTACAGCATCTGGGCAGTGAGCTGCTCCGTGCTCCGTTTCTGGAAGGGCATTTCCCCTTGGGGCTGCCACAGGGGGCTCAGCCCAGCCCCGTTCCCCGCACCATCGCTCCGTACCCTTCCCCAGGCCGCTGGGGGAACAGAGGGCTCCTCCTTGCTCCCGTGGAGCTGAGATGCTGCCTGCTGCTCCCGGCCCCGGAGCTGAAGTTGCTGGCAGCGGGGTGCTGCCTCTCCGTGCCTTTCATGAGAGCCCTTTCTTCTCAGTAGGGCAAACAGAAAACCCATGACCCCCTCTACTGGCAGTCATCGCCGGCTGAAATATTATTTTAAGCCAATATAAATTCATTCACATCAGCGAAATGAGGAGGCAAGGGTTTTCCTTGCTTTTCCCATTAAGAATAAATCTGCCCTCTGAGACAGCGCTTTTACATCCCTTACTGAACCTCTGCTGCCTGCAGCAGGATCGCTCCCTGTTCTGCAGGGTGAGCCGTGCTTGCTGAGCACCCTCTGCTCTTTCTGTTCCTGCTACAAGGAGTGTGAAATGCTCCCGAGTCACCTGTGCTGGGCTCCTGGGACTGGCAGTGTTTCGTCTCTGCTGCTGACAGTGGGAATAATCTCATTTCTTACTTAAATATCCCTTTTCTCCTCAGGTGCCTGCAGGGTGCGGGGACAACCTCTGCTCCAGCAAACCAAGAGTCAGCCTTGTCTGGGACAGCCAGAGGATGCTGGGACACGACTTCGAGAATAGCTGAGACTTCAGGAAGAATTTTTTTTTGTTGGTGGGGCTATTTTACCAAAGGGGATTATTCTGCTAATTGACTTAATTTAGTTAATTTGAGGCTGGGAGCTGCGCTAATCTGTGCTGAGGGGGGAGGCAGCCAGCAGCACGAGGTCTGTGCTTGTGTGAGCCGGGCTGCAGGACAGCACAAACATTTTGCAGGACAGCACAAACATCTTGCATCCTCCTCTCTGCTGCGATAGACCCTCTGGCGAACTGCAGAAAGTGGTAGGAGCCTGGAGGGGGCTGCTCAGGGCAGAGCTCTTATCTAGAGAAAGAGGGGCTAAGTAAAAGGTAGTGCTGTAAGGGCAAGGTGTGCAGGAGCGTGGTCTGTGGTATGGTGGGAAGGGAATTTCAAGAGGGATTTGGTTAATTTATCACAAGCATTGTCCTAGTGCAGAACTGTTTTTGTTGTCTTTTGTTTAAGAGAAACTTTGGAACTTCCGAGTTTCAGATACCTTACTCCTTTGGGTTATTTTTAGCTCGCCCTGACAGTGGGATGAAAGCATCCTCCTGGCCTCTCTAAACGAGGAGCTGCTTGCTTCTCTTTGCTGGGTCTGTTTTATAGGTGGAGGAAGAGAGTAATGGAGCCAGCGAAGCAATTTTCTCTCTCTCTGTGTGGGGCTGTTTCATGGCAAGCCCTTTGTTTTTAGCCTGGCGGTGAGGAGCAGCACTCAGCTGCAGGATTTCCACGGAAGAAATGATGCAGTCTACAGCCTGGGCTTTCTGGGTGTCCTCCCACGTGCCCAAGCTGCTTTCTGCTTATGCTCACATAAAGGTGTTGAAGGAACCCACTCCACCTGCAGAGAAGGTGGTTTTTTTGTTTGTTTTTTTTCACATGTGCTCTCTGGTCAGTGGGACTGGCTGGCCCTTATCCTCTTCTGCTGGCAGTGAGAGGAAGTCTCTGGTCTGAAAACTGTGTGCGTGATACATTCGTGCTCCTTGGCACTGACAGGAGAGCACAGACCTTGTGGTTAATTGACTTAGCCACGAAAAGTTGTCTCACCTTTGCTCTGCACTGTGTTCTCCCTTAATTCACAGACTCAGGGCAGTGGTTCAGACTGCTCACTGGCTACGTAGGCTGCATAGCTCTTTTCCCCTCTTTGCTGGCACCCAAAGGTGCTGTTTGTCTTGGCCATGCTGGGTAGGGGCCAGGGGGTGCCTTGGAGGTAACTGGGGGAGCTGGAAGAAATGGGAGCAAGTAACCTGCAGGTGGTGAGGTGATCATCACCCTGCCCTCTGCTCACAGCCTGAGGGGACGGGGGGGTGTGAAGGAGCATGGGCTCTGCTCAGCTCACTCCTAAGATCTCTGCATGCTTTGCTGTCTATGGAAACCGGATAACATCCTGAGCTGGCACCGTTTGGCTGCAAAAACTCCTTCCCTGGCTCAGCCTGGCTCGTGGAGGAGGGTGAGACATGTTTACACCAGCTGTGGTGCTGACCTGGTAACTGGGAAGTGGTTTTTCTGTTAGAGGCTGGAGCTGGACCAATTTGGTCCATACAAAGCCGCTTTTTAATGCAGATACTGCATTAAGAACCGGTGTTGTAATAAAATAATAAAAAAAAAAACCTCCATAAAGAGAAGATTTTGAAGACTTTATCCTAATCGTATGAATGTTTCTGCATTAAAGCATTACTGTAATGAGAATGTGTCAAAGGCTTTGCTGGCAAACCCATTAAAACAGATTAGAGCATCTATCTGCACTATAAAAAGGTCTTTTGAGTAGAACTGCCCGTAATTCCAGCTGTCACAAAACAAGAGGCTCCTGAAATGCCCTCTGAGCAGCCATCGGAGCTGGGGAAGACTCAGCCACGTGGTCTTGCTTTGATTGCTGGCGATGCAAGAAGTACTCTGACCCTTGGGCTGTCATTCCTTGGGGGAATCTCTGCCTTGAGGAATTAATGACCTTTCATTAAGCCGAGATAATTGTCGCCTCAATTCCCAGCCGACTGGGGGAGGAGAACAAGGGCACTGGCGTGTGATGTGCTCTATCCTGTGGCTTTCCCTTGGCCACCAGACCCGTCCCCAGCTCCCTGAGCACAAAGGCTTGCTGGGCAGACAAAGGCAAGGCCAAGCCAGAAGCTGCTCCCTGTGACCCAGAGAGAAATGGAGATAATGAGCTTGCAGGGACCTGGCTGTAGGCAGAGGCATTAGACTGAGGCGGGCTGGGAAACAGACTGGGAACTGATAATCACGATGTGTTATTTCCATTGGAATTACTCAGATTTTTTGACCCAAATCCCCTCTGTTCTCTAGTAGGCATAGTTAGTAGTTGTTAGTTTTGTTTAGATAAAATCCTCCCCTATGTTGAGACTTTAGCTTAGCTGAAATGAGCAAATTTTCACTGTAAAAGAATAGTGGAGGGGGAGAAATATCTAGCCAGCCACTTTGGTTATGACTTCCAACCCCAGCACGCGCCCCTGAATGGCGAAGTGGTGGTATGAGACCGCATGTGAGGGCTGGAGGAGCTGGGGAGTATCTGAGAGAGGCAGGATCAGATCAGCATCAATGCTTTGGGGTTTCTCCCCTAATAACAATCCACGTTCCAGTCCCCAGATCCTTGTTTTGATCCTTTTGAGCTGGGAATATGAAAAGGAACACTCCTCCATATTCAGCAGATGCATCTGAAGAATGTACAAAGGCGAGAGAAAACACCACATCTTCTGACTTCTTTGAAGGGCTGAGCGTAGAAAAGAATCCTCTTTATTGAAAAAAAAAAAAAAAAGGGAGGGGGGGATGGTGGAAATGACAGGGTTTAAAAATTCAAGGAAGAAAGGGGGGGAGGTGAGGAGCATAACTTTAACCTGTAATTGCCATCTTCACGTGCTTAAAGCGCTGCTGAGGCCTTTCTTTCTGCTGGGACTCCTCCTAGATTTTGTCACTGTTGTCCCCAGTCCTAAATGCAGTCGTACAGCACGAAGCTGCTTTGTCTCCTTTCCTCACCTCTGTTTTATTCCCTTCCTAAGGGCGAGGTGCAGTTCTCTATGGGGAGACCTGGCCTGGCAGTTGCACTCCTTGCGTAGGGCTTGTGCCTGCACAAACCTGTGGTTCCCGTTGTTTGGGACAATTTGTCTTACAGACTCCACGTAGTGATTCTTTCCTGTGCTGGTGATGCTGGGTTGTGTGTCACACAATTTGGGATGGCCTCTCTGTTCCTCCGGCCTTTAACAGATCTGTATGGCACCTGAAAAATATGCACTAGATTACCAAGTAAATAGCCATGGCTTTTGATGTGTGAAGAGGGGCACCTGTGTTTAGATTTGGGGGCACCTTTGGACCCCTTCCCCTCACTGATGATAGTATTTGCTGGTTTAATCACAAGACTGCCGCACTCTTTTCCCAGCGCTTTTGTTGTATGTATAAATGATTTTATAGCCTTCTTTGATCCGCTGAGATCTGTAGGAGAATTCTGCTTTTGTTTATCTGGTCTTTTAATGGCTGTGTAGGAGGGAACAGGCTTTTATTATAGCGAGTGCAGCCATGAAAGTGGTCACTTGGCAGCAGAGCGGTTTGCACGGGGTCAGGTTGCTTTAGCACGCATGCAAATTGCTGTTGTTTTTGCGTTGGATCCCAAAGCAGGTGAAATCCTTCCTCAGGAAAAAAAAAAAAATCCTAGGATGCGAACATCATAGCTTTGCAATTACTGCAAAGCGCTGAGCAGCGCCTGCAGAGTGCTGTCGTGTTTTATTTGCTCCCACTCAGTCAATGGGCTGACCTCTGTTTTGCATAGACGGCCGTGCGATTTGAGCTTAATGAGTCGATGGCATGTGGGACAGAGACAGGTGGCTCCTCTAAGTGCGGGTGAAAGGCCCATTTATGTGCCTTATGAATTATGTTAAAATTGATGGGAGTATATAATATCCCAAGTACTCTGGCGTTTAAAAATGCTCTACAGCTGCTCCTGTGGCTTTCGGCGCTCGCACACAAGTACCTCGTGGCTCCGGTACCCTCGGGGACCGAGGTGGTGTGGGCAGAAGACAGTGGGGGCTCCCTGCCCGTGCACAGCTTGTGTCCTGGGGTGGGCAGGACGCAGCCACCTGCTTTGTACCGTTTCCATCCCGAAGCAGCTTGTGTATCTGCAGTCCTCCGCTTCCATCCCGAGCTATTTTACGTGGCACCTGTGGTTTATGTCCGTGCCAGCTTCCGCTGTGAAGTGTGGAGCTGTAGGCTTGTTCCAGGCTTCTCTATTTAGCAAAAGGCACCAGGACCCATCCTTCAGAGACAGATCATGGTCACAGGGCGTCCTGCTCAGGCACAGGGCTCAGAGCATCCCGTCTGGTGGGACCAGGCCAGCCCAGAGCTGAGAGTGAGGTAGGATCTCTCCCGGGACTGGTGAATTACCCCCTTGCTACTACTGCTTAGTAACACGAAAATAAACCATTGTCTATATATGAAAGCCTGCAAGGTAATTAATATCCTAGCCATTAAATTCTACTGTAGTATACTCAATGTTAATAAGCTGGCTAAGAGCTCTGCTTGAAATTAATAAGTTGCAAATGACCCAAGGGCCACTGCTTCATGCTTGCTTTTTCCCCCCCATTTACCCACCCAAAATTACAGAATTTAAATAGAAAGACAATTTTCATTTATGAGCTAGTATCATTATTCATAACCGGAGAGTTGTAAGGAATAAAAAGCCTTTCCGGTTAATTAGAAACTTGAGCATCTCGTGGAAATTTGGAAGGGAAGTAAATCTGGGCTCGATAGAGGGTAAACAAATATAAAACACAAATCAAAAGGAAAGGTAATTTCTGTAGAAACGTGGAAGTGCGTGCTCCCAGGTGTCCAGCTCTCTAGTGCAGGTCGGTGGTCTCACTGCGGCGAGCGTGGAGCGTGCCAGGAGGTGCCAGGAGCAGAATTATCCACGGGTCCCCCTCTGATGAGACGTGGGAGAGGTGTTTGGGAGAAGCAGGAGCGCGTGCCTCCCGGAGCAGGACACGGCGATAATGAACCTCGCTAGTTAGCTAACTCCTGTAGAACCGAGCGTCTGTTTTAATGAGGCTGACAGTTGTTTTTAATGGTCCTAGGTTGTTGCCTTTAGCCTTGGACTGACAACTCTTTAAGATGATTTAAATGAACATAAAGCTTTATATAATGAAGCCTTCTGCTGTAACGTGCCACCAGGGTTAGAACTTCTGAGCAGGAGAACTGAGGGATGCACAAGTCGCAGAGGTAATTGTCAGCCCTTTGAAGAGCATTACATGATCCTGGGAGTCGCTGCCTGTTATGTGGTTGTTGGTCCTTCTTTGGCTGTGAGCATCCTGGGGAAGCAGCTGTGGCCATTTCCTTTGATGCCAAGCTGTAAATGATAGCAAAAAAAGCCAGCACTTCCCAGACAAACTCTTATCTTTTCATTGTTGGACTCTCCAAATTACTGAATACTTGAGATTGTCTTCAAGAGACCAAGCTCCCAGAGTCCTGCAAGTACAGGAAAGTCGTATCCCTTACTTAAATAGGGGAGGGAGAAGGAATTTTCTTTCACCTTGCTCTTCTTTGTATTTTGGGGCAGACCTTCCAGCTGGAATCACCTCCTTCCTGAGTTCCCAAAGCAAATGTAGAAAACTAGGACCTTTCCCTCAGTGTGGTGAGGCCAGGTGAGACACAGTCATTACTAGCTGTGTGCTCCTTGTCCACAAAGCTGGACACGTGGCTCCATCCTTGAGCACTCCAGACAGCAGCCAGAGCTTGTCCTCCAGCCCCACGCTGCTTTGTGAGGACCTAAAGTCAGTGAGCTGCACCCAAGGAGGGATGTTCGGTTTTCCACCGGGGGAAAAGAGCAGGCTGGAAATCTGTTGGGAAGGATTGTCCTTTTAATAAAGGCTCCTTGCCTTCAAGGCAGGAACTGACTGTTGATCTCTTGGAGAAGCCCTGCCTATTCAGGGGGATAAGAGGCCTCCAAGAAGTGTCTCTGTTTTTGTGTGAATGGTCCAGGCTGGCAACGACCAGCCCTGGCTCTGGAGATGCTGGGGGAGGATGGAGCTAGGCCTGGCAAGTCCCCTGGGACACCCAGAGCTGAGACGAGGGGGCTCAGATCCCCTCTCCCCCTTTGACAAGGGGCAGGGTGGGAGAAGCCTGCGGTGCTTTGTGTGTGACTGACTTTTCTTGTTCTCAGGGCTGTCAATCTGCTATCCCCTGCTGGCAGCAGAAGCTCTAATTAAAACAAATTAGAGGGATAAGACCTAGCGGTATAGAAGTGCTTTGCTAATTATGTGGCTTGCTCAGCAGAAGAGCTGGGCTGTGGTTTTGTTCCATTCTTTCGAAGAGAAGGTGGCATTGTGGAGATGCTGGGGGGGGGAGAGAGGGGGGAAGAAGCTTGGAAACTTGAATTGTTTTGTTTGTGTCTGTGAGTCGCCTCTGCACCTGAAATACCATCCCAATTCCTGTATTAAGGACGCTCTTCCCACATTCTTTTAAAACCTTGTGTTTCTACTGAGCTGCTGTGCTCAGAAGCAGAAACATCTCTGCTGCTATGTACCAGTCCCCCTGTAGCTCCAGATGCTCATCTTCTTCAACCCCTACCCCATCCCTTAGGGACAATTAGGGAAGAGATTGTAAATTCATAATTATGGCCCTTTTCAAACCTAGATTAGTTCCTCCAGTCTATCAGGTAAATACATATTTATAAGTGTTCTTAAAAATGCACCATCCTTCACTCGATGAGGTGTAATGAATCCATCATGTAAATACATGCTCAGGTGCAGAATGGAAAAATCCTTAGGGTATTTTTTAGGATTATTAAAGGGATGTTCCTTGAGTAGCTTGGCTTCTCTCAAAAGTAATAAGAAAAAAAGTGATTTAACTGTGTACAATGCACAGATCATTTAGTGGTTGTTTCTTCTTTATCAAAAGCACACTGGTGCCCTTCAGGCAAATGGGACTTTTTCTTATGTCTGCAACTTGGTTGATGTTAAGAGTAGAAAGTTAAAGGAACCTAAGGAATAGCACACCTATGATGAGATCAAACTCTGAAGAGCGCATCTTGAAAATACAGAACCAAAAAACTCGGTTACTGATGCAAGAAATTGTTTGGAGAGATGCCTGAATCTGAGATTTCTTGTGCTCCCTTTTCTGCTCTGTTTTGCACTTCCAGTTTTGCCGTGGAATATGGAGCAAAGGCTTTCTGAAGGTGCTGAGCTGGTTGCGGTTATTCCAGTGCTCTGGTCAGGGTAAAATACCTGAAGCCAACGTCTGGGGAAAGGGACCAGTGCCTTCCATGTCTGAGGTAGGTCTTAATGTGCTGGAGGCAGAGCATGGTGCATTTGCAGCACGCTGCCGAACTGCAGAGGTATCTCCAGACAGCGAGCTGCTGGTGGCAGGTTAAGAGGAAAGTGTCACCTCGGGCGTGCTGGCAGCTGTGGCCTGATGGAGGAGTTGTGTGCGCATCCCGAGTCCTTCGCTCCTGCCTGAGCTCTGCCAGACGTGCTGCATGGGGAAAGCTGCTGCTACTCCATGCCCCAGTTTTCCTAGCAGAAATCCAGGTCCTTGAGCTAGACTAACTGTAAATCCACGTCCAGCATTCCCTGAGCCTCACTGGGCTCTGGTGGGCGCAGAAAGGTCAGCGTGGCAGACCTCTGACTTGTGTGTCTGGTGCTGCCTCTGGCGCTGACCCACGAGTGGCCTTGAACGACCAATTCCGCTTTGGTTTTGTGCTGCAATTTCTGACTGCAGAACCTGGAACGTTTCCTAGTGTTGTGAGTATCCAGTTCACCATTTTTCTACCGACAAATATTGGTGAGTGTTATGATAACACTAGGGTATGTCTCCGGGACACACATGTGATCATAGTTAATCAGGGCTGTGAGTGCTTAATGGGATTGATGCCAGGGCACTCAATCACACTCAAAATCAAACTTGCCTCTAAAAATCCTCTTGCTGCTAGGCAAAAGAATACAGTTTCTCCAGATTACTGGGTGCGCGGGGAGGGAAATATTCAGTATTGCAGCTGGAAGTGAGCTTTTCGTCTCTGAGCCAAGTTAGGAAAATTTCCAAACTTCTATTCTGACCCTAATTAATAGAATCCATTCTACTTTCATTGCATGTCATTACTTAACCTCTTAGAAAGGAGACGATTATGCTGGAGTGCTAATAATGGTATCCTAATTTAATGTTGCGTGGAATGGCTGATGTGGAGCAAAATCCGGGATTCCATGGCCACAACTCTCCCTTTGGGATAGGAAAATTCTGGAGAGGCCTTTTTACTTTTCTGGAGTCCAGGCTGAACTCACGTGAACCCCACTCTCATCAAATCCTTGTGCAGCTGAGTGGAAGCTGCATGTTACCAGCTGCCACCAGCCACAATCCACGCCTGCCCGAGTGTCTTTTAAAAAATAGGAGCAAGTATCTGAGTGTGGGACTGCCAGGCAGAATCAGGGTCAGCAGGCAGGGGGACAGTGCCTCCTCTTCATGGCAGCCTTTCTGTCCTAAATAACAGTGCATCTGTCTGTAGGTGCTCTGTTTTAAGCCAAGTTGATGGTGTCCCCAGTTCTTACTGGGGCTCTCATGGGCTCTGCCACTGAGCTGCAACACAGAAAAATGACTTTTGAGCGCCTTTCTAAACCCTGATGGCTTGTGTTGTAAGCGATTGTGGGACTGGGCGTTAGGGGTGCTGAAGCTGGGGCTCTGCCAGTGGGGAGGAATTTGGGCTGCTCAGGTGCAGCTTTTCCAAGGGCTGTGTGTCTGTTCCGGTGAGATCAGCACACCAGGCTCTTGGGGGATCCCCTGAAATCTCCCTCACGCTCCTGGGGAGGCTGCTGAGAGGTTTGGCTCCGCCACCTGCGGCTGGCAGGTCGTCCCGATGGACAAGAGCAGTTCCTGGCACTGAGAGACAGAAGATCCCTCTCCAGGGATCTTTCTCTCCTTGTATAATATCCCATTAAGTTAATCTCTAAAAATTGCTATTTCTAATGTTATAGCCTGAAAATGATGCTAAAAAGTTTCATTAATTGTTAACAGCTTATTATGGTTTTAATTACTGTTTTTAATGCTGGCTAGCTTTCTGTAGTATGAATCTGTTGGCTTTCATTTTCTTTGTTGTTTTTTTTAATGTAAAGCAGAGTGCTTTACCATCTAATTATAGTGGACTTCACAGAGATAGCTGAGGGGCAGCATTAATTACCCTTTGCCCCAGCTCATCTCTTGATGCGTTTTCTAATTTTCTAATTATTTCTTTTTATGTTCTTTGCGTTGCGAAGGTGAGGAATGGAATTAAAAACAACCAGGAAGGTCAGGGTTTGGGGCAGGGAAAATTGTGTGCAAAACATCACCAACGCTTTCACACACTGCTGACTTGGATGTGGTGGGCTGTCTCAGGAAATTCAGGGCTGGGACATCGCTCTCTGCACTGGTTTCCCTCCTCCCTACTCTCTTTCTGCTCCTCGCATCAGAGAACTGATGGATTTCTTTCCCCCTCCGCCCTGCCACGAGGGCTAAATCTAATGGCAAAGTGAGCAAGTAGAGGAAGATGGACAGAGGCAGCTGGCAGGATGCTGTGGCCAGGTACTCATTAAAGTCTCCAACTCTCTCAGTGACCATTAACGACTAATTAGTCGTGCTACCGGTGCCTCTGCTGCAGCACTGATTAATTTAAGCTCTCTCCACTGCACGCGGTGCCCAGACTGAACCGTGGGGGCTGCGTGGCGGGCAGAGGCCCCGCTGGCACAGGGGCGAGCCCTGCCTGGGCACCAGTCGAGGAGGTGGCTGTGCTGTTGGCCCCAGGGGTGGCCATGGCTTTGTCCATGACTCTGAGCATCCCCACAGCTGGCCCTGCTGTTCCGAGTCCCGTCCTGAGCAGCAGAAGGTGCTCGCTGTTCCCCTGCCCCGCACGCGGAGGGGAGGTGGGCAGGAGATGGTTTGCAGGATGTGCTCGTGGCCTGTGTGCTCCTCTGGCTCCTGCTCTAATTTACTGAGGCCCCGTGGTTTATTAACTGTGGTCTTGGCATGATGGATGGGGCTTGTTTAATGTGAGCCTGCCTTTGGTGCTGCTTCTTCAGCAGGTGCTGATTTTTTCTCTTCCCTCCTCTGCCTCAGAGCTGATAGAAACCTAGCAGGGATCAGGGTAAGGGTCTGTGATTTTTTATTTGTTTTTTTTTCCCCCTCTGACATCTATATGGATATGATCTTGTTCCTTTCGCTTCTGCTCCACCAGCCACCTCCTCTCCCTCTTGCCTTGATAAGAGCCTGGCCCAGTTTCGGGTGCAGAGGCACAGAAAAGCCAAACCCTGACCGTGGGTGGGCAGCTGGAGGGGGTTGCTGAGGGCAGGAGCGGGGAGCAGGCAGCACGTTTGCCAGCTGGACGGGGCCAGCACAGGGACAAAGCTTCCCTTCCACCTGCGGCTGCACCTTGAGAAAGGGACCCCACATCCAGAGGGCTTCCTGCGTGCCGGAGGGGAGGAATGCACACCCTGGCTGCTCCGTCCGCCTCTGCCTGCAGCCTCCAAGGAGCGACCAGCCCTGCCAGGGGACAAGTAGAGCAGACGTGGCTGTGGGGCAGGACCCCAACTGGCCTGGCCCCACCGGTGTGTGGCTGCGAGGCTGGTGCAGAGGCCAGGGGAAGGTTTATTAATTGCTTGGTGGTGCTGTGTTAACGTGGCCCATTTGCAGCTTTTTCTCTTCTGTTTTGAAACTGTGAAATGAGGCGCAGTAATCAAGGAAGGTTTTAATAACCATCCCAGCTCTGACATTTAAATTACAGATGGCATTTTCAATTAAACAGGCGCTCTCAGCAGGTTTAATTTAGCTATCAGTTCTGCTCTGTTCTTTAAGTGCTTTCTTAAAAATGGTGATGAATTTAAAACTTGCTCCAAGGGGAGGAGGAGCTGAGGAGGGATTGGAACTGGCTGGAGAAGGGGAAGCCCTGGAGGATGCTGAGTGTGCAAAGGAAAGCCAGAGACTGAGGAGTACAGAGGATGTTCGATTCCCCCAGCACAGATCTGTGCATAGGATGTCTCACATGCTGCTCCCCTCAAATGTCATTTTGTGTGTCTGCATCTGTGCACAGCCACATGCAACACCACGCTTCCCAAGGCAGTGGGACTTGAGCATCCCATCTGCTCTGCGGCTGATCAGGTGTCTGCCTGCATACCTGCCTCCCTTCACTCCTCCCCCCGGTGTCCTACCTCTTTCCATCTTTCTGATGGTGATACCTAATGCATAGTATTAAAAAAAAAAGAGAAAAAGAGCCTGTCTGACATATAATCATGTGTTGTGCATACAGTGCGGTGTTGCCGGTTGTGTATCCTGTACTCCAGCTCCAATGTGGATGGCTGTACCCAGGCCCTGATCTCCCCAGATGTACCTATGTGTTATTGCACCTATACTTCACGCTGCTCTGCCTCTCCATATGCATTATACATTGTCCTGTGCATGGTGCGCTCTCCCAGCAGCACAGCAGCCTACAGATCTGGCCATACATGCGTGCTCTCACTTCACCAGGACGCCCCAAATGCACTTCCCCACGAGCTCGCACTATTTAGTTTGCTCGCTTCTTTCAAGCGAGGCTGAGGCTGTTTCAAGCCCTTCTTGACCCTAGCAAGAAAAGGCTGTGAGGGAGGTGGTGGGAATTACTGGTTCGGTTCAAACTGAACAGTTTCCCTGGTGATTCTGGCTTGCTTTCCGCATTAGTTACTGGATGTGCTGCTTGCCAGCTCACTGAGCTTGGCTTGAGCCCTTACGTGACCTGGGTGCTGCTGCTGTTTGGGGCTGAGAAATGCCCTCCCTGCAGGCTATCCCAAGGCAGGGAGCAGCACGCAAGGTGTACGTGCATGTACGCATGTACTCCAGCCTTCAGCTGGGAGAAGGGCTGCCCCTGAAAGCCCCCCGGCACCCTGGATCTCAGTGGCCTGCAGGCAGAATGGTGCAGTGCTGGAATTTGCTTTCTAACTGAGGCAGAGGTGAATTGGCTTCTGTCAGCCTGAAGCTAACCTGCAGCCTTGCTTGAGGTGGACGCAGCTGCAGCTTGTTTGATATGGGTAACACCTGGTAAGCAGCCAGGGAAGGTGAGTTGTGTTCTTCCTCTCTTGTCCTTCTGTCTACGCAGTGCACAAACCTCCAGGTTGTGGTGGCCCCATGCTCCTGGGTTCTGCTTTTCTCCATTCTTGGTATGACGAGAGCTGGGCAGCCAGCCTGGGTGCCTGCTGCTGTTGGAGGAGGAAGCCACAGGGCTGCCTGCTTCCAGATCAAGTCCTGATCTCCAGTAACAAAATCCTGCCTGACCTATTTTTTTTCTTGATATATGTGTGTTTCTAGTCCTCCATGGCAGAGCTTGTGATCCTCAAGGTCAGAAACATCTCCTGTTGCCCACATCCAGCTGAAACAGCTGCAGTATTGCCTAGCGCAATCACAGGTCAAGCATCATTTGTGATGCCGAGGAGGGAAACTTATTCCAAGTAGTACAACTTGGGAAAATCCTGCTCGGGGCTGAGCTCCAAAGGGGGACAAGACTGGCAGTTGTGCTGTTGACAGCTGGTTCTGCACGCTGTGGGGCTACAAAGACTTGGAAGTCACGGCTCACTGGAGGGGGTAGTTCAGGATGGTTCAGCCTACGTGTGCTTATGGCAACTGGTCCTCAGCTGGGGGCTGATGCTACAGAGGTGCTGTGTAAATTAAGGCTGCTGTCCTGGGCATTCCTTTCTGGGGAACTGCCATGGGATACAGCAAAGAACCTTTTCCTCTCCTGCCAAGGAGAGAGCACTCTTCCCAGCAGCTGTCGTGGAGCCTCCTCTGTTTCTCTCCAGTGTAAAACAGGGCTGGATAATTTCATCACCGCTAATAACATTTCTAGCAAGGCAAGCTACAATAATGATAAGGGTAATTGAATCTCATGCTTCAGGGATAAGCTGAGCTCTGGAGGGGGATCAGGGAGGAATTTATTTCCCCCTCCCCTGTGGAAGCTGCTTTGCACAGCCGATCATTTGTGTTGAGAGGCTGCTGCTTTCCCTGGCACAGAGGCTAGGCTGACCTTAACGGGGGGGCTCCAGGAGACCCCTGTTGCCTGCTGACTGTCCTCAGTCCCGGTGCTCTGATCTGGGGTTAAGGATGAGCTGCCAGCAGCCTCACGCAGGCCATCCCTCACCTCCCCGTATCACCACTCTCTGCTTTCTCCCCAAATGACTGCTGGCAGCTTACGGTGTGCTGGTTTCTGCAGGTGGGCACCGGGAGGCTGCGGCCGGTGCCAGCTGTGGAAGGTCAGCGAGAATGGACGAGGCTGCTAGGAGGAACAGAAGTGAGCTGCACCATTAGCATGTCACGTACCTGTGCGGCTGGCTTGGAGTAGAAAAATCAGGTGAGCAACTTCTGGTAGTGGTAAATTGTTCTGTGTTCAGAGCACTGCTTTGGCTTCGGGAAGGTGAGTTAACCTACAGGGGCACACAATGACGTGAAGAATATGAAGCCAGGCTGTCCTAGGAGTCACCAAGAGAATGACGGTACCATCAGTGGCTAATGTCTTTCGGCTTTGGATCATCTGCAAAACTTGGGAAGTCTCCTTTTACCTGTCTGTCCCATTGAAGTTCCTAGGATTTCTCATATTCCCGCAATTGCAGAACAAAAGTTTTTTGGAGTATTTATGGTGGACACTTAATTTCAGGTAGTATAATTAGAGAAAATCCTGACGGGATCAAACCTTACAGGGGGCCTCAGAAGCAAATAGTGTTTCTTCATTACCACTTTGTGTTATCTCATTTTCTAATCCCATCTAGAGGTGGATGCATTTCAGTGGGGTCTGAGGGGATCTCTTAATACCCTTCTCTTACCTCGGAGGAACGCTGTTTAATTACCTCATTTATGCTCATTTGGAAGCTTAAAGCATTCAGAGCTGTGGGAATGTAAGGGGCTATGGAGGACAGTACGCTGTTGTTTGTTAGGAGTGAACCACAGAGTGCTGCAGCTCAGCTAAACGGAGCCCTGCGTCCCTGGGGTCCTTTCACACCTATCTGACGGGGTGGGAGCGCTCGGTGAAAAGACCTGGCAGGGCCGGAGGGGGGAGATGCGTGGCATGGGGTGGGAGAAGGATGTCAGCAGCCAGCGAGTCGCCCTTGTTCCCTCCCTGTGCTCCATGACCATCCCTTCGGATGGATTTATTCCCTCAGTGCTTGGTCTGGATGTGATCAGGCAGTAGAGCTGTCTCAAGGTCATGTGGGCATCTGAGACCTTGAAAATGAAGTGACGTGTTCGAGAGCCGTGCAAGGAGACTGCAGAGCAGCGTATCGAGCCCAGAAGCACTGAGGTGTTAGGGATGTTCTGGAGTCTCCTCTCCTAGGAGAGAACCTCCAAGCTCAGCCGTGCTAGTCCTGGAAAGAGAGCCCAAGAGGCAGGAAAGTATTGCTATTCATTTTTTTCACCTTAGCAGCTGTGAATTATTCATTGAACTCCTCTGGCTGGGAAAAGGATTTCCAGTTCATTATTTACTGATTTCTTCAGAAGCATTACGCTCTCTTCCTAGGATCTCTTTAGGGGCAGGAGAAATTTCTCCCCTTGAATCTTCAAGGAGTTCTCTGCCATGTGCCTCTGCTATTTATTCTTTATAATGAAGCTGCTAGAATTAATTCCTGAGAAAGACAATGTAAAGAAACATCCCTGTCATTAATCAGTCCTCAGAGCTGTGGTTAAAAGATTTCCAGGTGGCAAATGAATGCCTCAGTGGGCTCTGTCAATTGACTCATGATGTGATTGACTGATGGTGTCTAGTTTCATATCAAAGCTGTCCTTGATGTCTACCACCCGGCTCCTTTCCTAGCTGTGAGCACGGAATGAATTGGCTGCGGTGGGATGCACAAAAGCCCTGGTGACTGTGCTAGGAAGGAGTCCGGCAGAAGAGCTGGGGCCTCTGCTCGGTGGCCTGGGACTAGGCCTCTCGAGGTTACTTGTCCCCTGAGCACCACGGGTGTTGGTGTTAACGTCATTAAATTTTCTTGGTTGCGGATCTGTGCCATGCAGCAGTGTCACCCCTTGTTTATCAGACGAAATCTGGGTCGTGTTTGTTGCCTCTGCATCATGGCATCTCTGATAGAGGCTGCTCTGTGCTATCATGTCCTGTCCGTCTGTCCTGGGGCTGAATGTGTCAGTGACACGTCTCCTGCGTACAGCCCCACAGATGATGGCATTCACGCACCTGCCAGGAGGCACACTGAGTCTTTGGCTCAGTGGAATTTTTTTCTTTTTGTCAGCCCTAGTGCTTTGTACAAATGCATGCGCTACAAGCTCTGGCTGTTGTTTCCATGGGGCACTCGCTGTTTTCTAGAGGTGTTTCATCCTTATCTAGTAATTTCTAGGGTTACACGTAGGGTTATTTCTCTGGGTCTGCTTCCAGGGGGAACTGCGATAGTGTCAAGTAGTTAATTGGGCTCAGCAGTGTCTGAGGCCAGCTTCAGACTCCCGATGACCTGTGTGGATGAGCCATGTGAGTGCTGCTGTGCATGTTGATGAAGACAAAAGTCTTCTGTGGGAGTCTGCCAGGCCTTGGGGGTGATGAGCAGAGCTGAAGGTTAAGGCCCAGAGAGGGGGGGAATAAGCAGGGCAGTCAGCTGGGGCAGAAAGAGGACACTGGGGGTCTTTGTACAGCTGTCTCATGGCACGCTCGGACGGCTGCGTGTTGTGTCCTGTGTATTGTGCTGACTGCTTTGGTTTGAGCCTGCCGTGCGAGGCCTGCCTCCTTGTAAGGCGTACAGCTCAGCAGGACTCGTACCCAGGAGAGCCTACAGAAGGTTTTTGGAAGTCCAGAGGAGCAAAGTGAATTAGATGAGGCGTGAAGTCTGTACTTAAAGTCACAGTCCAGAGAAAGGCAGCAGGAGTTCATCTAGACGGGAATCGCTCTCGCCGCTGCTATTCCCACCTCCTCCTATCCAAGCCCGTTAGAGTTGTGAAAGAGGAAAACAGGCCTGATTAAATTATTCAGGCAGTTCAAAGGTCTCTGCAGGCAGCTGCTGCTCAAGTGTGCGTAGGGGAAGGTCGTAGCAGTGCTGATGAGAGTAACAGGTAAGGGAGGAGACCCAGGGTGGGTTGCTGCAGCCCAGCAGTTCTTGGTTTAGGGGTGTTGGCTCTTCTGCACAGCACCCCAGGGGCTCAGCAGGACAAGTTGCAAGGCAGATGTCCCTGCCTGGCAGCGTGCTGCTCTGGCAGGAGTCAGCATGGCCCCTTTCTTCTCCTTCTGTGGTAGGCACCCTCCAGACGCGCTCAGGTAGAGAGAGCTTGTGTGGATTCCCATCTGACACAAACAGGATTTTGTTACCGGGCGAAGTAGACTTGATGCCGATGGGGCTCGGAAATGAAATGTCATTCATTTTGCATGCAGGCAAAAAGCACAGTAAATGAAAGGATTAGACAGAGTATGCATGAAGGGAAAAGCTCTTGTCCTGATCAATAATTTAAAAATTCTCAAGCGAGAGTTAGAGCTGAATGTTCAAAACAGTTATTTGAGGCTTAAAAAAAATAGGAAGCAAAAGAAAAAGCCAAAAACCTTCCAAGAAGCTGTTTAAGACTAGTTTGCTAGATTTACTGATTGCACTTGAGCTGAGGGTTGAAGTTAAACCTAACTCACTTATGCATGTATGAGAATACACATTTACTTCTGTTCAAATTGACCTGGACTCTGTCCATGTCATGATAGCATCAGGAAGAATAAAAAATGTCAGGGAAGCCCTGTCCAGTTATAGAAACGACTTTGTCTTACTGAGATCACCGCACGTCAAATGCTTTGTCTTAATGGATGCTGATTGTGTCCGCGTGGCTGTGCGCCGTGCTGGAGGCTCTACAAAGCCGTGAGTGTGGCTTGGCTGGGGAGGCAGCAGGGCTCAGAGAACGGGGCTGTGGGCTTGGAGTTCATCCCTGTACTTGCAGGCTTCCTGCATGACTTCTAGCTAAGGCAGTTTTATGTCTCTGCCATCCCTGTGATAACATAGGGATGATAGCTCATGGAGGGTAAAAAAAATATATCTGCTGATGGTTCGGAAGTACCTGAGTACATGACAGCCCTCATTCCTGGAACAAGCACTGTCTAGATAGAGATCAGGAATCAATGCATGCTATGCTTTTTCTTTTTTAAGGATGATCTTGTCTTTAAGCCTTGCTTGCTTGTATCAAAGCCCTTTCCCCACCTCTTTTCCATCCATACTGGATTCCAAGCTGTACGAACACAAGTACTGACCTTCGTCATTGTCCATCAGCTGCACCTCCTTTTTTTATAAGGAGCACGGCAACCCTTAGCTATGGCAACTTCTAATTTCTTTGCACTGAAACACCCAATGGCAACAAATTTATATTGTGTTTTTTTTTTCTCCTTAAAAATTAAAATCACTGTTAACATTATTACTTCCAGACAACGAAGAATTCCTCTGCTTCTTGAAATGTACCATATTAGCTTTTCAGCCCTCCTTAACCCTGACCCTCTCCCAGTGGTGACATGGTCCCCGAGGGGCTGCAGCAGTGCTTTGGTGTCCTGGCGTCCTCTGATGGGAGCTGGCTCTGCAAATTTGCACTGTGCAGGATGGGGCAGCATCTGTAAGGGGCTGTTGGGGCTGCTGCCTGATTTTTTTTAATGTTGCTTAGAAACCAAACAATATTACCTAACTCCACCAGATCTGCAGTGCAGAACGCATTGCACAAGGGGAAAGGAGTTTTTTTTATTTTTATTTCCTACTTTTTTTCTTTTACAAGAAATAACTCATTTTTCAGCTGTTGGAGAAGGTAGTAATTGATCTAGAGCTTTGCAGCTTGCCTTCCGGAATGGTTTTATTCTTAATGTAGAAATAAAACTCTGTTAGGTCAAATACACAGCAATAAATACAAGAAGCACATTAGCTTTAATATATTGGATTATTCCACTTGGTGGTGACGGGGAAAAAAAAACAAGATTTAATTCCCCTGGCAATGCAGGCAAAGAAAATCACTTTCCCTGCCCATTTTTTTTTCTGTTAAGTCATTTTTGTCTGTCAATGCCATTGCTGCAGGCTTTGACAGGGTTTGATTTTATTTTTATTTTTTTTCAACCTGGTGTGAAAATAAGAAGTATTTTCTCCAAGTAAATCGTCCACAAATTCACTCAATGCCTCTTATTTCTTGCTTACGAATTCCCTCCCTGGCAGGACGCGGGGAGCTGTTGCGAGCTGGCAGGGACGGGCAGCTCCCGGCTGAACCCCGCGGTTGGAGCAGGGCAGTGAGATGAACACGGCCACTCTTCTTCTGGGCATGCTGCTGTGGGTTTCTGTTCTTACCTGGACTCTTCCCAGCTAGAAGTAGGGTTTGCTTCTGTTCTTGGGATGCACCACCACCGTTCAGTGCCGCGACTGGCACACCTTGCCTTGTGCCCCATGGGCTGGCGGTGGCCAAGGGCTCCCATACGACGGTGCAGGTTCCCAGCCAGGGGGTTTTCCCAAGCAACATGCCTTGTAGTGATCAAGTCTTTCATCTGATCCCATAGTCACTGCTTGTGCCAAGCCTTCCTGTGTTTTCCTGGGAGACTAATGACATTAGATCCTTTTCCTACAACCCCTCCTTGTCTACAGATTTGTTTCCTGCCAGGGACAGGACAGATGGGAAGAGGCGGGGAGGAAGAGGCAGGAAAAATCTCCTTGCTCGTCATCATGGCAGCAAGGTGGGTAAAGGTGGCTCTGCCGTGTACCAGTCAAGTACCCGAGGCTGCGTCAGAGATTTAGCTTGGATAACAGAGCTGAAGCTTGTTGGCACAGTGAAAGATAAGATTTGCAGAGAGGGTAAAGCCTTTGTAGCTGAAACGCTCTGGAAAAGGACTGGGTGATTGTCAGGAGCGATGTACAGATGGGGGGCATATCTTATAGGCAGGAGAAAAGGGTTAGGCAAGCCTGTGTTTTCTGGCTGTTTGTGTGTGGGGTGCTTTTGTTTTTAAAGCATCTCCCTCCTGTGCAAATTGGCAAGGAAACAGCTAGGCAGGAGTCTCTGTGTGGTGAACTGAGGCTCTGTGCTGTATTCATCTGTCCAGGCAGAGTTATCGCTCCAATAAGCAGGGCTCCTTCACCAGCACCTAGACGCTATCTGATTGTATTTGTCTAAAACGAGAGAGACTTCACAATAATCCTGCTGGCAATTAATTGGCTTTTGTTCAGCAAGAGTGAACAAGATCTCATCTTAATCTGCTTCATTATTTCTCCTTGTATAGCAGAGTCAACACAAGATTAGGTTTAATTTACAAAAAAATGCAAAGTCATTACTCATATCTGGATCGGGATTTTATCTGCTTCGTTTTGCAATGCTTCATGTGTCAATATTAACGAGAGGAGCTGCACGCTGTGTGGTGAGGTGGAAATGGCACCACTTGACTTCAGGACCTTATGGAAGGATCGCAAGTAGCAGAGCTTCAATATCATCCCTCCTCTATCCCTCATCTCCTGCCCTTCCTCAGAAGAGAAGCTGCTTGCTTAGGAAAACTAGCCTCTTTCCACAGGGCAGTGGACTTGGAGCTGGTGCTCTTGGCTCTTGTGTCCTAACTCTTTGTGCAACAGCAGCCTGGGGTGTGCAGCTGGAAGAGAGCTATGGGAAACCAAAAGGAAAGGTTTGGGGTCCATGGGACAGAGTGGCCGAATTGATGGGTTCTGAAGTGTACTTGTACTATAGATATTATATACGTGAGTGCTCGTACAACTCTCCCATTAGCCAGGCTCCCCTTCCACCCAGTCCCCTCCCAGGCAGCTGGCTCACGGAGCAGTTGGCAGCATGGTGAGCGTCCCCTGGTCTCCCAAAGACACCACCTGCTCCTGCAACATGCTCGGTGGGAGGTGTCTGCTTGCTGATGCTTGCTCCCTTCCCTGGGTAGTGCTGAGCTTGTGCTGCAGTGGGACGCACTCCCCGATGATCCATCAATGCAGAGGGCTCGCTTACGACTTTATTGTGGCCTCTCCGCCTTTCTGGGTGCACTGATTGCACTGCAGTTAATGGGTCTGCACAGATAGCAGCTCCAGATGAGTTGCTCTAAGTGCCTGCGAGGGAGGTTAGCCAAGGGCACGTGTAATGTAGCTGGGACTCTCCTCTGGTTAGGGAGGGCTGTGGAACTTGGCATGCAAGGAAGGCGGCGAAGTGGCTGTAGGTGCCTGGGCGCAGGGTGGATGGGGGTGCAGGCAGTCCTGCTGCTCCGGGTGTGGTTCTGCTGATTCTCATGGGCTGGGTTAAGGTAAGAAGACGCTCTGCGACGAAAGGAATGTTACTTATGTAGGTGATGGTTTTAGTAAATCTATGTCTTAGGATGGGGCTGGAGGAGCTCTGCTGCTTCCGATGGAATTTGAAAGCCAGGCCCTTATCTGTGTCTAAGAAAGCATTCCCTGGTCTCCAATTAGTGTGTTACGGCTTACAAGACGGCCTTCATTCAAAACAACTGTGCAGTGGGTGTCATTTGCACAAGAGGCAGCTGTGCTTCCAGGATGCACGGGGTGTGGGTGCCCCAGGTGGCAGAGATGAGCGTCGGGGGCTGGCAAAGCTGCTCTGCAAACCACGACAGCAGGTATTTAAACAGGACAGGAAAAGAAAACGCCAACTCGAGCCTAAGCTGCAGCCAGAAGAGACGAGGAACAGTGGTCAGAAACAGGCCCCCAGATATAACACTTGCCGGGGGACGCTTGCACTTCGTTATTCTGCGTCTCTCAGCACTCGCCGAGCAGGAGCCAGAAGCACCCGGGGCCGGGTGGCTCCCGGCTCGCTGCCTGCAGCCCGAGTGCCCTCTGCTGTCCCTGCAGCTCCGCCGCCCCGGCAGCGAGCCCTGCCCGGGGGCACGGAGGGAGGCCGGTGGCCGCGGGGGGGTTTGGGCACGGGCCCCGCCTGGGCAGCTACCGGGGCTGTGTCCGGAGTGCTGTCCTCTTGATGCTGTCAGCTGGCTGGCAGGAGGAGGTAAGAGCAGGCCGGTTGCTCTGCTGCAATCTTTCCTTGCACGAGACAAAGCTCTATTTCTCAAAAAAAAAAAAAAAAAAAAAGAAGGGGGGGGCGATACACAGCTTGTTTGGCTGTATCTGGCTTCATGTTCCCATGGCATTTCCCCCTTAGGCAGCAATCTTAACCACACACCTTCTCTAGGCCGTTCAGGTTTGTCTGGGTGCTCCTCGCTGTGCGTGCAGGCTGCCCTGCACGGAGATGTGCTCAGCTCTCCTGCAGCTCTCTCAGGCGGTAGTGATGTTTTCCAGCCTCCACGAGGCTTTTCCCAGTTGAACTCATTACCGCTGTTACCTCTCTAATCCCAAACATGCCTCCCTAGTGGGAAAGCATCATTAGGCCCTTTATTCCTAACAGCTAGG
Organism: Anser cygnoides; assembly: GCF_040182565.1. Taxonomy (NCBI): domain Eukaryota; kingdom Metazoa; phylum Chordata; class Aves; order Anseriformes; family Anatidae; genus Anser; species Anser cygnoides. The sequence goes on along the minus strand of NC_089895.1, from coordinate 3,191,034 downwards.
GAGACTGAGGAGGCCGGGCCCTAAGGACATCAGAACCCAGCTGGATGGAAGGAGAAGCAGGTGTCAGGCCAGCCCAGTCCCAAGGCTGCTCACCCGTGACCTCTCTTGCTCCCCAAGGTACCTGCATGTTGTGGGACAGCCGTGAAGGAGAGGGAATGGCCGCGTGTGGGCTGCAGAGGGGGACGTGAGCCCAGGGGATGGAGGCTTGTTCCCTTGCCTGGTGTTTCCCAGTTGTTAGAGGAACTCTGCTCCTGACGGGTGTGTGGGCCAAAATAAAGGATGAGCCACTGGTTTTCCAACCCATTTGGGACAGTACTTATCTGCTGCGATGCCCTGCTATCCTGGCTTTCAGGAACTGCCATTCACAGCCTCTACAAAGTGTTTGATTTAGGAGGAATCAATCTCCTAAATTATCTTCCCTTTTAAACTGGCTAGAACAGCTGGGCTGCAAGCAACAGGGAGTTGTTTTTCTCCTCCTCCCTCCATCTTCAAATGGTTTTTTGAATGTCTGGTGGGGGAGCAAACTCCTCCATCTGTCCGCATCCTCCCCAGGTGGGTAATAATAGAAGCTTCATGTAGAAAAATTCAATTAGACTTGAAAAGAGATCTATGTTAGTGCTTCCTTGCCAGGGCCCCATCTTGCTGTGTTCTGTTCCTCTGCAAGAGACCGACTGTAGAAGCTATTGTGGAAGAAGGGGGGGGGTGGGGGGGACGACAAACAAAAGCAACCACCCTTTTGAAGTATAATGGCATTTATAGCCAGGACTGGCTGGGGTGGGCTTTATAAAAAAGAAAATTGCAGAAGGTTCTCGAATAACTGCAGCCACCAAGATGCAATTGGCTAGGCAGGATGTCAGACTCCACGTGTGGGAGGAATGCCAGCTGCTGAGAGTAGGAAGGGACCCTGTGGAGTGCTGCATCTAGGGCTTTTCTTAACCTCTCTGAGGGGCAGAGGTGTGTTCGTGCGTCTTGGCCACATGTGAGTGGTTGGAACCTTTTAAACTCTTTCACTAATTTCTATCATCCAGGTGTTTTGTTCCAAAAGGGGGGCTTCAGAGAGCGTTTCCATTCTTTATTTTGTGTAGCTCGCTACTGAGCACAATGGTGATCGACCCCAGAGATGGCTGTGGTGCACTGTGGGCTTGATGTGCAAAGGCAATATGAGCACATTCTACAGCTCTGGTTGCTGTGCTCAGGACCAGGGGAAGAGCTTTTGCTGTGTGTATTTGTGTTTTTGTTTTTTTGTTTTTTTGTTTTTTTTTTAAGTTTCAACATGAATGTTTCAGCAACTCTTAGTTTTGTATTTAATACTCAGATTTCTAAATATTTTGCATCTGGCTGAGGAAAACATCTGCTATAAATTAATTTCTGCACAGACCTCTTCTGTCTGTATGGTATGTGGCATGTCTGCATTGGTAATCAGTGGTCCCAAAAGCTATTGCATAGTGTCACACAGGTGTTTGTTCGTATTGGCACAATAGGAAGCAGAAGGAACCCCCGTTGGTCACTGGAGCACGTGTGATATAGCCCTTTAGTGGCTGAGTGTTAATACATTTAAACCATTTTGTCACAGTTGTACTGACTTTCTGTAATCCTATGAAATTGTGTGGTCTCTATTTCCATGAAGTCTGTAACACGTGGGAGCCCATTAACATCCTGTGCTCTGTTCAGTCATGGACAGAGGAGTTGAAATTGTCTTGGAATGGGATGTATGTATGTGTGTGGTGTGTTCAGACTCCCGGCGTTTGATCAAAATTCAAAAGGCGTTAGGAGCAAAATATTTATAACGGCTCAAGCGAGCGAGAGTTATTTTCCAAGTACACAGACACCTGCTTCTTGTACTTGCATTCAGCCATGTCAGTGCTAGAGCCCTGCTGCAAGGAGCAACCAGTCTCCTGAGGTCGGTGGCGGTTTTTGCAGAGGCTCTCTGGAGCAGAGGTAGCTGTTCTCCTTAGAGAAGCTGTGAGACACTGAATGTCTTGGAAAGCACATCTTGGAGATGGGTGGGAAGGTCAGGGCAGCTCTGCGGGATGCCCCTAGCAGTCAGTGTGAACATCAGGCCTGCTGGTGTGGGGAGGGAAAGCCCCCGGCAGCTGCATTCGTTGTAACATTGCTGCCGCGGAGGCTGTCTGCGTTTAGTGGTTCAGCCTAGGTAAGCCTGAAGTGGGGACTATGGCCCTATCCTGTATTTACAAGGGCCACAAGATCTGAAGGCTTAATTCTGGGGTTTATCCTGAGTGTAAGATGGTGGCTTAGGAAAGGTTCAGTTTAACAGTTGCATCAAGACCTGGTGTATTGATCCCATTGCTGCACTGATTCCTTAGGGACAGACCAGGGCCTCGTTTCTTCCATGGAGCAGGTCTCTGAGAGTGAGTTGAATATTAACTAGAAATTTGGTCAGCCACACTAAAGGCTGTGCTGAATAAAGCTGCATTGTGTGACAGTGTGTGCAGAGGTAACAGAGAGGGAAGAACTGAATTGGTTCTACTCTCTTGGGTCAGAACTACAGCTGAGCTCATAGTCGAGCTGCAGATGACCTGAAGGGTGTGGGTCATGGACGGATGTTGCAGGACCCTGTCTGAACCTCCTCCATGCCTTGCATGAATTCCCATTACCTTTTGAGCACACCACTGCAAGTGCTTCTGACAGGTTCAAGTTGCTGGGGTGGGGAAAGGAGCATGTACCTTTTCCCAGGAGACTCGTGTTATTATACAGTATGTAAAGCCTCATGTTTTTTGGATAGGACTAGTTGACACCTGACTCCACTGGAGAGATAAAAAGCACGCTTAAGCACAAGAAAACAAATACCCAGCACACAAAGGAAGATCCACATACAACTGTGTCATTTTTTATTACATTTGCCCGGACTCTGGCTTGGCACGATTGTGGTTTGGAAGGCTAGTGTGCCCGAGGCATCTGGGTGCAGCAGTGCAGAAAGCCTGATGAAGCAGAATGCACACAAAGTGACCAGCTCAGAAGTCGCTGTCTTTGGCTACAGGTTAATACCAGGACGCTGCACTTGTACCGGTGTGCTTTGCTGCCAGGTGGCATCTAAGTATGTGCTCTGCCTGGGCAGGCCAGGAAGAGAAAATAGATGGACACAAAAATGGAAGCACGTAGCTCTGGGCAATGTCTGAGGATGCTTTTCTGAGGGGACCGACTAGAAGGGACAGGCTTGGCTCAGGGAAGCTTAGATGTTTCTGTTCAGAATGGTGGCTCACGGCCCTGAGTGATACCGAGAGGCACTGGTGGGTGTATGTACAAAGTGCTGTCTTGGTGAGCATATGGAGCGAAGGCAGGCGTGTACTTCTTGCAGACACTGTTAGCAGGCAGGAAGAACTGAGATCAAGCAGAGTTAATGACAGCTTTCTGTGTGAAGAATATTCTGTGAATCTCCTGCCTGCAAAGAGTCCCACCAGACTTGCATGAAGCATGCAGAGGCCAGGAAGTAGACACGTTTTGTTTTCACTTGTTCCTGGGCCCCTTCTGCAATTTGCTTGTGAGACATTTCCCCAAGTCCTCGTCTTTCTCGCAGCAATTATTCTCAGTTGCTGTTTGAGAGCCAAATGAAGCTCCACAGTGAACACCAGAGTGGTTTCAGTTCCCAACACTTTCCCTGATAAATAGATGCTGGGAAAGTTGTAATAGAGAAGGATCCAATCCCTATTGCTTGGCATTATCATCTCTCACAACTGAAATAGGGAGCAGCACTTAGCAGCCAAGCTAGAGCTCATCTAAGGCAGGCCATGGCATCTATCACTTACAAATGGGAGAAGCAAAGATTCTCACTACAGGTCATGGAAATAGTTGGTGATAGAGTTGTGACAGGGCTCTGGCTCTCCTGGTCTGTTCTCAGCATAAACACACTATCTATGCGTTCTATTTTTTTCCCCTCTTGAACTTCCTGGAAAATATGCCCAGAGTCCTCCTTAGAGTTAACAGTGCTGAAGTCTGGGAAGGAGGCATGAGAGTATCTAGTGCAGGCTGGGCGTTAGAGATAGGGGTGTCCATGGTTAGGGTGATGCCTCTCAGGAGAGCAGTAAGGTCTGCTTCTCAGTAAGGATTTTTAGGTAATCTATGTGTGACAGAGAACTTCAGTGCAAACATGAGGCTGTCTAATGTGGTTTCACACATCTGTTCCTATTCTTAGTCCTCTTAAGGAGAGATGGATGGTAGCCCCTGGCATCTGGCACGCACGTTCGTACAGGAGTTGTATGCTCTACAGCCCGGAAGCGGCACCATGCAGAAGCCATCCAAAGCCCATGGGATGGCCTGAGGGAAGTCAGCTCTGGCAAGCAGGCCCCAGTTCAGCTTGGCTATGGTTCCACCGTGACGCTGCTGTTGGTAACACGTACACCATACCATCCCTTCCAGAACAGCGTGTCCTGGCCACCGTGCTCAAAGCAGACAAAGCGGACCCCAGGACCATAGTTGGAAAAGGTGTGGGAGATCTTTGGGGTGAGAGAAACAAAACGGTTGTTGGTAAGTGTCAAACCACCACAAACCTACTCTCTAGTGCACAAGGCCTTCAACCCCACCCGCCCCAGCCATACTTACCAGCCTGGGTAATGGTGGGAAAGGAGATACTGGGAGCGCTTTGCCCAAGCACTGTTCAAAGGCCACTGAACTTCTCCCAGATGGGCATCTCTTCCAAAATCCTACATACTTGTAGTGATGGCTCAGAAGGCTTCCAGGTTTTATCTAAGATACCTTTGCAGTATAATTCCTCTCCTCAAACAGAGCCATGGCTCCACAGAACTTATGACAGAGCCTTCTCCTCCCCAGGGTAACTACTCCCTGCATGTGTTTGCTTGAAAATACTCCTTGTTCATGCAGGTTGGGTGTCACCTGCTGAAACTACAGCTGTCACTCACCTCAGTCCAGTTGGCATCATTGTCCTGTGGGATGGCAATAGTCTCAGTCTTGTACTCAGCCAGCACATCCTCGTTCTCTGAGAGCAGCTTCACATAGAGCTCGTAAAGGCAGCCAGCATCGCTGCGTCCTGCGTACCTGCAAGGGAGAACCCAAGGTGCCAGCCTTGTCTCTGTGAACTTGACAAAGAGCTAAAGCAAGTAGTTGTGTCCTGCTGAATGGCAGCAATGTTGGCTTCAAACCAAGGTCCCAGGAACCTGAGGAGACTGGTAGAGGTAGAAGACTGTAACAGTTCTTACCCCAAACCACCACCTGCCCTTATTCCCAAAAGGAACCTGAACTTTAGATGTCAGGGTCGCCAACAGCTTGAAGCCTGTGGAGCCTTGTAGCCCTGTCCTACAACTAGAATGACACCAAAAGGGGTGCGGTGGGGTGAGAACAAGGGTTTTAAGGCTCAGTGCAGGTATATGCCCTCCCTGCTCTTCCTTGACTTTCTGCTGGCCTTCTAGGGCATCCTTGCTACTTACCAGTCTTTCACCACAACTTTAGGCTGGGTTGTATCCATCAGCTCTTCCCAGTAGCCCTCAGCTCTAAGGTCAATGACCTGAGACTTCCGACACCACCTGAAATACAAAGATGTTAATTGATAAAACAGCCTCTCCTGAGGCTAGGGGAAGCAAAATTGTACCCTTCCCTGAATAAGAGAAGAAAGCAGCCTTACTCATAAGATGTAACGAAGTATTTATGAACTCCTTCACTAGGGAATTCTTTTCCAAAGTCTCCAGGGAGCTCTTCAATTTTCCAGCCATCACCTCCATTATGCACTTCTCCCCAGTGTTGCAAGTCTTCTGTAAATGGTAGAGAAGAGAGATTCTGTCTGGCCATAGTTTCTGTGGGCCTGGGGAATCTGACCATTTCCCACTGGGACCTTCCTGTAGCTTGTGACAGATGTGTTGCTACATGTAGTGCTAATTTTATATGCGGATCGTGGAGCTGTTTAAGTAGAGGTCTGGCAAAAACATTTAGTTTGGTTGAACATCAGTAAACTTGAGCATTCCCCACCAAAATGGCTATGTATATGTGGGCTTATTTAAGGAAATAATACAGTGAAATTACTTAGGTGTTCTGTTGTCTCAGCACTTTCATGTCCTGTTATAGAAGCAGTCTGGGGAAAGCTGATGACTTCTTTATTTCATTTTTGTTAGCAAATAACCATCATATACTAAATTCCTCGTTTTCTGTTCTTCCTAGTGATATTTTTAAAACTTCGAGGAACATTGTTGGTACATAGTTAAGCTGTTAAGCTGTATATCTTACATAACATTGATGTCAAATAGAGCCGTTTACAAAGGCTGATTTTGACAGAAAGCCACCTTGCCCATTAAGTTATTTGACTGCATGCATTAAGTGATTTGGGTCTTGAGTAAGAAGAAAATGCTGCAACCTGATGGCAACTAAGATCTATGTTAAAGACTGGAGATGCCCAGTTCCTAGTGACTGGCCTTCTCTTCAATACTGGGGCTTGTTATGCTTGTCTCTCACCTTCACCACATGGGTTTTTGATGAGATTCCTCCTTTTCTTACTCAGGAAGTAGAAGTTTTGCCAATTCTCTGCATTCTCCTCTGACTCTGTTCCAGTGAGGCCTTCCTGCTGACACTTCAGGATCCAGAGAGCAGCTCCATCGACCAGGTTCTTCCACTGGCAACAGACCAGGCGGCATGCCAACACCAAGTCCACTGCAGGTATGGAAGCCAGTATTCTGATCAGGACTGCTTCAGGGAGGGACTCCATCCTTGGGTCAGGCTGGATAGAGCTTTCTGAGAAAGAGGAGGAAAGGGAGGGGTAGTGACACAGTGGACCATCAGAAATGAGGTGTTAGGGAAAATAACATCTTTATCTGAAAGGCAGGTGCAGCATGATTTGGGGGGCATTCTTAATCTGAAGGCCTCTGGACCCCTACTATTACTACCCTGAAGTATGTGGGTAGATTAATATTTTACATTGTAAGTGAAGACCTTAGTTAAATCTATCCACGAAATGCAAGTACCTGACATATACAGTTGTCTACAGCTTCAGTGCCCTAGACTGGAATCACTCCTTCCCAAAATCTCCACTTATAAAAAATCAGCTGCTCAGTCTCAGTAGTGACCTCTTCTGAGGAGGGAATGCTGCAGGCATCTGTGTTTGTTCTGCCTTTTTAAGAACCTCATTGATGACAAATGCTGCAGAGCAGTACCTAAATATCAGCAGTGAGCATCCTGCCAAGCACTTGCAGTGGTTGTTGGTTCTATATCTGGAAGGCCTCCCCTCAAGGGGTTGGCACTTAATGTCCTTAGTCATGAGCCCGTATAAAGCACAGGTCTGAGAATAAAATAACTGCATTATTTTCAGTTAAACTTCCTTTTTGTATGGTCTTACATCCTTAGCAATTGAGGTAAAAGCACATGCTTCTTACTTATTTGCTGATTCTGCCCCTGACTCTCAATGGCTCTCTGCTACCTGGGCTTTAGGGCCAGGTGCTGCGGAAATAAGGACAGAGGAGCGTGCAGGTTCAGAGCTCCGTATCATCGGTGTGGGATGCGCTGTGACTCTGCTTTTATCTCAGCTGAGTCCTGATGCTGGGAGGCTGTTGAGTCTGCAGTGAATTGCACAGACTCCTCAGGAGTGAATCATTAAGCCTAGGAGAGCATTATTAACAACGCAGCTCAAATATCCTGACAGTGCTACTTGATGAAATACTGGCAGTGCCAAATCTGGCAAGGAAGGGAAGAAATAGGAAGTCGCTACTGTAACAGCATCCTAAATCTAGGTGGCCCAGAGGCAGAGCTGTCTTCCCTATCTGCATTGCAGACATCAGAGGGGAAAGTGTCATTTAAAACTCGCTGGCTTTTAGGGGGGAGGAGTGGGGTTCTCCTATTTCTCCCTTTTTAGCCCCCTACTGCAATCCTGAAGGGCAAAACACGTTTAAAACCCAACAACACAAGCGTCCTGGCTAAATCCCCTGCAGGAATTTCCCATGCCTCGCCTGCTGCCTAGTACCAGAGCATCCCCTCTCTCCTCGCTTAGCCCTCTGTGGGGGCGAAGGCCCCGGCGGGCTCTCCTTTTTCCCGTCCCTTAGCCCCGGGTCAAGCAGCGCCCCTCACCGTTCCCCTCCGCTCCCCGCGGCGCCTCGCCTCGCCTCGCCTCACCGGGCGGCTCCTACCTCAGGCGCTGCGCGGTGCGGGGCCGGGCCGGGCTCCCCTCACAAAGCGCCGAACGCGCTGCCCCCGCCTCCCGGCTCCCTCCTCAGGCCGGGCGGCTGCCCGCCGTCCCGTGCTGATGGCAGGCGCCGGCTGCTGGATGCCGTAAGCCGGCAGCCCGGAGCGGGGAGGCGGCGAAGTCCCCGCACGGCCCCACCTCCCCTCCCGGCCGCCCGCCCCGCGCTCCGCCCGCTGCGGAAGGGCGGCCGCCGCCTCACATCCGCGTCCGGGAGGAGGCCGGCGGGCGGCCCGAGCCCAGGTGGGGCCGGGATGGGCCGGGTGAGGGGCGGCGGGGCGGGGGCGCTGCCCTGGGCACGGCTGCGGGCCTCTGGGTTGAGCCCCGCGGCCTGGGGAGGTGTGACCGGTACGAACTCCGCTCGGTTCCCGGTGTCTCTGTGCTGCAGGTGCCCGGAAGGCTTCCGTCGCCTGCGCTCGTATCCCTCGTCGCCGAGGCGGCGGCTCGGTGATGGCGACCATCTGCGAGCTCCCCGAGGACGTCCTGGTGGAGCTGCTTTCGCTGCTCCCAGCCCGGGACCTGGTCCACGGCTGCAGGCTGGTCTGCTCGCAGTGGCGGTACGTGGTGGACCTGACCACCCTGTGGAAACGCAAGTGCCAGCGCGAAGGGTTCTACGTTCAGGCTTTGGACAGAAGCATCTCCGACTGGAAGATCTTCTATATGCTGTGCTATCTGAAGAGAAACCTAATCAAAAATCCCCGTGCTGAAGGTTTGTTTAACTACTTAGAGCAGAGGGTTAAGATCATTTCCCAGCAGCCAGAATGAGTTAGTGTCCTGCATTATTCAACTACTGCCGGTGGTGTAGGGCTGTCCCGCCTCTGATGGGTCCATCCGGGGTCAGATCCCCAAGGAAACATCTGCAGTGAAACTATCATGGGCAAGTAAAGAATTGGTAAATGCACATCTGTGACTGAGACCAGAAAAAAAACCGAAACTGTGAGTCACTAAGGCCTCAGCACTGTGGACACTGACTGGAAAGTATGATACAGCAACAAAACTATTAGCCTAATAGACTAAATAGTCAGGCAGCTGTGTCTTTTAGTTCAAGATGCAGCTAAAATGACTGCAGTTACTCTGTTTCATTATTGACTTTCGGTTTCTGATACAGGCAAAAAGTTGCTATGAATTGTCATAGCTGCTGATAGCCACCACAAACTAATGACAACATAGTGACAGAGGTCACTTTTAGCTGTAGGAAAGAGACAGCAAGTCTGACTATTAATCAGAGTAGATTCCTGATATTTTTCTGTAGCTGACTTTTTAGTGCAAGCAGGGATAGTGGACAAAACTAATCTGAGGCCCTAGCTCTCATTTTTGTGTGTTTTTTATTTTTTTTTAGAGAGCTTTAAGCACTGGAAACTTGATAAGAATGAGGGAGATAGATGGAAGATTGAGGATCTGCCTGGACCTCTTGGAAGAGATATACCAGACCCAGAAGTACGCAAATACTTTGTCACTTCATTTGGGTAAGAACTGTATTCCTGTGACTTGGTGCTGGAAGAAAGCTGTTTCTTCCTCTGTCTACAAAAGCACTGTGGTTGGAGGACTTGTAGCAGGTCACTGAACCTTAACCCGTCTATAGGAAAATGACGGCAATTTCAACCTTTTGTACTAGCTACTCTAAAGAAACTATATACTATATACAGGATACTGCTGAGGAGTTACTTAATCACATCATGTGCTAGAATTCTCTGTCCCTACCAGGAATTTCCTGTAACTTTTTCTATGGTCATAATCACATGGGATCCCTGCTTCTTTTCCACCAAATGCGGTGGGCAGAGGTTAAGGTCTGCTGAACTGATCAGCTGGACTTACCTCACAAGGTCAAACCTCTTAACCCCTAGGAGTGCCTGGTGTATTTGTCACACTAACAGCTTGCAATAAAAGCTGTCAGTAATGGAGGATTTACTGCTTTTACAACCTGTAAGCAGTAGTTTTGTCTTAACAACATATGCTATACAAGCACAGAAACTCTTCTTAATCCAGTTTATTTCTTTTTATGTGGAGGTGAAGCTAACAAGTTTGCTTCCCTGGCTGGTTCTGTCTTTGGAAAAAGTCATGCCTTAGCCATGTCAGCCTTGTGGGCATTCAAGGTCTGGGTGAGCTTTTAGCAAAAGCAAAGGTGTAAGGGAAACCATGAATGTTGAGAGCGATGTGTTCTGTGAAGTTGTTATATTTTCATTTCTGTTGCAGGCCATGCTTTAAATCTCAACTTATTACGCTGAAGAAGGAAGGATACTGGAACGAGCTGATGGATGAGAAACGGCCTGAAATCATAGTCAAGGACTGGTAAGTGTGTGCACTGAAATTCTGCATAGAATTTCTGCCATTAATGATGTAAGCTGGGCCTCTGAAGCTTTTCATGCTATGTTCTTTATCCTTTGGGATCTGTAAGTCTTGAGTAAGGCATAGGCTAAATGTAGGTTTATTCAGTGGAGTATAAGAAGATGACTATCGTTTGAATAGAAAGATAACGGGAAGTTTTAGAACTCCTCCATAACTATGGGTATGACATTCCTTTCCTCGATCCACTTTGGAGACTCTTTCTGAAGGCTAAGGAAAATCAAATGCTGTGTACACAACCCTGGCTTCTTCATTACTCCCTGCCTCTTTAGGTACGCTGCCAGATTTGACTGTGGGTGTCGTTATGAACTTAAAGTGAGGCTGCTTTCGGAAGACTACATTGTGCTTGCAGAGTTCCATCCTGAGCCAGTGGTTATAGAGCAGTGGAACGATGCAACGTGGAGAGAGGTAAGCAGCAGCTCTCCAGACAGTAGCTTTACATCAAGATTGAGACACGCATCTTTCAAACCTTACCTGGCTAAAAGTCACAAGTGACCCTGCTTTCTCTGCTCTTCAGCCTCTTCTAACTCAAGATAAAATATAAGTAAGTTCTTGCTGTTGACAGTGCTGAAGAAATATTGAAAGATTGAGGTTGAGTTTGTAGGTGCGTGAGGTTTCCTAAAGAGTATCCCCCCTACGCTTCTGTGCTGTTTTAACTTGGTCTCTTCAAGTGTTTGTTTTTCACTTAAGCTTTTGTCTAAGTTAACTGAGTTATAGGAGCATAGCTCTTATTCATATTGAAACTAAAAACTTAATTTTAAAAACTACTGCTTGGATGTAAGTATTGCAGACACTACTTTTCCTAAATTGCTAAACGTGTTGAGCTTGGTTTGAATGGCTCTAGATTCCCTGTTATGTTGTTTCTTATATGACAAATGCTGTACCCGAGAATCAAGCTTAACATTGTTTGACTTAGCCTTCTGCCCTTTAATCATCTAAATAAGGCTTTTTATTTTTTCCTCCCTCAAAAAGGGGTATGATGCACTTTCATTAAAAGATGTTTTGGAATGAGCCCTTCCTGAGACCAAGGCTTTCTTACCATAATTGTCCTAGTTTGAAGGTCAGTGCTGGTTTATTTAGGCAAAACAACAAGCATTTTCTTTCTCTACAGATGTCTCACACCTTCAACAACTATCCAGCTGGAGTTCGTTACATCTGGTTTCAACATGGAGGCCAAGACACTCAATACTGGGCAGGATGGTATGGGATCAGAGTGACAAACAGCAGTGTCACCATTGGACCCCAGACATCGTCGTAAAGGCACAATATAAGTGTTCTTTTTTACCTCAGGATTGTAACCAGGTGGTCTCAGGTGCACTTATTTGTCTGTACTCTCTGGGTGAATGTCCTGGCTTTGTTTTGCACAGTTGATCTGGAATACAAGCAGCTAGCACTCCTTGTTCACAGCAGACCTTCTGCAGGCCCAGCCCTTTGGAAGGACTTCTGTCTCCATCTGTCCTCCTCCTGCACCGTGGATGTTATGGCAATTACTAGTGCCCTTCCTTAGGAGGAAGACTAGGACAATTAAATATGACAACTATCTTTTTAGTTAATAGTGTTTGGCTGTAGCACCAGGACATAGTAATCTTAAATGGAAACCCTTTCCTGTTTTTGCAGCTTATGAAAGATAAGGCTAAAATGTATCCATTCAGATTATTAATCCTTTTTCTGAAAGGCTCTGCTACAGACAGACTTGTTTTGTATTGTCTTTTCCTGTTTGTTTAATTATGTGTATAAATATGTATCTTTCGTATCAGCCCTTCCACAGCATAAGGAAGCTGTCGAGCCGTTTTCATAAATGCTGTGATGCTGATACCCAATTCCTTTTAGTTTCTGTAAGTATATATGATCAAAATGGTACATGCCTTCCCTGCCCAATACAGCCCATCATTGTTTGAATAAACAGAGAAAAAGGAGGTAAGGAATCCCTTAAGGTGGATACCTTATAACTTAAGTGCCTTTTGACTGTGCTGTGCTTTTTCCTTATTACCTTTGTACTGAGTACTTGGTTTGTACAGAACAGTCTAACCCTATATAAAACGTTCAAGCAGCAAACAACCTGGATACGCGGTGTTCTTGCGCTTTTTACTTTGAGGAAGCAGGGAGGTGCTCTGCTGGCTTTTACCAAATTACCTGCCCAACAAACTCAACTCAAATACTATGAACCGTCCCTTCCACCCCTGTATAAGCAGAGACAATACTGAGGCCCTCTTCCATCCCCTTTGATAAGAGCAGGATAGCAGTATTTTTTTCCCCCTTTTCTGCTGTCTGTTATAAAAGCAGGACATCTGACAAGTGTCCTTGTTGGAGAGAGACATTCCAACATGCTACTAATGCCATTCATATGTGAAGGTTCTCCATGGTTGTACAGCCTTTCATAGGAACAGATAGACTCCAGCTATGTCCTAGAGAAGGTATGGAAAAGTGATGGAAGCTCCATACGGAATACAAACCTCCATACAAAATGAAAGTACTTTCTCACTAGAGGGACGGTTGGTATGGACAGAACGCAGCCTATTTCAGCTGGGGTAAAACTTGATATTTATTGAAGACTACTTGGGACAGTCACAGTGGACAAACGCTACATAAGGCCTCACTCACCCTTGGTATAAGACCATTGCTCTAGTGGAGTATACAACAGATCCCTGGATATCACTACTAATGTGCAATGGAGATGCCCTATTTAAGGCAAGAACTGGATTTGTACAAAGCACTGACTGCACACTGCAGTCAGCTGTATCCTGCGCCCAGGGATTCACTGTAATGAAACCTATACTCACTCTCACACACGAGCGTACATGGGAACAGGCTCTGGCTCCACATTCCAAGTCAGTTCTATATACAGTGGTAAGAGCACTTGAAATAAAGAGGCAGCAGCTGCTCTACATTCATCCAGAAGGCCAGCTGAAGAGACTGGGTTATCAAGGTATGGTTTGTGAGAGATCTTGCTCCACTGGAAGATTGTACGAGGCTTGCAGGAATGGAATCAGGTGCCTTTGTGGGCTCGTTCTTCGACATACAGCTGCATCTGGAGGAGAGAAACAAGTGTCAGTTCTGTTTGATAGGTAGGTGAATGGAGAGAAGTCTGCAACAGGCTAAAGAGTTTGTACCTTCTCCCAGGTTCCCTATTTTAATACGAAAAGTTTTCTGATTACATCCAGTTTCAGCCACCTCTTGGGCCAGAATGCTCTGCTCACCTTCAAGATATCAGATGTCATAGTTTTCAGTGGAATAAGCCGGGGGTCATGCATGTGCACATCTTGTTCATCAGCGAGGATCCATGGGAAATCCTAGGGGCAGGACAACAACTAAGTGAGAGCTCCAGTGACTGAGGGAAGAAACAAATGGTAATGCTGAAGGTAACTCAAAAATTCTTCATACGCTTTAAAAGTTTTTGCTATTATGCTTGGCCCCAAGACCCAGAATATCATTATTTTCAGTTAGAGCCTAAAACTACACTATTAACCCATTATACTAATCTATATTGAGCTCGCACTTCATATATTTATTACATCAGCATTTAATTGCAACTCCGAAACGTTCAGGGCATTGATTTCTGTCTTACCTTGCAAATTCAAAGGCTGTCCTGCTATAACATCAGTTCCAGTTACTAAGCACTATAGAGCAGAATTTGGAAAAAAAGATATATATTTCACATGCCTTATATATTGTGCCTTAAGACATAAAATAACTTGCCTCTGGTGGAAAAAAGTTTCCCTGTTTCCTAAGCAAGGATACGCACAAAAAAAAATATCTTGCTTTAAGATGTGATCTACACAATCTTTTCCTGCAAGATAAATGTATTTGTGCACCCGAAAACCACAATTTTAATGTTAGCTTTCCTTGCTAGTTATTGCTAGTAACTGGCCATCTACACATGGTTGATGTAGGATGAGGTTTTTTTTGTTACTTCAAATATTTATGTTGTACATTAGAGTACTTTAAGTGACTGAGCTGGCATTATGCAGTGAATAGTGTTACAGTCTAAATCAGGCATCAAAGCAGCTATTACCTGAACTGCAGCTGGTGCACGGTAAATGTCACTTCACCCCTGAAAACTCTTTAATGCATTCAAAACAAAGTTGTGAAGTGCATCACAAAATTAGCAATCTAGCACCCCTTAACCTTAGCAATACCAAAATTCTTCAATTTCCATTCTTTGCTCTGCCGTTTGCTCGCACACAGGCAGCCGGTGATATCACTCACTTTTATCACCTGGATCTTCTCCATGTTCCGCGTGGCAGCCTCCCGTGTGTGAACCAGAACTGTGAAGGTACAACCTGCAAGAAAAACGGCAGGCTCCAGAGCAAGGGAAAACCAAGAGCAGCTTGGACACTAATCTATAATCATCTCAAGTTGATCAAATCATGCTCTCAGGCTGTGTGGACCTGCCTACCTGGGGGATTGTTGTCAAGCACGGCATCGCACACACTGATCTTCAGGATGAAGGCACGCAGTAATTGCTCCACGTGGGACAGCAAGGACTCCGAACTGTTGAGGAGACAGCAACTGTTACTGCCATACAGCGAAGTACTGAGGCCTGTAACTGCTTCCAGAACACCTCTACAGGTGCAGGGGTTGAATGTCATGAGCAAGCACTAATGGAAACCTTACCTAATGGAAAGGAGAGGTGGCTGGGTGATCTCAAAGACAAATCTCTCCACTGGGTGGTGCTCTTTATCCAGGATTACAACTACAACTTTCTCCACATCATTCTGCAAGAATAAATATGGTTAGAAAAAGCACTTACTTAAGCTTTCTTCTGCCCCCCTTTATCTACTTCTGATAAAGTGGTAGTATGTTCACCTGCTGTGGAGCAGCACTAGCAGTTATCCAAACCTTGAGCACTGTCAGATGACACTAGCTTATTAGAAGAAATATTTTTGCAAAGCTACTTGTCTATAGATGTTAAACTGATAGCTTATCTCAAAGTCATAGGGAGATGAAATTCACTAAATAGTGCTTTGGAACCAAGGAGGAAGTGCACAGTGTGCATTGCTGAGTGATGCAATGAGATGAATGTAAAACTGTCCTATTTCCAGTCTCTAAATGTAGTATGATGTCTGTAAAGAGCAGAGAATGCAAACCCTGCCAGCATTTTACATCCTGAAATATTTGCTATGGTCATATCTTTCTCGCACAAAACCTAGAGTTCAAACCTACCTTCGCTTTCCAGCTTGCAGCCCAGCATTCAAACTATTCTTCTGCCAGATGGGTGCTTAAACCTAACATTCTGCTTTCAGATACATTTAAGTTAATGCGTAGGATGATGCAACTGAAAATATAGAAATGAAGCCTCATGTTTATGTATTAGATGCAACTAAATGCCAATATTCAGCAGCAAGACAGCGCCTTAACTACAAGGAAAGGTTATGGATGTTATTTTTCTTAGTTCCTTTATAAGCTAGCATATCGTATATGGTAAATATGTAATAAAAGCTTTGCAATGAAGGCAGTATTTGTTTTCTTATTTTGTATCCAACCCCCTTGCAGTACATTGGGCCAGCCCAGGTCCCTGGTATGATCTCACCTTCTCAAGCAGTGGCTTTACACAGTGCAACGTGTCTTGGATGTACTGATTCAGCTCCGGGTGGCAGGACATCTGTAGCAAACAGAATGAAGAGTCAGCGCTGTGTTCTGATGTGAGCCAGGCCAATGCTAAACAGGAAGACTTAAACATAAGAGCGTGATGATTCCAGTCACACTTGAAATGGAATTTTTCACAACTAACTTGCCAATTCAAGCCACTAATTCTTTCATGGAAAGGTTAATGAGCTGACGCAGATCACTGAACCCCCCCCCCCCCCAGTTATATTACTCCCACTACTTTTGCTAGCTTGGAAGCTCCTACGTAGCATGCACCATATACTGTAGCATTCCACTTAAAACCATCTCTATTTCCTAGGAAGCAAGCTTTCACATTACGTCACTGCACACAGCAGGGGAAGCATTCTACTCTTATCTGTTAAAACAAACTTTAGAAACGATTTAGTTTGGTGAGCATTAACTGACTACTGGTATTTTGCTTATCTACACAGCTGTCAGCTTCCAGGAAAGTCTCCTACCTGGACCGGTACATTGTATTTTTTCCTCTTCTGAAAGATGCCAATAGGGTAAACTTCTCTGACATACAAGATAAGGTGAACGGCCACTTCTAGAAATTCTGAAAGAACATCTGCAACAACTGAAAAACAAAAGTAATGCTGAAGGTTGCAGAGCAATAGGAAATTTTGTTATTTTAATTCACAAGAAATTTTTAAAGATATTTTTCCCTGCATGAATATCATCTCCTACCGAGCTGGAGGAAATTTAGGGCTAGAACAATCTTCCAACACCAATCCCATAAGCTCACATGCCAAAAAGAAATCCTGTAAGCACACCAGCTTGCAGCATAACACATTACCTTGCCCAAAATTAAGGTCCTGTCGTGTCAGTGTGGTCATCTTGCCCAGAACCTGAAAGGCAGCGCAGAAAGAGCATTTATCCCCTGGCTCCTCCAGTCTTACCACAGTCAGCTCATGGAGCCATCCGATTCCCTGGTGCCACTGAGCTCAGGCCAACAAACTGCCCTCCAAGCTCAGAAACAAGCACAGAAACACTGCTCTGACAAATCCAAAGGCCCGCTGTGAAAAATTTGAGCAGCCTTTATGACTAGCAACATGTAGTCAAAAGTCCCCCATAGCGCAAAAAAATGAAGACAGCATCTTTGTTGTGTTCTGGTTTACAGCTCAAATTAATAGTCATGCATAACTTTATTTCTGATCTTTCTTTTTAATCGTGTTTTACTTTTAAAATCTGCCCTGTTCACATCTCTTCACTGTCTCTCTCCCTTTTTGACACAGTTAAGAATGGAGGATTTAAAATTCCTAAGACTTAGGCAAGTTTAGACAATCACTTCTTAGTAGCACAAGGAACACTAATTATTATTTAAAAGCCACATAAATGTTCTAGTAACATATTAGAACATACCCCTTTTCTAGGCTCTATCCTATTATAGCACAAGATCTCAGTTTTACGGGTTTACTCTCACGCCACCACAAAATATTTCTCATTTAGGCCAGGATCTGCACCTTCCATCTACCCATCCCAGGTACCCATCTGCTATCCACTAACAACAGCTCCAGAGCCTCTCTCAAATCCCAAGGAATACAAACCCTGCACAGCCATATAATTAAGTTAATTTGGAATTTGTCCTGCAGGAATTTGTGACAATTTGTGACAAGGGCAACACATCAGCAGCCAAACAGAATATCCTGTACCAACAATCAATCAGCAGATGCCGGGGCCCAACTTTCCAACAGTTTGTTACATACTGCAGTCAGTACCTCACATGTTTTAGGCTATAATGTATGTAATTGCCTATCACAAATTTTAGTGCGTTTCATTATTTTATTCATTCTCCATGCATGCAAACTCTAACCTACTCTAATCAGTAAGTGATCGGCCCAACGCTGCACTTAACAGACTTGCACCTATTCCTTTCAATGTTTTCCCTTTCAATGTATTTCCTTTCTTCATGGGGTCACTTCCCAGTAAAAGCAGTCCCACCTCCCCAGCATAACGCAGAGCACTCGGAGATGGCTACAGCAAGCAAGGAGCAGGCACTAGGCTGCCTGCACGTCCTCTGCGATGCTTTTTGGGAGCCAGCAATCCCTTAGAGAAGGGATTTGGGAAAGAACAGCGCAGCACAGGAGGCAGGAACATCGTGTAATTGGCAATCTGTCATCCTGACAGCGATGTCCTTTACGCAGGCTCCTGCACCAGCCCAGGGAAATGAGCACAGGCCTCCCGAATCAGCCGGCACCGCGCCCTGCCCCTTTCATGGCTTCAGAGGAGAGACAGGAGAAGCCCAAGGGAGCCTTCCTCTCCTCCTCCTCCTCCTCCTCCCGGCTCTGTACCGGCCGGCCCCGCGGAGGACAAAGCCTCAGGGCACGCACGGCTACCGGGGGTGCCTCGGTCTCGCCCTTTCCGAGCGCAGCCTTCACGCCTGCCTTTATTCCTGCCTCCCCCAGCCCACGGCCCGAGGTGCCGCCGCTCCCTCCCGCCGCAGGGCTCCCGAGCCCCCCGAGCCCCCACCGGGCTCCCACCGGGCTCCCACCCGCCCGTTCCCCGCCGAGAAACCGCCGGTGCCCGCCAGCCCCGTGCCGTACCGTGCCCGGCGGAGGGGAGCGCGGTGCCGGTCAGCCCCGTGCCGCTCCGTGCCGCGCCCGGCCGAGGGGCGCCCGGTGCCCTCCCGCCCCGGGCCGGGCCCCGCCGCTGCCCGGTTCCCGCCGCCCGCCCCCGCCCGGTGCCCAGCGCTGCCGGCCGCGCGGCGGCGCGCGCCTGTGACGTCATGCGGCGGGCAGGTGGCGCGCCCCCTGGTGGCGGGAAAACGGGGAGGAGGGGCACGGGGCCGCTCCCGCTGCCGGTCCCGGTGCCAGCCCCGGGGGGAGGGCTCCCGGGGGGTCCCCGCGTCCCGCAGCTGCCTCCGCCGCTGCCGCGGGGCTGCAGGGAGCGGGGCCCGCCTGCTGCCCGCCCCCCGCTGCCCTAACGCCGGGATCCCCCTGCGGGGAGCGGGGCAGCCGGGCCGGGACCCCCCCCCCCCCTCCCGGCGGCGGGCAGGTGAGCGGGGCCCGGCCGGGGCTTCCCCGCCTTTGTCTCCGTCCTTTGTGTGCCCCGCTGCCGCCGGCAGCCCCCGCGCCCCTCCGCCTGCCTCGCACCATGGCCCCCGCACCGCGCACCCCTCCCCTGCACCCCGCTCCCCCGGGATTCCCGGCGTCCCCGCTTCCTCCGCGCATTCCCCCACTGCCTCCCCCCCCCCATCTCCGTCGTCTCCTCCTCCTCCTCCTCCTCCTCCTCCTGCCGGTTTGCACACCCCCTGCCCCCCCGCAGACCCGCTCCCCTCCCCTCCCGCTGCACGCACAGCCCCTGCCGGCCCTGCCCTGCCTGCCGGGCTCGGCGCACGCCAGGAGCTGCGGACAGGTAGGCAGCGGGCTGCATGCTCCCCCGAGCTTTTTTTCCCCGTTGCTTTCGCGGGGATGGGGGGCGAGGGGAGGGCGGCACTTCCCCACTTTCCGTGCACCCCGGAGGAGACAAAGGCCGGGGGGCCGGGGACCCCCATCCCCGCCGCCGGGATGCCCGCGGTGCCTCGGGTGGCGGCGGCATCGCGCGGAGCTGGGAGCCGGGGGGCAGGGGGAGAGCCGGGCACCCTCCCGAGGTGCGAGGTGCCTTCGGTCCCTTCGGCCGTGCCTGTTGTCGCCGTGCCGGGCAGCAGCCTCCCGGTGCTCCCGGTCCCGCCGCCCCGCTCGCCCTCGGGGCGCAGGGTGCGCAGCGCCGTGCGCCTCCCTCCCGACACGGCCGGGACACGGCCGGGACACGGCTGGGACACGGCCGGCCTCTTCCCTGGCACCAGAGGCACCGCTGTTCGCCCAGGTGGGTGCTGAGCCCCCCGCGCACCCCGGGGGTACGTCCCGGCTCGGAGCTGAGGAAAGTGGCCGAGGGGCGAGGGAAGCTTTTCCCTCTGTCATTGTGTCTGCAGAGCCGCGTGCGGAGCCCCCCGAGTACCCACGGGTTTATTCTCCGCTCTTCCTCTGTTGATAAAAGTGAGACCTCGCTTCTGAATTAAATCAGTTTGGCGTCAGTTAATGGCTTATTACAGCCGGTAATTCATCATGCAGGATTTAAGTGACATTTATCCAATTCACACCTGAAGTCTTCCGTCAACCGGAGGATTTAATGGAAATGGCTTTGTATTTCCATCTCCTCTCCCTTGCAGAAGGAGGCATTAATCCTGCACGTTTTGGTTCAAAGTGAGAATGACACACAAGGAACGATGTTGAAAGCGCAGCCTAACTGCTCTGCCACTTGGGGACACGTCCCCTGCTCCCCACGGTGAGGACTGGGCCAAACCTGCCCCTCTCCTCCCCGTCACACCGGCGGGTGCTTTCCAGCCGGGTGAGCAGTGACCTTTGCTATTGACTGTGTCTCATTTGTCACCAGGCATTGTGCATTAAACTGGAGAGTCTTCTCTGCCGTGCTGACAGCAAGCGACTATATCTTGGATGCTAATCTCAGACTCATTGCTATTTTAATCTCATTATTGGGTAGAGGAGCCTCTGGTTGATAGCAGGTTGCCTGTGATGGCTGTGTCAGCCACTCTGTGAAGTCCCAGAGGGAAGCAGAGCAGAGGGTACTGCATATTCATTCGTGTGCCTCTCTTCCACTTCAAAACAGTGGCTTGCTGGGCTGCTCTGTCCCTGGAGGCTGCGCCCTCCCTTTTTGAGCACTGAGCTGCGAGCGGGGAAGCGCTCCGTGCGGGCCAGGGCAGGCACAGCAGAAAGGGTGGCACAGCTGCGGCTCAAGGTGCGAGGCATGCGGTGAGTTGGATTTGCAAGGTGTCCAGCGATCATCAGAGCTAGGGTGCTAGAGCTTAGGGTGCCTTACTGGCTGGTGTAAAGCTGCCAGCTTCCTCACAGGTCTGGGCTGCAGGAGAGGGCGTTTCCTGGGCTGTGCCGGGTGAGCGAGCCACTTCGGTCCTCGGGGGTCAGGAGGGCAGAGCACGGTCTGTCAGCCAGAGCTGAGCGGTGAGAGGACAGGATCACCTGGGCCAACATGGCAGCAAAAAGAGAGTCCCAGTTCCAGCCCTTCAACTAACGGGGAATGAGCCACGTTTCAAGTGGGCACTGGATGCCGGCTGCCTTGGGGAGATGATTTGTGGAGGCACAGGGGTAACTACAGCTACTGCTTAACCCCCTGAAAGCTCGAATCTGTGTCCTGTCTCCTGTGCCGTTAGTGCATGGAATAAACCTGAATTTAGCCCTTTCTACAGCAGGGCGCTGTTCAGTGATGGCAGAAAGTGAGAGAAACCAAGCAAAAGGAAAACGTTTCAAAGGGTGATGGTGGGATTCAAGTAGCCGAGCCTAAATACCTGCAGAAAGAAAGTCTCTCACACCAAATGCAGTCATGAGGGACAAGGAAACTGGAATCAGATACGTATGAAAAGCAGGGTGGGGAGGAAAGGTGACAATGGATACAAGCAACCTAAGAAAGGAGGAGGACAGCTCTGAAGAGGGACCCAAAAGGACTGGCAATCTGTGATCTGGGGACTTTGCCACTCCATCATCCCAAATATGTCTGAGCCAGCAGGAAAAAAATATCCTTTACAAAGTGAGTGTGCAAGAAATGCTGGAGATAAAGAAAGTGATATCTTTACCTGGCGGAAGAAAAGAGAAGGGTGCATATAAAATTTCCTGTCCGCTTTTGGAGACCCTAGAAAAGTGGTGGTGGGGGGGGGTCCCTTGGAAATGGGAGGGTCTTTTGGCAGATTATGTATGAAGCTTCTCAGCACTTGCCTCCAGAAACAGAAAAACAGATGGAAAGAGACCCAGCAGGGAAGTGAAATCTCATTTATCTGCATAATGCCATCCTCCTGGCTCCAGCCAGCTCTCTGCATGTCAGCTACCATAGAGCCTACCCCTTCCATTCTGCTCCAGGCCTTCCCAAGCCCATCCATCACCCTATGGCTTCTTATTTACAGAGAGCCTGGCACACGAAGCTGGGTTTATTGTCTGTCATCTGTGCCACACATGCACACAACACCCATGTAGATGCACATACACTTTGTCTATTGCTGCAGCTTGGGGTTATCTGCAGTCCAGGAAATCTTTAGGCACTCCTGCCAAAGTCTGAGTTTATCAGAGCCAAAGAGAAATCTGGCCCAGAGTACGTGCTTGGGTTCAGCTATTGAATGTAGAAACTGCATCATCTGTGCTGATAAAGGATCTCCATATTCTCTATTTCTCTGTGCAAATGTTTTGTTCATCTTCAATGTGACATGAAGGACGTACGTGAAAAGTTAATGTCAGGACTGTCAGGTACCATGTTTTAAGTCAGATTTATAAACGATGATCTGATGTTAGCACTTTGTCAAATAAAAAGCAAATACAGCAGCAGAGCCTGCTTCCACACCAAGGTGACAAAGCTGTATTTACAGGGAGAAAACATGGCCAAGTTACTGGGTACCTATTCAGTCCCTGGCTGCCTTGCAGGATTACAAGCAGAGAGCAGAGTTAATAGTAATTATATCAGCGAGTCCACAGAAGGAAACTGCCCACGGGGAAAATTACCCAAGATGCAAAAAAAAACTTAATTTCCCTTACAGGGTTGTGACTATCCACTACTAACCCAAAATAGATCAGAAGTATTGGCTGAGAGACAGCACTGCAACTCATTCATCAGCCCTGAGCCTGCACCCCAGGTAGCTGTAAGCCCTTATCTTTGCTTTACACATTTTCTTGCTAGTAGGCAGATTTGCTACCTCAAGAAGCAGGTGGTTTGTAATCCTGAGGGCATATAAAGGAAGTGCAGAGTGCTGGGTTAAGTAAAGAGGGTGCAGGTCTGGTGTTGTGGAGAGCTGCAGGAGCAGGTTAGTACGTTGGCTATTTCCTTTATTAATACCCTATCCCTAAGAAAAGGATGATTTTTGGATTTGATATAACGTGTGTGTTTGGTTTAGAGCAATTTCGGAAAGGCATCTCCTTACAAGGCCAGACATCTTTCCTCCTGACATATGCCTCGCTCAGGGCAGAACTTCACCTTTTACAGAAAAGGTGCATCAGCACAGTGAGAACGTTGCTGTCTTCTCTGCAAGTCCTGGGCTAGCACTGACTTCCTTTGTGGACTGCACTCCTGAGAGAGGACGGTGGAGTTTGCTTTCGTACTTAGACACTGGGGAACCTGAGCACTGAGGAGAGGAACCAGGGATGTTGTTTTGCCATCTAGCTGTCTTGTGGAAGTGTGAATTTTACAGCCTTTTTAGGGCAAGAAAACCTGAGGAGGTAGGAAGAGGTTTCTGCAGTTACAGATGGATCACAGCGTAGAAACACCTGTTTAAGAGAAGGCTGGGACTTTGTACCTCTAGCTGCATTAATACAAGGTACCAAAACTGGTCCATTTTGTTTGGGCAAACAGCTCAGAGCTCCTCTGACAAAAGTGCAGTCCAGGTGCATTATTAATGCATTATTAGTCATTGATGTGCATTATTAATGCAAGATTCCCAGCGACAGTCATGCATCATGTTAGCCTGCCCTCTGAGCCAGCAGCCCGTGTGCTCTAGCTGCACTCTCCTGCTGTGTCATGCCACCAAGCCAGCTGAGCAGCTTAAACGAATGCCCCCTGCACTTTGAAGCAGACCTTCTGTTTAACTGCCCTGCAGCATCTAGCTGTTCTCTGGCTCCTGCCGGAAACTAGGATCTGTTGCTAATGTGTCTGTCAGGTTCCTCATCAAAGGGCCCGTGTCTGTGTGCCTGAGATTGGAGGCACCTGCCTCACATTTCCTTCGCGCTTGTTCTCTCTTGTTGGCATTTTGCCTGTAGATGGAAAGGTAAGATGCTGTTTCCAGCTCTTTGAGTTGTTCTGTGTGATGCCTCGATCCAGCTGGTTTGCTCTGGTTCTTAAAGAGAAAATCCTAGGAGGAAAAAAAAAAAAGACTGTGGACTCAGAGCTTGGGTTTTGCTTGGCTGCTATTTGTTACACTGGTTTTGAAGCAGGAACTTCAAGTGCTCTGGTAATAGATTTAGCTGTCAGTCTGGTTTTCCTTTGTCTCAGGTAGCTGCCAATAAAATGCCATTATTTAGTGTTATGCCTTCAGGAAATGAGCTACTCAGTACCTCCCAAATCAGCCCTCAACTAGCAGTTTGTTGTCTTTTGTGGCCAGTGGACAGATCTGCTTTTCAGGCTCTGCATTAAAGAAAATGCCCGTGCTGCCTCTCTCTTTCCAGGAAGGTCTGGACTGAAATTTTGCTCCCAGTCTCTAAGCAGTAGCAGAGATGCGTCTTGTAAAGGCAGAATCTGCTGGTGAATGAGTGAGCAGGCTTTTTGGTTAAGAGGATGGAAACATCTCTAAACCCTCCAGATGCTCCATGAAGCTGGAGTTGCAATGATGGCAGAGGTTCCACTGACTGAAAACACTTCACATGCACCTCATGAGTTGAAAGAAAAGAAGAAAGGAAGGACTGAGGTCGTTCTTAGGGTGATTCCTGTCAGCTCTACCAAAAGGCACTGAGATGGGCTTCGAAGGATATTCCCCTTCACAGGTGACACAAGTGACAACGGCTGGTCAAAGAAAAGGAAAGGTCAGAGGAGGGGATTGAGTGAGGAGCTGGGGCTGTGAAGAGCTTTGTGACATTATTTCTCAGAGTAAGCGCAGGACTGCTTTTCTGAGTGTCACGGGGAGCTCTGGCTCTAAGCATGCCTTTGTGCTGCCCGGGTTGGGCGGGACAGTCCAAGAAAGCTACCTGAAAGTGAAAGGCTCACTAAAAATGCTGAGTTATTTGCGGGAAAGCGCAGGGAAGAATGACCTAATTAGAGAAGTTTCTAACTTGTGCAATATCCCAAAGCCATGTCTCATAACACAAACACAGGGATGAAGAAAGACCCTTGAAGATATTCCACTGAAGCAGAATGAATGAGAATACTCCGTAGCCACTGTGCTGAGGGACTTGGTCTCAGTGCTCTTTGGACTTGAGTTACCCTCCCAGTGAGAGCCTCACCTGGTGGGCTGAGGTGAAGAGACTTGTGCAGGGTCAGGGAGGGAAGCAGGACAAGCTAGAGAAAATTCAGCCTGCCTTCCTTCCCCTTGACCAGCATCCCCTGCTCTGCTGACAGCAGATTTGGTTTTCTGCTCCACTGAGATATCAGCACAAAATTTGCCGTTTCTTTTCTTCCCTTGACCGTTTTCAGGCAGCCTGCAGCAGTATGTGTGTGCATCACGCCTCTCCGTCTCAGGCTGCTCAGGGCTGTTGCTGGTCCTGCGAGGCCACCATCTGTCTCCGGTTCTGTTCATCTTGACATCTTCATTGCAAGGAAACCAGCTGTGGGGGGGGCCGAGGGGGGAGACCTGGTGCCAGCCAGCCCCAGGATGCCAACCTGGCACCGAACTGGCCCAGCCCGACAGCTGGTGCTGTGCAGGCAGCTCGGGGGCTGAGGCCTGCAGGAGCCAGCCCCTCAGATGGCAGGCTGTGAATGGGAGGGTAGGGGAGCTAGTCAGCAATCAAAGGGAAATGTCCTGCTGATTGATGGCCCTCATTTGCACATGAAACTGGGACCTCTCAGCCCTGCAGGCCTTGCACGTGTGTCTCAGCTGCTGTAAACAGGGCTGGGAGAGGAGATATGGAGGAGGGAAAAGCTCTCTGCCAGCTCTGGACACCTCAAGTGTTGTCATCTAAGTTGTCCTAGGTTTGATTCTTGGTTGCCTTCACAGTTCCTTGAAGCTGGTTGCTTAATGCGTCTTGTTGTTGTTTGTTTTAATTACAGGTGAGGCAGAGCACCCAGGATTATGGCAACTTCTTCCACCTTCTTGTCCGCTTTTCTTCTCCTGTGTGTGCTGGTTCTTTCTGACATCAGTGTTGCAGTCTCCCTGGACCCTGGCACGAAGATCAAAAATGTTCCAGAGAACAACAACCATCTTCAAAACCAGGAGATGTGGCTGCAGCAGCCCAGAAGCGGGCACCACCACAAACACGGCTTGGCCAAGAAAGAGAGGGCCCACGCCATGCCTCCTAGAGGGCAGCCGGCGGGGGAGGAGGCCCTCAGGACGGGTAGCGGAGCTTCAGCCATGGAAGAACCGGCAGCAGGACAGCCAGCAGCCCTGAAACAGGACAAGGACGTGTTCCTGGGTTTTGAGTTCCCACATCCCGAGAGGGAGAACCAGTCCCCTGGGTCCGAGAGAGGGAAGAAGCAGAACAGAGAACACCGGCGACACAGCCGGAGGGACAGGCTGAAACACCACAGAGGTATTTGAGCTCCCAGGGAAGCTGAGGTTGTTGGGTCGCTTGAAATGAGCCTCAGTTGTGTGAGGGCAAGAAGCTGCAGCTGTGGTAGAGCCACATGGGTGTGCAGAGGGTGTGGGGTGTGTGCCTGCTTGGGGGAGAAATCGGCCAAACAAAAGAGGCACAAGAAAAGAGGGAAGTCCAGAACTGGAGGTTTTTACTGCTGGCTGCAATTTTCTGAAAATGACCTGGTTTGCCTTACAGGGGAGAGCTCTGAAAGCTCCTAGGACTGGGGGGTCGGTTTGGGGTGGCCTGCTTTGTTTTGTTGGCTTTTAAGCAAGTGGTTCAATTTATGAAGAAACATCTCCAAGCCATGCTCAGTCTCTCCACTGACTTCGAAACATGACCAGAACTAGAAATAATTAGAACAACAAAAAACCGCTTAGCTTGAAGATCAATTTCTTTTCATCACAGCTTGTATTCTTCTGTGCTTATGCTGAGCTATGAAAAATATAGCTTTCACACATGTGAAATTGCAGTAATTATGTTAAAATATGGCTGAAAATGTTGCTATAAGTTTTTGACCCGGACTGCTTTCCTTCACAGGTCAAGTTGTGGGTGTGTGTCTCTGCGGTGTGGTGTGCTCAGTGTGGTAAATCTTTAGTTCTATTAAAGCCAGGCAATCTGTGTCAGTCCACACCATTTGACAAGTTGGGTGTCAGTGTCCCTGCCTTCCAGCTATCACCCCTCCCTGCATCAGTAAGAAGAGCTCTATTGTTTTCTCAGGGGACTGACTAAACAACTCACATTAAGCAATATATAAGAGCATGCAACAAAGCTGGTTTGAAGCAGTATTTGCAAGCTACAAAATAGGCCTCATATCTTAAGCTGCATATTTAGGTATAACTTAAGGTCTATATTAAAATTAATACTTTGCAAAAGCATGGATCAAGCTGTAAAGTTATTCTTATTTCAAGTTAGGTAGGTTCCGACTTGAGCTAGATAGAAATAACCCGCTCTTAAAATGAAGTAAGAATGTGTTTACAGGAATTTGCAGAAGCTTAAACCATTAAAAATGGTTAAACAGGTGCATTTTGTATTCCCAGGACCAGACAACAGGGATTGTTCTTAAACTAATTAGCTTGCTATGCTTATAGCTTCAAGAAATCTTGAAGATTCTCATTTTTCTTAGGAAGAAATCCATTGATTCTTAAGTAAGAAATATACATAACTGCACTTTCTTGAAGATATGTCTGATTTCAGTGTGTAAGAATCAAGGTGCATCTACTCTAGGCCTGATCTTTCACTTTAATAGCACATGACTCTGCTTTACACTGGTCTCAACAGCAGCTCAGGTTGGTAGAAAACTAGGCAGTGGCTGGATGAAGTCTGGATTCCTTTGACTCAAATTTTTCCATGGCACGCAGAGAGGAGAGAGGGGAGCACACTAATGCTACTGTACCTGTTGTCCTCTGCAGGGAAGACTCCTGATGCTGGGCCAAGCTCCTTGTACAAGAAGCCTGAAAGCTTTGAAGAACAGTTTCAAAACCTCCAGGCAGAGGAAGCTACAAGTCTGACTCCCACCACACTTCTCTTCACTGCACTGGAGCTAGTTGTTTCCACAGAAGAGCCTCCTGTTCTTCCAGCCACGTCACCGCGGTCACAGGTAAAGAGACAACGGGTAACTGCACTGTACCTCTGATGCAGACAGAAATCTCCTGCAGCTAAGGGCCAGTTTCTTCATTTTTAGTTAGAGGTAAGTGCTTGCCTAACACCAAAGCCATCCCTCAGAGGCAGCTCTCTGTCTTGGAGACATCTAAGCACTCCATAAACGGTTCCTTTAGTCACTTCTCTTCCAGGCCCTATCTCTCCCTTAGCTAGCCATTTTCATTCAGGTTCAAGGAGTGGAAAGGCAGTAGTAGCACTTGGCAGGAGAGGCAGCATGTTTTAATGCTCCTTGCTGGCCTTTCTTCCTCACATATAAGCAGTGGAAGCTTCCCTCTTGGTTTCAGCTGGAACAAGAGAAAGCTCCTTTCTTCTGAAAATGAGATGCTAAGAATGCCCAGTGGACGAGATGGGGGTGAGGGCTGGGGAATTATGAAACCTCATTAAGGTCTGAAAGCACAAGGAAAATTTGCAAATGCTTCCGTGTCACTACAGAAGTGTAATCCATTGTCTCCTTGGTTTCTTGTGGTTTGCAGGCCCGGCTCAGGCAAGATGGGGATGTGATGCCCACCTTAGATATGGCACTCTTTGACTGGACAGACTATGAGGACCTCAAACCAGAAATGTGGCCATCAGCTAAAAAGAAAGGTGCTAAACTTACATTGCTGAGCTCCCCATCCTCTTTCCCAGAAGTCATTCTGTATGTCTTTTCCTATGGTTAGTGTTCACAGAAGGTGAATTGCTGAAGGATATGAGATCATAGTGGTGGGAAAAGAGCAAAAAATCATAATGCTGATTGTATTTTGTGTCTTGTTTCAGCATGCTTATCATTTTGGATAGACAGTTTGAGGGCAAAGGATAAATGATTAGATGGAAGGTTGAGAAGCAGGAAGAAGACTAACCTATAAAGGCTTAGGGTTCAGATTGCTGAAGTTTAAGACTGTTTTCACCCTGGAATGATGTAGCCTCCAAAATAAAAACACTGGTGTGAAATTTTCTACCGGCATCGATTCTTTTCCATAGAGAAACGCCGCAGTAAGAGCCCCAACAGTGGAAATGAAACCGTGTCATCAGAAGGAGAGCCGTGTGACCATCACCTTGACTGCCTCCCAGGTGAGGATCAGCATGACAGTCATTTCTCCAAACACGAAATTGTTTGAAATCCAGCCCAGGTTCTAATACAAATAACCTGATTTTTAATACTGTCAGAAAGTGGTATGCCCAGAGGACAAAGGCTCTCTGGGCACGTTGCGGGAACAGAGGATGTCTGTAAGACGGAGCTGTCTTGGATGCCATAGTTCTACAGGGGGGTAAACCAGCTACACTGACCTTTGCTCCTGTCTTGCAGGCTCGTGCTGTGACTTGCGTGAGCACCTCTGCAAACCACACAACCGAGGCCTTAACAACAAATGCTATGATGACTGCATGTGCACAGAAGGTGAGTTCAGCTTCTTGCTCCCCCGCTTCCAGCTGGCTTAGTAGTTGGCCAAGTTGTCTGGGAATAGCGGTTTCTAGGCAAAAATAGGAGCCAGCTCTGCTGTTCTTAGCCTTTCCCTGCCACTGACTCACAACATGACCAATGAGTCATCTAGAATATCTTGTTTTCTCTCTTGGAAAAAAAGAATCCTGATATCTACAAACCTATCTAACACAAGAAGCCGTTGTATATTAACACCTCAATGGGGCTTTGAAGTCTCTCAGACTATGAAACTGTATTACTATCCTTGTTTCACATGAGTTTATGCTTACTATGGCATTTCTGGCTTAATTTCAACTGAAACTGTAGTAATTTAGTAGGTATGGGCAGGATGTGGATTTCTGTTTCTTAAAACTGTTTCTGGAGAATCCACAGAAGCCCTTAATAGACAGTTACGTTATGAAGGTGTTGGAAAGCACTCTTCTAGTCTGAACATGTTCAGGATCAGCTCCAGGCACGGGGTCTTGTCTGCCAGAACACTGGCTGCCGAGTTTTGTGACCTGTCTTAAGTACCTAGTGACTTTGACTAGGTCATTCACCTACTTTTTAATCCAGTTAAACCAACTGATTTCCTGGAGTTGTAATGTTAAATGATAGTCTTCACCTTGGGCGTGTCATGCAACACTTGAAGGTCCTCATCAGAGAGGATATTCTGATAGATTAGCCTAGGAAAGTGTTTCTGCAAGTCTAATGAGTGCTGCCTCCAGCCCTGCTTTATTTTTAAGTTAGCTGTTAGTTGATGACAAATGTGAATCTTCTGTAGCACTAAAAAGATCCCCAGAGACAGAAGGTCCAGATAAGACAGCCAAGATGCTTAGATAAGAGCCAGAGCTCTGATCTTGTGTGCTCTCTTTCTGGGAAGCCTAACTGCCCCGGGGGGATTGGTAATGAGGGGCAGAAACCCAACTTCAAGGTAGCGTGATCTCAACATAGCCCAGGGCACGCACTCCAAAAGGCTGCTCAGTGACCTGTGACATCGGATGGGTCTCCTGTGTACAAGTACTCAAGGACAGTTTATGGGCTGGCTTATTACAGAAGCTATAAATCACCAGCTTTCCCCTCTCTGGAGGTGCCGGCACTGTTGCTGTCTGCTCTGAAAGTAAAGAGAGTTGCAGTTTCTGGGATGGTAAGTCAGTTCTTGGCAAGAACTGCAATGATCAGATCCTGGACAACTGAAAATCAAGGCTTTCATGGAAGTCACTTGCATATAGGCTGTCCCCTGTCTGGCCCACCTATGTATGCATTCTGTTGTAACAGACAATAGGAACCACAAGATATATCAGTACCAGAAACCAATCAGTTAGCCTGACCAGAGGCTCCCATTGCCTTCCAGTGCCATGGGAAACTATGTACTGATGTTTGGTTTGGGGTTTTAACAAATAAATCCCCACCCAAGTATTCATCAAAGATATCTCACATAGCTTCCTTCAGACCCAGCACTTCTAGCAACCGAAATAGAGAAATTGAAGGAGATGAGCAGTGAGCTTTGGATCAGACCTCCCAGTGCTTCAGTCTCTTCCCTCCTCTCCCGAAGCTTCAGAGAAATAAATAGCGAGGGGAGCTCCCCAGCCACTGCTGCTGCACATTAAGTCTATGGTAATTTCCCAATGGAGAGATCACTTAGACAGTAATGGGAAGTAATAGAGGGAAACCAAGCAGGGCTTCCATAAAATCACTGGAAACAATTGGGATAATTCATTGGTATTTCAAAAAGCCAGTGAAACCTTCTGCCAGAGCCAATGAATCCCAAACCAGAGCAGTGAGCCAAGCAGGATAAATAGCAGGGCCAAGGAATTAATCTGCCCTGCCCATGTGAGCCATTCCTCTGCCACCTCATTTGACACAACCCAGGCTTCCCAGGCCTGGGACTGTGCCCGCTGCAGGAAGTTTTGTCACGAACTGAAGCTGGGAGCTAACTGATGTTACTGCCGTAAGGAGCCTCAGTCCCTCCTGCTCACCGTGCTTGGTTTTTCTACAGGGCTACGCTGTTACGCCAAATTCCACCGGAACCGAAGAGTGACCCGGAGGAAAGGGCGCTGTGTGGAGCCCGAGTCGGCCAACGGAGAGCAGGGATCATTCATTAATGTTTAGGAGGGTGGGACGCTATCTCCTGCCTGGACGGTCAGTAGCTGGGGTCAAACCGCTTATACCTAGCAGTGGGGATTAGAGAGAAAGTCAAGCAAATGACTGAAGCTGCAGGACAGGCTCCAACAAGACTGAGGCTGGTGTTAATCATAAATAGAGTGGTCTCAGCCTTTTCCATACCAGGACTGTATTCCCCCCACCCTTCCCTTGACCTGGGTCCCCCTCTCCCACTTGGCTGGAGATGATCCTGCCTGCCAGTCTGATGGCCCTGGCAGGGAAATGCTCTGCAGTTTCATCTCCTCCTCTCAACAGAGTCAAGATGTGAAAGATCCTTCAGGTCAAGGGGGAGAGGTAAAGCTTAAGCCTTACCTTTCAGCTCTTGTTTGAGAAGAAACGTAGATGCTCCTTAAGGATCAGAGGTTCTTAGAGGATTGGAAGCTTGTAGCCTCCAGGTGGAAACAAAAATGGGAGATGAAGATGGATCAGCAGGAAGCTGACTGCCTGGGTGAGAGGGGACCCTCTGACGTTGCTCTTGCTCTCTCCTTTGTTCACTGCTACAGGCAGATATTCCTTAGCAGTTACACACTACCACTTCCTACCTGTCTTCTTTGGGACTATCCGCTCCCATCCCTTCCTGCCTCTCCTGCTCCCGCAGAACAACCTGGTTTCTGCAAGGACGTGACATCCCAGCCTGCAGTTCTCACTCATTAGTTATCCTGCCAAGTCTGTTATTTTTAATGATTATTTTTAGGAGCTTTCTGGGGAAGTGATAGTTTTCCTAGTGAGCCAAAAATAAAGTTTTTGGTAACAGGAGATAGGAACAGGCTGTTCCGTTGTAGTAAATCCTGTGACATGTTGCATGTGTGTTTCCATGATATGTAAATAAAGCTATGATAGATATTCTTTGTGAAACTCTTCTGCTTCTTTAACTGCACCTAAGGATGGGGCAGGAGCTGGAAGGGCCTATAGGAGAGTTGGCCAGCAGGTAACACTGATACCTTCAGGTAATCAAACAAAGCAATTGTGTCACTTGGTAGAAAAACTTCTCTACCCAAACTGGGTATTTAGGCTGCCCAGTATCCCCACTCAAATTGCAGCTAACACTGTTTCTGCCTGGTAGCTATCCAGATATTTAAAACTTCTCTAAATTTACTAAGTAACTACTGATTTCACTGACATATCAAGGCAACGTGGGCTGCGTGTGTTATATGGGAATAGTGTTAATCGATAAAGATGTTCTTTTCTACTGTTGTCATCCCCAGCACCCTGGCTTCTGGTGGGAGACAGCTGTGAAGCCTTTTAAATGTTAAATTCCATAACCTGGATGTTTACAGCACTTTGTATAGGAGTAGAAATATTAATCCTGGTGCTTTGGTCAGGATCCTCTTTATGCTGCTTCCTTAAATCCCCCTGTGTTCCATTAGGGGAGGCAAACCTCCATTTTGCACTCTCTTTCTGTTGTAGTGTCACTCCGCATTGTGTATTCACTCGGATGCTGCTAGCATAATGGTTTACGCCTCTAATATGAGTGCCCAGTCATGACTACAGAGATATGCTATGAATACGGTAGTAGTTCTGACCCACATCCACCTGCACTGCTAGGAGATGCACCAACAGAGGAATTTGTAAAGGAGGGTTTAGGCAAAACCTGACGCTCATCTGGCCATAGCTGTTTAGATTTTTACTTACAATCTCAACCCAAAAATTAGGAGCAAAGAAAGGTAGTTTGGCTCCAGCTCTGTGCCATGACAGCAAGGATGCAATTTGTTAACCCAGAGAGAGAAATGCAACCCCTCCCTCAGCCCAGATGCAGAATAGTGGGTGGTACTGCCAGTGCTATTGTCAGTGAAAGCATAAAGGGAAAAAGGCCCTAATTGATCACAGTCAATTGCAGAGCTCTCAAACCCCGGTCTGTGTGACACCAATGAGAACCACATGCACAGTCTTTATCAAAGCCAGGTTTTAATACCACAGCGCTTTCCGATATAAGAGCTGAGGTCTGTGACGGACGAGTGCAAATAAAAGCAAAGCTGGAAATTTTGCAGGGATCTTTATCCTTGGTGAAGCAGGTATTCATTGTCCCACATATTTCAAGAATCCTTGTAGGATCCTGGGCAGTGTTTTGAATGAGACTATGTTGCAAATCATGTGTAATACAAGCAAGTGTGAATTTTGAGCCAGAGCTTTTAGATGTCAACAGGGGACCTCTTGCTTCTTCTGCTTCAGGTCTGCTATTAACTGAACATAAAGGACAGCTGATTCTTAATTGGTGGGATTAGTTAAATGTCTAAGGACAGTGAAAATGGAGTTAATTATAATGAATCGAGTCACAGGATTATTGGATTGATTGCTCACATTGGAGTTTCAGAAAGAGAGCTCATGACCAAGACTCATTCTTTCTGAATCAAAATGTGATGTTGCAGAGGTGAAGCAGAAAGGGTAAGCAGCGGTGGTGTGTGTGCACGCTGCACTGCCACAGCAGGGCGAAAAGAATCAGGCAACCTGATTTATATATCTGCCAGATAAATTACTGACTTCACAACTGCAGTGCAAAGGAAAGCTGTTGAGTAAATAACATGCCAAGATGTAAAATGCGAGACAAGCTCATGACATAAAACCCTAGGGCAACATTTGTAAAACAGCAAGTCCAACCCACTTCTGAGCACCAGAAAGCTTTTTAGTGCTGCTCTGTGCTGTCTCAGGGGCCTGACAGCAGTTGCAGTGATATTATCACTAGCTTACATTTAGCAACTTTCCCCTTCCTTCCCAGTATCTACCAGTTGCAATGCAGTCAGTGACAATTCTGCCTTTGGGGGCATTAGTTCTGAATAACAGAGGGAGACAAATGTCAAGCAAGTCTTGTTTTATACGTTCTTCTCAACAGATCATTTGAGAAACTCAAATTAAGATTTCACACAAACTCAGCTTCTCCACTGCCCCCAGAGAGCTTAATTCTCTCAGAAGATTTTACTATTGTCTTGAAAGGACTTTGGATCAGGCCCAAAACAGCCATAGCAGGGCTCTGTGGAATATTTTTGAAAGTTAATTGCAGTACATGCATGCAAGTAAGGTGAGCGACAGTCACACCCAAACTCCTGCTCTATAGCTACTGCTGTTAGCAGCCTCACAATGAGTCCGAGGGGTATACATCATTTTAAACCACTTCTCCAAGGGTGAGAATCATTAGACATGGAAAAGAGAGGACAGCGTGCTGATTTGACATAATCACCTCAGCAGCTGCCTGCTCTGTGAATGCTGTTGAATCTCAGGGATGTTGCTGGCAGTTGCCAAAATGATAACTGCAAGGGAGACGAGGAAGGGAAGCACAAATTAAAACACTTGGGAATCATTCTGTCTCAGGTCTGTAATAGTCTGCATTCATTTTAGCTTGGGGGTGTTTTATTGAAACCCTCTCTCTCCCCCCTCCCCCAGTAATTACCGTGTTGTCAATCCACAGCGTGTGAAAGTGCTTCAATTTCAAACCCATGCCATACTAAATTGTTCACAGCTATGCCAGTCAGACTCTACTACATAAAGCCCATAGAAAACATTGCTTGCACATTTTTTATCAGAAAGAATGAGGGCTGTTTTTTTTCTTTGAACATTCTGAGTACAACAGTACCACAAGTACCCCATAAACTCATTTCTGATATGTCAACTCATTTTTTAGAGGGCCAGTTAAAAAGAGTAGTCCCTCAGTTAGATCTCTAGTTAGCTTTTAGAAAAACAGAGGAGTAGCAGTTCTTTGCTAAGATTAGAAGGGACTTTTTAATTCTATCTTTCAAGACACCACATTAGTGTAATCCTCCCCACCCCCTACAAAACGTTGCCATAGACTGTTTTACAGTGAAGTTCCTCCCAGCGTAACAAAATGTCTTCAGTGTCCCCTCTGATCCAAATGATGTTTCTGCTTGCTGATTTCCCGCTGGGATCTAAATTTGCAGAGCCGGGACAACTTCTATACGTCCTTACTCACTCCTTATTCAGAAAGGCTCTATTGATACTACATGCATCTGTGCAGAGCTCACGCTTTCAGTGCTCTTGGCTCTGCGGGCAGGGCACAACTCAAAGACACCACGGCGGCTGTGGCTGCAGTCATTAGTCACCTTCAGACTAGACCCCTAGTGAGTGACAAGAAGGCAGAACTATCAGCGGTGAGCTTGTCTCTATCTCCATCGGCCAGATAAGTACAGCAGGAGGAATTGTGTTAATGCCCATACCTCCCCACAGAACTGCTGTCACCCTGCACACCAAAGGCACAGTGTCCTGAAGATGCAAAGGAAAGCATTTCTGCCTTATTTGCCTCACTTTTATGCTGCCAGGAAGGGAGTCAGCTGTGTATTAGGTTTTTACTTGGTCTACACAAGAAATACTACCATTAAAATTGGCGTAAAGCAGCTAATTGCTGGATATTAGGTGCAGTGAGCTGAACTCACCTAAATCAGTCTTCTAGTTAGGAAAATCTCCGTATCCTGTTTCCAGTCTCCTGGGGATGTCTGCTTCTCCCTGCAGGTCTTCTTTAACTTGCTGCTTATCTTTCTCACCATGTTTACGTTGCTTTGAGTTATCAAGCCTAGGGAAGGGAACAGAGGCAGCAGGTTACACAGAGAGGCAATTTACAAGGTACAAGCAAAGCAAAGAAGAGATAAAAAACAACTAACCCCCAGATCAGGTAGGTGTGAGAGACGTGCAAATGCATAATGTCTATCATAGCTCTCATTGTTTTCATATCCATGAGATCATTAAGACATTTCTAAGTCCCCTGAGTCCATGACATGCAAGCCCAGGATATAATAAGCAGGGCTGAATTAATTGCACAATACTTTGATGAACAAAATGAAGTAAAGTGCTTTTATTGTACAAGGGGAAATGAATGCTTTGCATTAAATAGCAGTCACATCAATCCAAATTATGGCTCACACTGCATAAATGATAATGAGACTCCCTGTCTCACTCAGAACAAGTGAGAATGCTGAATGGAGTAAAGACACCCACAAACTGCTGCATCTGAACAGTGTAAGTGCTGCATCTGAAGTATAAGTGCTTATGCTTAAACTGGGCTGCTGCGTAACAGTGGAATTTGTCATTAAAACAAACCATATTCCCTTGCTAGATACTCCTCCTGGTAGAAGGGCATCTCTATTGCAGCTTGTACACAAACACTGAGTCAGAAAAATGGACATTCAGTTCTCTCTTTATCCTTTTTTTTTTCTTTTTTTTTTCCCAGATGTCAAATCTTCTTTTTGCCATTTAGGGTAAAATCCAGTCCTCAACATCACTGGGACAATTAGCACTGATCCCATTTGATACCAGTACTTCTGTGAATAGAGGCAGGGCTTCCCTGCAGGACATAGACATGTAAATGAAGTCACAGCTGATGTGGCAATAGATGAGTTATATTTCAATCTTTCATCTCATAAAGTGTCACAATAAGAGATTTCTGGGGGGGGGGGACTTCTGTGGGTTATTTTTACTAATGTTTTGAGCTGAGTGAGTCTTTTTTTTCTGCTGCTTTTTCTGTTTAGCATTTTATAGATTGTGTGATTTTAGCGTTTAATATTTTGCCTTGGGAGATCTTCAAATGTGCTGCATATTAGCAGTCAACTAATATCCTGCATCATAGCAGGATGCAGTGAAGGACAGGCCGGACAGGGCTTGTTTTTGGCTTGTGTGAATGTGTGAGTATAGATTCAACACTGCATCACTCTTGTACATAACCTTGCACTGCACTGCTTGAACTGGAAGTGGTAGTGAAGGGTGACTCATAACATTTCCACATTCAGCTTCTGCAATGAACTTCTGACTCCTTGCTCATTCCTGAGAGGCCCCATCTTTTCTGTAAATTACAATTGACCAAGTAAAATGTCTTGGTCTTACATTGCAGACAGGTAAAGCATAGATTGGGAGAGGAAGGGGGGGTTTGAGAGGGGTCACCCTTACTTCTTGGTTCTCTTAGCTCATTGCCATACCTGGAGAGAAGACTGCTATTATGAACAGCGCAGGAAAAAAAAAAAAGTTGTAGCTGTACCATGGGGACTTGCGTTGATCACCTACTTACCAGCTCCAAAATTGGAAAAGCTTTCTTTCAGAACAAGACATGGAGAACTCCTGATTTCACCAGGCTTTTGCACAGAGATCAGTCATCTTGTTCTAGGGAAAAATCTAGGGCCAAAGGAACCAGCTAAATACCTGCCAGCTGTTCTAGCCACGTGGCTAGAGACTCCAGCCCTCAACTACAAAGACTGACCTGAACATGACACGGTTATTGTGTGACACAGCTGAGTACAACTAGCATCCTGCATTTTTTTTATTGGTGTCTATTAAGAGCATCTTTGTCACTCCTCACACTTAACTCCTTTTTTGTCACAGTACTGATAAGCTCACAAAATCTTTCTTTTTCCCCAGAACACATCTAAGTCCTAAACACCCACTATTAG
Organism: Anser cygnoides; assembly: GCF_040182565.1. Lineage (NCBI taxonomy): Eukaryota > Metazoa > Chordata > Aves > Anseriformes > Anatidae > Anser > Anser cygnoides. The sequence goes on along the minus strand of NC_089895.1, from coordinate 3,153,153 downwards.
CCTTTAGACTCTGCCTACATGTTGGACCAGATGATCTCAGAGCCCTTTTCCAAGCTAAATGAATCTATGACTACGTGCAATCCAAGTACACTGTCAAACCTTCCCTCAGCTGCCTTACTCGGGTAACCAGCAGGAAGAACTGTTTGGCTGCATGTTTGGAGCCAACGAACTCACACATCTAGCCTAGTGGTGCCCTTCCATCTCGGTGTTCGATACACGTCAGGTAGCTACACTACCCAGGCTATTTCCTCACCCGGAATACAGCCGTCCGGTAAGAGATCCCCTCTCGCCATCCAGTCCACAAAGGCACCCCCCAAAATCCCCGTGCATGTGACAGAGGGCGCGGTGCGGGGCAGGGCCCAGGCCTCCACCTCCCTCCAGACCCTACAAAGGAGCTCCAGAGCCAAGGCTTTCCCTATAGCGGAGGGGCCATAGGGGCGGTGGGGCCGGCCGGGCGGGTACGGGGCGGCCCCGGGGGCTGAGGCGAGGCCGCGTCCCGGCTGCTCCCGCCCCGCTGCCCTCCTCTGGGCGGCCCCGGGCCCGGCCCCACAGGGAGGCGGCCCCGCCGCCGGGAGTCTCGGGGCGGGCGGGCCGTGGCCATGGAGCTGCCTGCCGTCAGCCTCAAGGTACGGGGGAGCGGGGCAGAGCCGCTGCCGGGCTCCCCGGGGCGGAGGAGGCCGGAGGGAGCAGGAGGCGGAGGAGGAGGCCGGGGCTGAGGAGGCTCCCGCCGGGGTAACCAGCGGGGGGAGCCTGCGGAGCGGGCGCTCGGCCCGGCCGCCCTCTGGCAAAGCACCAGCCTTGAGCCCGGTGGGTTGCGGAGGGCTTTGAGGAGGAAAAGTGGGGATTTCTGAGCCTTCTTCATCACGCGGGTAAACGCTGCGAAAGCTCTCGGTCGCCCAGGCGGGCAGGCGATGACTCCGAGTTGTCTGCTAAGGGCAGCTGCTGAAGTGGCCGAGGAGTGGGCTGGGGCAGCTGCCTGCTAGCCTGTGTCCCTAAAACTTGTGTCCCTGGAGGTTCCTAGCTCAGCTGACCAGGACTAATCTAGGATAAACACTACCGAAGAGCCTGAGGAGGCAAAGTTTTTGCTTGTCAGGCAAAACGCCTTGGGAAAGTGCTCCCATTTGTTTTGAGGTTATCAGCACGTAGATAATAGAAGTTGCTTTTCTGGTTTTGGGCAGGGAGGGCTTGAATGGGAGCAATCTTAAAATTTCCTTAGATATTTGGTGGACAGAAATAGGAAATCAGGGACTTCTCACAGTTGCGTTAAATTTTAACTTTAGGAAGAAGCACATCCTTGCAGAGAAGCTGTAGGAGGTTAAAATCACTCGTTTGCTTTTGACATTGCTGTTTGATATTGAAGCCTTCCCTGATACCAGGCAGATGAAACTTTCCTCTATTTTTCCTCCTTTTATTGTGTTTTCAGATCCCTGAGACTTCCAGGCGCACATGTCCCTTTTCCCAGCTTCCCTATTTTGTGTATCTCGTCTGGTATGGCAGGTTTCAGGAGCCGCCTTTGGTTAAAACTTTGCCTGAGGAATGAAAGCATCACAGATCACATCAGGTTTTGGCTGCTATTGATTCACAAAGCTGTGAGTGGTGGGAGCCTTGGAGCAGGCTGCCCACGGGTGGGGAGGACAGCGTTTTCTCGGCTGCTGTTAGGAATTCAGCTTTGTACAGGAAGGCTTTCATGTGAATGTGCTAAATGAAAGCTGAGAGTTCATATAATCATGTTTCCCCCTCTTAATAGCTCACGGAGAGAAGTGACTTCCCTTTTTAGAGGTGCATAAGCAAATGGATTTTTCAAGGCCTGTCATGTGGATTGCATCACATTCTGGAAAGTGGCTGATATTTGGCGCTGACAAATTTCAACTACTGTACAATTCCCAGAGCACTGGAAGATTAAAAGGTCTTGTGTTCTGCTTTGGTTTTTAACTACCCCCCCCTCCCCCCCCATGCTAAAGCAGTGAAAAATTACATCTAATTAAAAAAAAAAATCTGCCAATGAAATGCACATTCCACCATGGGAAGTAGAAAACAGACATAGTTCCTGAATGAATGAGTCACCATGACAACATAACTAAAACCTTGCTGTTCTCTGGTTTTGGGGAACCATTCCCTAATCTCTTCCTGGGTAAGAGTGACCTTGATCTGGACAAACTATTTTCAGCATTAAGAAGTAACTGTTGTCAAGTCTGCTGGTACTGCTCTGGGGCTGAAGGTCTGCAGCATAGTGAGTTAATAACTGTACCTGCATCTTTGTACTGTGCCTGAGTTATGGCTGCTTCTCTGAAACACATCACAAAGGTGGGGAAGGCTTTTATTTGGAGACAGACTGGGAATAAAACATGCTGCTGCTATTCGTTGGCATTAACTGCTTACAGTTTCTGTGAGATTAAAAAGATGAGCCTCGTGAAAGAAAAGAGCTCCAAGAAAACTGCATGACTGAGTTGTGTTTGTGCCAGAACACAGCAATGTTTTACCTTTGAGGTCCCTCTCTAAGCTACTTGCAGATGAGGAATACACCCGTGGAACAGCATCTACTGGCTCAGCTCGAGTAGTAGTGCTTATTTTGTCAGTGAATGTTTGACACCTACGATTATAGCAGTAACTGTGCTAAACCTTGACATACAAAGTTTGATCAAGCTTGGACAATGCCTTACAATGCATGCGCCTGGAAATGTAAGTTTTCATTTCAGGCATTTTCACGTGCTAGGTCACAGAATTATAAAATGATTTTGAGTAGGAGAGACCTCTGTATGTCACCTAGTTCAACCTCCTGCTCAAAGCAAAGCTAACTTCAAAAGTAGCTCAAACTGGTCAGCTCAAAATTCAGCTGACTTGTAAAAACTTCCAAGGATAGAGCCATTACAAGCTCTCTGGATAGCCTGTTCGCTGCTTAACTACTCATTATTACTCTCAGCTCGCCCTGATGGGATGCTTTGAAACACATGATCATCTTGCCCAAAAGAGATGGGCACCAAATTTCTACCCCTCATATTTTACTGCCCTCAACGTTAGTTCAACCCTTAGGAGTTCTTTCTCTAAAGAAATAATGTATGCCCTTCGTAGATATGGACAGATTTCCTTGAACAGATGGAAATAAATTCTTCCGTCTTATCAGGAGACTGCCTGCAAATTACCTAATCTTTTGTGATGACTGTAGCCTTAAATCCCTTTCATTAAGGATATGTTTTCTATGTTAAAGCAAACCAAGACCATCAGCAAATTCCATACTGCCCTGAAGAACTGTCAGGTAACTCAGACTAATAGCTAGGAGGGAATGTTACGTTTATCTTCATGCAGTCCCCCATGCTATCATCCCTCATTTACGTGACTCTATGCTAGTGACTGAGCATGCTTCGTAACTTAATAACTGCAATATTGATCTAGACAGCTTTAAAAAAAAAAACTGCATTAATTACGTTAACTGGTGAGCCTTGAGGGGTCTTGCGGGTATGTAACATGCAATTAAATACTACCTAATTAAGAATTTCCCTGATGTTGTGATAGTCTCTTGAGTAAATGCTATTTGCATGTCTCCATTCTTACCCAGGAACATGTTGTATTTTACTGATTAGCAGTTTGTGCCTGGTCTCTGTGGTACAATTCGGGAGGAGGGGAAGTAGCGGGAGGTGGCGAAGTGTTTTGTAGGCTTTCGTGAGCAATTAAAAAAATATATCATTATTAAAAAATCTGTTTAAGCAGTGTTTGAAGTTATGACAAAGTCTGGGCTTCTCAGGGTGAATGCCCAGCAGATATGCTGGTGTATCGCAGTGAAGCGAGAGCTTTATCTTATCAGATATCTACGTTGTGATATCTTAGCAGAACAGTACAAGCCACAGCAGCTGCATCACTCCTGTTGATTTCCTGGCTCTGCTTCACTTGTCACAGCTTCATTGGTTATTAACCCGCCTTAAGCAACTAGTTCTGTGTGAAGTTAGAGCACGGGTAGAGGTTTTGAGCCAATAAACGTAGCAGGGTGTCGGTAGAACTTAAATATTTATTTTTTTAGTGTCTTAATGCCCCTCTCTGCATACAGCTTTCCCATGTCAAGCAAGTAATTTAGTTCTTCTCTACTTACTCATTTCCCAATTGTGTGTGTTTATATATATATATATATATATATATATATATATATATATGGAGGGGGGTAGGCATGTTTCAGAGGGGTTTTGATGTTTTCTGTTGCTTCTGTACCAAAGTCAGTGTAAATGCCAACTGGAGCCTTTCTCACAGAAGGGGAAAAAGGGAGAATGCCTGCTTCCCGTGGATCCTCTGATATGTAATAGAGTTGGGTCCTGGCTTCAGCCTTTCCCCCGTGAAGCTGCTAACAGACCCTGCCTTCCATATCACTGTTTCCATACCTGCTTAGAGAGCAGACATTGGAGAGTAATGTCCCATTGTCAAACATGGTTGAAATTGGGCTGCAGGTTCAAAAGCAAGTGAACACGTGGATATATGTATAGAAAAGAGTGAAGTGGTATATTTTTGCTCCCATTTGCTGTTTTAATAAATGCGTAGAGTATATCTCCTTGGTTACAGAAATGTCAAGTGCTCGTGAAGAGAATCCTTGCGTGACTTCTTACAGGGAGACGCTTTCTTTTTGGATTTGTTGCCTTGAGCAGCACAAAGATCAGGATCATTACGGACACCTGAAAAGTACAGAATCTCTGATAGCATTATCTTATTGCTGCTTAGGGCATTGTCAGAGCTTGGGCCCTGGTGGCTTCACTGGGGATGAAAAGAGCTGCGTACTGCGGCAGGATCAGTTCCTTAGGCTCCTAGAAGATACCTTCAGGTCTGTTAATATTGCAGCGAGGTTAATCCACTGTTCTTAACATGCTGGAAAGAGGTAAAAGGAGGATTTACAGAGGACTACAGCAAAATTGCTGGAAGCTTCGATCTTGACTATCCCTGGACATCGTGGATGCCAAACTGGTCATGTATAAACTGCTAGCACAGTGTGAATGAGATTGTACAGAAAGCAGGCAAAGTCTTGTGGAGTTCCAAAATCAATAATGCATTTAGGAAAGACTAAGTCAGCCTGAATCAACTGTCAACAGAGATGACAACAGTAATGAATGACTATAGTGTAGCACCACAGGAAATACTCAGCAAGAGAAGCAGAGAAAAATGGTTTTGTCTTCACTGTCCCAGTTGCTAAGCCAGCTTTCTGCAGTGGTTCATGGGTCCAGGGCACTCTTGGTGACAAGATAGTGTAATTTCACATCAATCTTCCCCCAGTGTTCCCAACTTGCTGACCTGTCTTCCTCTCTGTTTTTCCACAGGCCATCATTCTGGTACACTGGCTGCTTACAGTGTGGTGAGTAACTTGCCTGGCCTGGGTGAGAACAGGGTATTCCTTCAAAGTAGGTATGGGATGTTCTTGGGGAATCAGCACTCCCCATTTGTGCCTTGTTCAAGATCCTAAGCCCGAGTGCTTATATGGGAGGGATAAATGCAAACGCTGTTGCAGGCTTATTGTGAATTTGGGCTGGGTTTTTTTGTCTTGTTTGGCAGGGGATGCATGAATTACTTGTTTCCAGCCTCCTATGCCTGGGGAAATTTCAGTATCCTTGCAGTGGGGATCTGGGCTGTTGTACAGCGAGATTCCCTTGATGCCATCATGATGGTGAGTGTGAGAGTATTTGCCTTGACCCAGCTGCTTAGGGAGAGGGTGGAGGGCAGAAACAGCTCCTTTGAATCAGTGATGATCTTCAGCTGTTCCCAATATAGCAGTCAACAAGTCAAACTCACTTTTTCACCCCCAAGAGAGCCTGGATTTTACTTAAGCACTATAAACTGTGGTGAGAAGCACTCAGTATCTGTTATTTTGCTTCTCAGGGGTAAGGAATATCTGATTTTTATTTTTTTACCAGCTGTTGTGACTTTTTTAATGCCAGAAGAGGGCTCTGTGTTTAGTACGCTTGAGTTAGAGGGGCTTTATAAATCCCTTCTCTGATCATTAAAGAGATGGGCAAGCAAAAATAAGCAGCCTTGGAACATATCATGAGAAGGTGTATAATGGATGTGAAGAAAATGCATGACATACGAGATCATACAGTTAGGAATCTGTTGACACTAACCCCAGGTAAAGGGTTAGAAATGTGTGATACTGGGGTGAAGACATGATTGTGTGAATGCAGATTTTCCAGCAAACAGACCCTGTAACTGACTGTTACTCCTAGTGGTTAATCCCCTGTTCACCTTACATCCTGTTCCCTCTCTACTTCCAGTTCCTGACTGGCCTGCTGCTCACAGTCCTCACAGACATCATTCATGTCTGTGTCTTCTACCCTTCAAATGATTATTTGACTGATGTGAAGCGGTTCAGTATAGGCATGGCGATCTTCAGCCTCCTCCTTAAACCTGCGTCCTGCTATTTTGTGTACCAAATGTACCGGGAGCGTGGAGGAGAGTACGCCTTCAACATAGGTAGGATGCTGCTTCTGCCTCCGCATCCATGTGGGCCATACCCTCTGGTGTTAGAGAAGACTGCTTTCTACTCTGTACCCTTCAGCCTGAGCCTTGTGCAGCTGGATTCTGTCCCCCTTTCCAGGGAGGGGGATGGCCCTTCTCTTTCTCATGTCTGTTTTCCTCTTTTGTGGTCCTGCCATGTCTTAGTCCTTAAATTTGCATTCTTCCTCTTTCCTTGCAGATCTGGAGTCCTCGTCTGACAGCAATTTTGCCCATTATGGTATTGACACCACTGCTGTCACTCTTATTCAGTGTAACTCAGGTTTTTCCTCTCTTCCACCTCCTGCATTTTTGTGGGCTTTTTGGAAGTCTTTGGGTGTCCTTCCCTCTTTGTCAACCTTTTATTTTCTTTCTGTGGGGAAAGTAAAGGCAGCATCCTGTATAGCTGGATTATGCCTGAGAAGGAAAGAAGCTGGATTTCCTATCTCTGTGCTTATGTGGGTCTCATCTCCTAGCTATCCTGAATGCTTTGGACTTCTGTTTCCTCACCTGGTAAATGGGACTGATGTTTACCTCATGCGACTTTGCTTGGAGGCACTCATTTTTCTCTTGGTTGTAGTTGCTAATGATAACGTGGCATCCTTGCCGGAGAGAAGGGCTGTGGCTGGATGTTCTCAGCTTCTTTGCCAAGCATGCCTGGTGCTAGTTCATAGTGGGGCAGCTGCCAGGGATTGTTTGCTGCATGGGAGTTCACCCTGGCAAAACCAGCAGCTTGGCACAGTTAGCTTTTTTTCCTTCCTAAGGCTGTGCAGGACAAAGGATGGTGTAACTGACGTTGCAGTGTTTGAAAGCTGTCACCTTCTTTGCTAGCACCAAAGCAGTATGAGGCTTCCTGTGAAAAGAGGTGAATGCCTCCAGGGAAGGAGATGTCACTGAAGGAAAATGGTGGTTTCAGGGTGTTACGTGCTATTTGCATCTCTCTAATGGTGGAATGTGGATGTCTTCTACATCAGCTGCTTGTGTAAATGCCAGGCAGATTTGTCTCAGCCATGTCAGAAGGCCTGTGTGACAACTGTGGTGTTCTGCTATGGGCTGTGTTTGTGCCTGTTTATGAGCTGCTTACTGCTTATAACTGGGATTTGACATCTGTATCCCATGGGAAGTATAGGTATCATTATGGAGTGACTGATTTTCCCCCCCTTTGCTTGGAACTTGGGAGTATTCTCCCTTTTTACCACAGTACTCCAACACAGGCATACTGTCAAAGAGTTTCTTCCTAGGCACAGGTTGGAATTCAGTCACTCTGCAGTTTCATATCTTCTCCTGAACTGTCTTTCTAACAACACTCAGTATGAACTCTGTGCTGTTTTCTGCTAAATGTGGCTGACAAACTTTCCCTCGTTTTCCTAATATCTGGTATTTTCCTTTTGAACTTAACTGTGCTCTGTTGTTTTTTTTTTCTGGTCCTTTCTCATTTTCTTTTGAAACAGATTTTTTTCAGCTTGGCAGCATTCTTGCTGCGTAGAACAAGCCTCTCGTGGTTTGGGACCCACCTTTGATTCAGGTTGCTTTCTAGCCGTGGCAGATGCCTGACCTATAGAGAGCTGTCTGTGCACACTTTTGGTTTCTGTCCTTTCCCTGCTCATCCCCTGGACAGTAAGGTGATTTTTGTACCGGTCTTGTACCATGGACAAATTGTTCATAGTGCAACTGGGAGCACTGCTGGATTCCAAAGTAGTGCCATGGTGTGGCACACTTGAGACATAGCTGGGTTGTTGGAAGAGTGGTTCACAAATGAATCATGCTCTTAAGCCCATGCTGTCAGCTGGCCATGGTTCCTGCTGCTTCTGTTTGTTGCAAGATCTATTGATTTTTCCATAAACTCATCTCATAAACTTGATCTTGCTGAAATATGCTATTACAGCAGCCTGCTATGCTGCTATGTATTATTGCAAATTTTGCTTTCTAAACAGCCCCATGGCTAAAAGCGCTTCTTGGGGAGCAAAGGGGCATGTTCAAATACACCTCAGCTATTCTGCCTTTGTTGGAAGGATGTTTTCTTACCTCCTGCCTGTATACTGAAGGTCCCAGAACATGTACTGGGGAGCTGGTAGAGTAGCCAATGTGGTATGCTCCTGAGCTTTTGTTTTTTTCTAGAGGATTCAGTTTTTGTGCTTCTTATTTATTTTCAAGCTTGTTCTCTTCCCTTTCTGTTCAGGTCTCACCCGTGCAGGCCAGGATCGCAGCACCTATGAGCCAATTGATCAACAGGATGCCTCTCCGCAGTGGCCTGACCCAAGCAAGGCAGCCCCGCATCCATACTGAGGTCCTCATCTGCAACAGAACGGACACCTCCCTCACCCAGTCCAGCCTTACACTACTCCCATGTCTGTTTTGATGGCACAAGACCTGCTACTGAGCAAATAGGAGAGGATGTGATTATACTTTTCTTTCACCTCCCTGAAGGTTAGGCAGAGGGGTTCCTGGAGTAAGTCCAGAAGATCTCTAATAACATGTTAAGCACTGTGACTTTGTAATTCCTGTACCCTTTCCTTTCCTCTCTCCCCCATATCCCTCCCCTGTATATGCAAGTGGATGAACCTACTACGTTCTTCCAGGTTTTGTACTGGGCATCCTCTCTACTGTAAGTAAGGGAACCACTCAAATACTCCTGGACAAACTATCTTTAAAAGGCTTACGGACTGCTCTTAACACAGTTCTGCCTGCTTTCATGCTGATACATTTCCAGGAAACATCTGGGAGTTCCTGGGGGGTGTTTTTGATGTTTTTTAATTAAGATTTATGACCGTAACTCCCTGTGCTAGCTGTGGTTTTGCATACAGCTGATACATTGGTATCAAATGCTCTTGCTGGACCAGAGAGTATTCACTGATGCTTTTACACAAGTTGAATGTCCTTTGGGATACTTAAAATGCCTGTTAAATGTTGATTATAGATGTTCTGTGCCTTGAAATGTCCTGCCTTCAGTTGCCTGTCTTAACAGAACTGGAAATGTTACATTTTTCTAAGAAAGCTATAAAAATGAACACAGATTTTGTGTTAGAAAAATTACACTGGTCACCTATGTCTTATTTGAAAATGTATGTATTCCTAAGGATTTGGGACTGTAGCCAGGCAGTCTGGGAGGGCCATTATGGGGCAAGATCTACAGGGCTTCGACGGCGTTAGTGTAAGCTTTACACAGACACGTGATGGGTACTGCAAGGGGATGTGTGTGTGGGTGATGAAGGTAGGCTAGTAAAAGGACTGAGAAAAGGAAGAGGTGGGTTTGTGTAGCTCTACACAGCAGCGAACTCTGGAGTGTGTCAAACTATAAATACTCATCTTATGCACAGCAAACCTGCCATGCTGTGACTTTCAGGGTAAAATACTTAGAAACCTGTTGAACACTTGTTTTTTAGGAGAAAAGATTGTCAGCCTTAGCAGAATGAAAATACTAGTGCTGGGAAGATCTGTGTTTTTTCTGAAGCAAGTTCACATTCAAAGCATACATCTGTTATTTGACAATTGCATTTCTCTTTCAAGACCTGCTGCTGTGTTGACTCTTCAGTGACCAAAAGCCCTGTTAACTTTGCTTTATCCTCTAGAAACATGCCTTTTCTATTCTTAAAAACAAGCATTTTTCTCTCATTTCATTCCTTTAAACATCAGCAGATGCTTCATTCCTTATACTACACAAGCATTACAGCGAACCGCTGCTGTACCTGGACCATCATCACTTAGGCTAGGACTGAGCGTGTGGTAAATGCCATAAAACTGCAATAGTCTGGTTTAGTCTCCTGAGATGAGTGTTGTGGATTCACTTTGCAGGCTGCCATGTAACAAAGCACTGGACTAGGAATCGGTCTACTCTGTTATCAGGTGGGGAAGAATGAAGAATAGGTAGGCAGAATTTTCTAGGTTTTATAGGACTGCATGTTCAGCTACTGCTTTTCAATTCTTCAAAATTGTACAGTGAAAGTATGGATCCCTGAATAACGTGCTTAAACACTCAGACTGTAAGCAGCTTTTCCTTCCTTAGACCAGTGGACCACAGACAAAATGGCTGCTTTAAATGCAAAGCTTTTTGAGTATTTGCATGAACATACGGTTACATCTAATGAGGCCTTTCCAAGCCATTCTCCAGTGGAAGGAAAAAAAAAAATCTATCAGTACCCATCTAGCTGACCTGCTGTGTGCATTCCTGTGGAGAATTTAGATCTGGGGAGCTGAGAAGAGGAAAAACAAGGCAGGATTATTAATATGCTTACTGTGAATCAGGGATGCCAATTTGGGGTGTTAAATCAGAGACATGACAGTAAAAACCATGCCCTTCTCCTGGCTTCTGAGGCAGAGGGCGGTTGTTGGTTAAAATAAGCACCAGCGTGTTCTCAGATCGATACCTGATGTCGGAGGGCTTGTGGGGCCTCATCCAGCCCGTCGTGTTGCCGCACAGCCTGGCCTCACCACAGGGCTCCTCTCAGTGGGGTCTCCTCTGCCAGACGTGCAGCAGGTGCGATGCTCTGTTTTCTTGTTTTTCTCGCTAATTCTCCAGTGCTGATGTGCCCTGGTGTGTGTTTTTTTTTGGGGGGTTGGCGTTTCCCACCTGCAGTGCTGCTGACAGGAGCCAGGGCATGGGGTACCTGGCGGGCGGCAAGGGGGAAGACGCATCCCCTCCACTGAGGCGCTGAGCGGGCACCTGGCACAGCTACACCCGGGAGAGGCTGCAGGTGAACCACCCCTGCCCCACCTCGTCTGGGTCGTGGTGAGGACTCAGCTTTAATTAGCCATGGACGAGAGCCGCTTTCCATCTGCAGCCCTGGGGACAGGCGGCGTTGCTAATCGTAGGGGATAAGCTGCTTACGGTGGCCCAGCTGGAGTGAGCTCACTGCTGGGGTTTGGGCGGTAAGGGGGGGGGCAAAGCAGCGGGTTTGCCCCAGCGCCCTGAGGAGCAGGGACAAAGAGGCGGCTGTCCTGCCCCTGAGGTCCTGGCGAGGCCGAGCGGCATGTCCGGAGACGGCTGTCCGAGTGAGTAAGTGCCTGTGAGGAGAGGTTTGTGTCAGCACCCATGGAGACTGCTGTGGACCCCGGTGGGATGCCCCCAGTGATGGGGCCTGTGCCTGCTGCAGGCCTGTGAGCAGCTCCCCCGGGCGCGGGTGGTGGGCGATGGGTCCCTGCTCCCTGATGCAGCTCCTGGGATGCTGGTTCCTGGCTGGCTGCATGGGAAGGGCACTCCTGTGAGGCCGTTCCTCAGCTGCTGGAGCAGTAACTGCCCCCCTGGCAGCTTCAGGGAAGAGTACTCGTACGTGTCTTTTAATCTTAAAGTAAAAACATGAGGCTCAAGGCTGAGCATGCATTAGAAATGATGGTTTGGTTTGTAAGAGCGAGCAGTGGGGCAATAGTCTTGTTTCTAAAGCATGCGTGGTGTGATGTGGGACCAGCCACTGGTCCCAGCTTGGACTGTGATCTTCAAGAATAGGAAAATCATCATTGTCTGTGTGGTACTTACGTGTTTGTTATGTATTTGTCCTTGATATCATACCACTAAAGTGGTATTCACTTGAAAGAGCTTGAATTACTCTTCATGAATTATGCTATTTACTTTTGCTTATAACAACACCAGAAGTACACTGATCAGCTTAATTTTTGTTTACATAATTGGATTTACTTCATGTTTTAATGCATTAGTGTTTGCTGCACAATGTAAACTGTAAATAGTAGGCATGCATTAAATGCTTTAGCTGGAAACATTAAAAACAACGTGAAATCTGTAGGTTGTGGATTTTTGCAGTTTGCAAAATACACAGCTTGCCTTGAGTATCTCTTTTGGCCTTAGAGGAAATTTTGAAAAGCACTTCATAACGATCTTTTTGCCTCTTGAGTGAGATTAAATACTGCTTAAAAGTGGCTACGTTAAAATCCTGACTGGCAGTTATGGAAAGGATAACAAACTGCTTTTTAAAGGATGCTATTTCTTTCAGGTCTCAATGAGACTGAAATTAGGAATGAGTCAGGTGAAGAACAACCACTAAAATAATCATGACAGTGTATTCGGTCTGGTACCTGGCAGAAAGAACTGGAAAAGTAATTGGGAAAAAAAAAATGCATTAGTTATTAAGAAAATAGGTTGTCTAGGCTCCTGGGAGTAAAAGTCTGGTGCCAGGTTTCAGGTGCTCATGGAGCAAAACAGCACTGATAAAGCATGATGCTGTCGTGTCCTTTCACCATTCAAAATCTTTTATAGTATTCCTTTGTGATGCATTGCTAGTTGTCTGGATATTCCTGGGATGCAAGGACAGCTTCTACAGATCACCAATCTGCTACATTTTGATGTTATACATTAGGGTAAGTGCCCTAAAGAAGGCATCGGTGCTTTGTCTGTTCGTTCTGTAGTTGCCAACTTCTGCTTGTCTTGAAAAAATAATGGAATCTTTCCATTCATGCTACGTTTGACATGAAAGGCAGTAACAGCAGTTCCCAGGGATAATTGCAACGTTGCATGACTATCTACTGTCACTTCAGCAATTGAGTGTACTCCCCGGTCTGTGGTATGTGAGGAGCACGGGCATGCTGTTTGCAACCAGGGATGACTCAGGCTCAGATGCTTTGGAAACAGAATCCAATTTGAAAGGAGACTTTCTGCTATTTGAGTACATTTGAAAAAGATGATGGGCATTTATTTTATAAGCGAATCTGTCTTTCTTTTCAAATTGCCTCTTTTTTTAAGATGGCATAGGTGTGTCTCTTTCACAATGCCATTTTCATTTTTTAAATGAAAGATGGAAAAGAATGCTTAGAATGACAGAGTGATTGCTAACTTGTATTTAAAATTTGAGAGAATGAAAGTACAGTCCCCCTGAATTGCACTTACCCATTACCAGCAACTTAAGGATCTGTGTTCTGCATGAGACTTGTATGTATAACCATCTGACTTAATAGCAAATTAGGCCTCCCATCTATGTCCTAATTCTTCCGAGTTAGGGGACACTACGGATTCTCTCTGTATTTAGAGAGAGTTTCATCCTGTAGTGTGAACAAGAAGAAACTGGTCTCTACATAGCCTTGAACCTTTGTGGGGCTGTAACATGATTTGTGAACAAATTTCCAGTTGTTACGCAGTTAAACAGTACCTTAAGTCCAGACATTGTTATTCCTACCAGCCTTGGAGAAAATGTGTGTGGAGGAGATCCGAACTTGATTTCTGATCAATGAAAGGCTGGTGAAGTGGAGACAAGAGACTTAAAACGCAAGTACCCAAAGCCTATGGCAAACTGTGGAAGATGTGATGAGAAATATGCATGCTCCTTTGTTTATATTTCTTCTTATTTTTCTTCAGAGCAAAGAAACATTCAGAAGAATGTGAATGTTGATCTGTATTTGGGTGTTAGAAGTCAAGTAGACGTTTCTCATCGCTGGCCTGAGGCTGCTGCATTTGATGTAACTCCCAGCCAGGCAGCAGGACAAGGCTGGGTTTGTACCACACCTCTGTCACTTGGGCAGAGCGAGCCCAGTCCGATACAGACTAATCTCTCCTGCCCTTCTCAGCTCTTCCAGGACACCACCAGTCAGTTCTCCAGTTCCCGCTTCCAGCAGCAGAATAATCTCTGCTTCAGGCTGCAGCAGCACAGCTCTCAGCATGTGGCTCACAGGATTCCCCATCTTGCTTTGTCAGTGCAACACCATCAGAAAGCAAAGGCAGTTGGCACCTGCTCAGCACCTACTGCTCACCATCACTGTTCAGAAGGAAGGAACAAGAACGGTGACTACCCAGTAGAAAAACAGCAGCTCCGTCCTGTATCTTGTACTGATCCTGGGAACCCTTCACTGGTCAATAAACATTTGTCACTTCATACTGTAGATTCCCCTCTCAGACACAAATCAGAGCTGTGTCCCTCTTCAAGGAGCTCAGGTGACAGTGTGAATGCTTGTCCTAGTTCAGCCCTGACTTTGGGGGATCTCGGTCTACCTAATTTGGAGTCCCTTCAGACTCTCTTGCAGTTGTCACGGATTTCTGCTGGCTTGTACTGTTCAGTCTGGAGACTGAAGCAAAAAATTGTTTTGATGGGAATACGGGGCTCCCTTCCTTTGGAGCCCAGCTCTCCTCCAGGCAGTGGCAGTTTGTGCTTTGCTCCTGATGATTCAGCTTCTAGTACCCTGAGCACAGGAGAGCAGCTAGCTGGAGTGAAAAATGGTGCTGCTCAGGCAAGGTTGAAATGGAGCATCCCATTTGCCAAAGGCTGGAGCCTTGATGCAGTGGCAAGGGACTTGAGTCATGCTGAACCTATCTCTGTCTCTCATGGATGTGGGTGTGTTGACTCCAGCATGTGGAGAACGAAACTTTCAGGTGACATCTGGCCAGAAAGACTGTCTGCTGGGGTGGGCTCTGGCAGGCTTGTGGATACAAAAGCACATTCCTCCAACAACTGCTCCCCTCACTTCAGATGCCAGTCCCAGGCAAAGTCAACTCCAGAAGAAACTGGTGGTCTTTATGTTCATACAAAAATTCATTCTTCTGAAAAGGCTCTTAAAGAGACATCTGGTGGGGCATTCGCATGTCCTATACCTTGGAAAAAAGATCTTCCAGCCAGCCTGTATCCTGAGGGTCTGCAGGTGTCAATGGAAACGTGTTTTGAGGGAGCTCAGATGAATGTTGGTGTAGCCATGTATGGGACTCCAAGGGAAGTGTGTTTAAGAGTCGCTTCTCCTTCTGGAGATCAAGAGTTTAGACCAATACAGCAGCTTAGTATTAGACCTGCAGAAGTCAACAATTTTGAACCTCCTGTTGAGTCCAGCAAAGTGTTAGAAGAGGTTTGTGACTCCATATCACAAGCAGCCAGGAGAATGACAGTGGTGGGCAACAGCCAGTCCAGCCCTTCCAGTATTCAGGTTGAAAAAGGCTTTGGTGAATATTCTGACATAGAATGTGGGAACGTGAGCAGAGAAGGAAGGAGAAACAAATGCTCCTACCAAAGCAGCTGGAGGAATTGGGAAGCTGATGCCAATCTTGACTGCTCTGAAGATCCTTTGGGGGAGAAGAGTGTCCAAGAACCAGAGTGCTGTGAAGAAGGGAACCAGGCACAGGAAATTGCCTGCAGAGAGGTGAGGGTGTGCTCACTGTGTAGCATCCCTGCTGACAGGTACTGCTTTTTGCTAGAGGTGCAGAGTTGAAGCACAATGGTGTTGGGGATGCTTGTCCTATAGTTTTCTGGCACTGAATGGCCAGAATATCCTTTGTGATGATCCGGCTCCATCCCAACATGTGCATCTTTCTCTTGCATGCATCTTCCTAAACACCAGCTTGTTCACTTGGTTGATCTTGGGAATGTAGACACCTGTTTGTATTTCCAGGATCTACATGCAGATGGGAAGCATTAAGCTGGTTTTTACTCTGCATAGCTGCAGGGTCCTGAAATTCCAGTTCTGTTAATGTCTGAAAACAGTCTTCAACAGTGGGGTAGTGAAATGATCATGTGAGTTACTGTTTTCTGTCTGTTTGCAGGTGTCAGAGAACAGCTGCTGGTCTTTGAAGGTGCATGAGCAAAGGTAAAAGACTGAATTTGTATGTGTGCTCTGGTAGTTAATGCGAGGAAAACTGGTGGAAAGTGGCTGAGGAACCACATCCTGGTTTTAGTATTTAACCTACATCATTCTGCCATTATTAGATCTGGAGCTACATCTACTTCTTTTCAAAGGTTTATTGTCTAGAATAGTGTGCTTTAAAAAATAATTTTTGTATCTTTTAAATTCTACCCCTTTGAATTTAACCTTCATTGTTGGTAGCAATGAAAAAGCATTGGTACTGTATGTGTTACTTTTCAGTGCAGCAAATTCTAGCATGCTCACTGCAGAGTTAGTGAAGATTAAGAACTGTGCTTATCCACGAGATGGGATTCAAATTTGTGATCTGTGGATAAGATGTGTGTGAGATGGACGCCTTAATTTGGTGTGAGGCTGCAGGTTCTTCACTTTTTAGAGAGAGTGATTTGAAATACTTGTTTTCAGCTTGATGGCTGAAGTCTGATTGCCACCTCTTGGCTGCATTTAATTTTTATGTCTGTTAACTGGAGATCACCTCTGTTTGTTTTTTCTTTTTCTTCTCAAAGTTTCCAGCAGTTACGTGACAGGCAAATAGTAAGTAGGTATTTCCAAGCCTGGAGGGACCACATCCTCTGGAAGAGGGCTGCAGCCACACAGCTTTACAGGCGCCGACTGCTTCAGAAGGGCCTTGGGGCCTTTCAGTGGGCTGTGCACCTGAGGAGGATGCAGCTGGAGGTAGCCCAGCAGAGACATGCTTCGGCTCTGCTAGCTGCCAGCTTCCGCAAGGTGAGAATGGGCCAGTAGAAATAGTGCCATGAATTTTCTGTTCTCTGAAATCTTTTCTGAGGTCAGAGAAGACAGAAGTTGTATTTGGATAGGGAGGAGGAAGGAGTACCTGTGTGAAATTCAGTGGTGTGGACCCTAGTACTGACATTTTGCCTACAGTTTGTTCTAACTGTGGTTTCTCCTTCAGTGGAATGAAGCTGTAGCAAAAAGGGGCAAGAAGCAAGCTCCACAGCCTGCGCCATATTCTTATACCCAAAGTTCATCAGTGGGTTTGTCTGGATTAGGAAGATTAGCAACTATGACAACCTCAGCTCGGCACCAGCTTACAGCAGCATACTTGAAGGAAGCTGAGCAGGCTTGTAGGTAAGCTGAGAGGATTCTCTTATGTTATCTCAGACAAGTGGAGGTTTACAGACACAGCAAAATTTTTCTCAGATTGTGGAAAAATTGTTTCCAGGTCTGTGGATGTATTGCTGTGGATAACGTTGCAACAATTAGTAACTTAAAGCTCTTAAGAATGAAACAATCCTATTTCAGAACTTCTGGAACTTCTGTGCACTAGTGTTTCAGTCTGATTTGTCTGACAGAAATACTCCCATACTGTTTCTTGAGTTCAGCTACCATCTGTTTATGGGATACAGGTGTAAATAGCATCACTTCATTCCAGTCTCAAAGTCTCTAGCAGGACAGGGGATAGGTCAAAAGAAAAGACCTTTTCTGCCTGCTGATTCTGAAAGCAGGAGAGCAAGTCCAGACAGAAAGAGCTATCTAATGAGAAGTAAAGCTGTGGATTCTGTTCTGTGAGCGTTTTTGATCAGAAGGATGTTAAAGCATGCTTATGACTTTCAGGGTGGAGAGTGAACTCTGGACGCAGCTTCATCGTAGGCAGGGAGATGAGTTTTGTTGGAGAACTCAAGCAATCAGAGACATGAGACGTCTGGCTGGTAAGCACGTGTTCCGTAGCCTTGGAACAGCTTGAAGGAAGTCACTGTTTTACTATATTTCTTGGCTAGTCCTTAGTTGTTGCTTTGACCTGACTCTTTCAGAGCTCGATCCTGCAAATAGCTGGGCCAGTCTCTGGCGGTACAGGGTGGCTCACCTGCCCTGCCGTACATCTTTTGCTTTGCTTCTTGTATGAGTCCAATTGCAGCAGATGCAGTTGCTCCAGCAATGTGAGCTGTTTCCCTTAAATGCCTCAGACAGGTGATCTTCAGCCTGGAGATGTTTGCTGTGTGACACTAACTAGTCTGAAGATCTTCTAAGTTATTTTTCTTCCTGTCAATCTCTTCCTGCCCTGTAACATAGCAGCTTTCAGACTGTGGCACCTGCAGAAGGAGCTGCTGAGCAAAGAGGAAGCCAGGCTCCTGGAAGCACGTGCCCTGCTGGAAAAGAAGCGGCTACGAAACATTTTCCAGTTGTGGCGGTCCCAATGCTTAGATATGAAAAAGATTTTACAACTGACAACTTGTATCCAAAGAAGCTTAGTCTCCCGGTAAGTTGATGGGGTGTATTTTTAATGTGGGAAGTATTCACTCTGAAACTCCAAGGAATGATGGAGCCAACCTAGACAGTGATGCATTGTTCCATCTTAAAGCCATTGCATTCTTTTTGTTTTAAGAGTTAATAAATGTAGTAGTGTCTGTTGGTTGAAGACTGTATCGGTTTAGTGGTAGCAGAAATTTGATTTAAGGGACCTGGAAGCCAAAGTCCTGAAGAAAATCAGTAGTTCAGCATTCTTTTTTTTTCCTTTGGTCTTCTCAGGTGCTTCAGTGTGTGGAAGGAGACTGTTGAGCAGAAAGCATTTTACAGGTGCAACCTGGCCCATCTCAGAGTAGAATCACTGAGGAAATACTTCCAGCAGTGGGTTCAGATGCTGCAGATCAGAGAAAGCAATAAGCAGGTGATGGTGAACTTCTTCCTTCTGAGACGGAGGCAACGTTATGGTGAGCACCTTTGGGCATGTGCATAACCTTAAGATTTGGAGGTGCCTAGGCTCGTTCCTCCTCCACTTGTACAGTGGAGGAAAATAGCCTGGTAACAGCAGCTCAGATGGTGTTAACAAATACAATGGGCAGTGGATGGAGGGCTAGCTGTTCTGGATGTATCACTGATGCTATAGGCACATTGGTCTCTGTATCATAAACCCTGGAGAAAGCCTTAAACCTTGAAAGAAAGCTATTAGGGGGCTGAGCTGGACTGTTTCTTATCAATGCCTGCTGACAAATGTTGTCTTTTGTTAATCTCTGTAACTGGTTCAGGACCAGCTGTAAGCTCAGTAGCTGATGAGACTGTGACAGAGAGACATGACAGTCAGCCACGGTGGACGGCAGGGAGATGGTTTCCTGAGAAAACAGGCTACTCTCTTGATGACGTGTGCCTGAAGGTGAAACTGCAGAGAGTGTATCTGCTGTGGAAAGCGAGGCTTTATGAGCACCACAGAGCTGAGTGAGTGGTGAAGAGCCAGTTCCTGGAACTCTGCCCTCTTTGGTAGCATCCATTTGACTTCCAGTCCTTCTGGAAGAACCCCTTGTACTATCTGTCATGTCTGTACTAGTGTTCCCCTCTGATATCTCTTTTCATTCACTTTACTGTCTCAGTATCTTCTGTCTTAGTTCTTTCACTCAGGCTCTGGAGCAGTATAGACTCAGAAAAGCTCTGAAAGTATGGCATCAAAAGTTTCTCATGCTGAAGACAATTGAACCAAGTCCTAAGCACTCTCATGAGACTGTCTGTGAAGAATCTCTTGCCTTGCTGTTTTGTGAGGACCTCTCAACATCTTCTGGCTTCCACAGCAGCGCTCCAGCTACTCTCACTTCTCAAAGCTCGCTGGAAAAGGTGAGGATGTCTTGATACAGGGCATCTCTGCCCCTACATTCAGACTGATCTGATGTATTGTATTGTTGAAATTTTTCAAAATTTCTGCTTCAACATGGGACTGTCTTTAAGAAACTGTGCGTAGTATTTAGGCCTGAAGAGCCCTCAGCCTGTGGGGCCCTGGAGTTTGTGTCATCAGAAATTGTAAAGTCACTTCTCTCTGCATGTTCCCTACTTCATCATTTAGTGATATAGGGAGCAGCTGAGCTAGTGTGGTTCTCTTGTGTATTTGTTCCTGTTTGTGGCTGCAATGTGGAAAGGGTGAGATTAAAAAAAGAAGTCTTATCACTGAGAAAACTGGAAATGGGCATATGCACTGCCTCAGTGATGGTTTGCTGTGTTGTTTTGGGGTTAACCATTCCCAGAGTAGTACAGAAATAACTTTCCCATCAAGGATGTTTGCACTCCAGAGCTGCCCTTGCTAGCCTGCAGTTCCTTTGGAAGTATTCTGGATTGCTGAAAAGAGGATTAAATTATATGGTTAGAACTGTTAGCTGAGTGATTCCGTTGTGAGGACACATCTCATGGCATGTTCTTCTCTCCATACATACAGGAATACAGTTTTAGTGACAGCAGCCAGCAGAGCTGCTCTTCCATTGTGACTGCTGAAGACGTGACACATGTGCCATGTTACAGTTCTTCCCTGCAACTGCACCAGCGTGCAGAGCTGCCAGCTGAGCTCGATGGGGAGTTGTACTCGCAGGCCTCCTTCCCTTCAAGGAGTAGTGGATCTAGGTGAGTTGGAGCCTGGTTCCTGGAGATGCTGTTGGAAGTGGTCCCTTGTTTGGTCTGGCAGAATTCCTTGCTTCTGGCTAGTCACTCATGTCATCTCACAGCAGCCTTCCAGATACTTCCCTTCTTTCTCTCCCTGTTCTGACTGATGCTTTTGTCTCACAGAGAAAATTGGTTTGTGGGAGGTCAGTTCCAGTCTCTGGCACTGCAGAATCCAGACAGTAATGTCCAGCTGCTCATCGGTAACTCTACGTGGAAAGAGGTGAGGCTGAAAAACATACAACTGTTCTTTTGCGTAGCCTGAATTAGCAAAGAGCCTTTGGGTTTCAATATCAGCAGATGGAAGATATCACTGTTCTTCTCCTGTGTTCAGACAGAAGGTTTGGGGAATTGAGACATTTCTCAGGGCAGCTCTTCCCTTCCACTTTCTAGTTGAATTGGAAGTTGGCCATATATCTAGAATTTAAAATGGATGTTAGGCCCTCATGTTTGGATGTACGTGTGGTGTGAGGGGGTTAGCAACAGGGAATTAAGTGTCAGCTTTCACAGAAGGCACAGCAGTAAGAATGGGCTGAGCTGCATGGAGTGACTGTGTCCAAGCAGGAGTTCAGGATCTCTTTGCTTTTCTGTATTATAGGACTGCAATTCTGAGAGGGATGTGAAGAGCTGCTGGCACCAAGCAGAGAAATCCTGCGTGCAGAGGTATTTCCTTGTCTGGTAATCTCTGAATCTATTTGAGTTGTTCCTACAGACACTCCCGTGACTTCTGTCTTTCTCAGAGTCTTTCTCAGGTGGCATCACTGGGCTGTGGAAAACCAGAAACAAAAAGCAGCAGCAGCCCTTAAACATCAAGTTCATTGCTGCCAGACGGCTTTCAGCCTGTGGAAGAAGAGACTGGTCCAGAAAGTGGAAGCTGACCAGAGATTCAGGTGTCACATCCAGCAGATGACTGCTGATGCTCTGTGGTGTTGGCATTCCTACTGTCAAAGTGAGTTACCCCATCCTACAGCAGCACTTGCCTCTGTATGAGAACACTGGGAATGGCTGGGATGGAGAAACGCCTGCTTCTGGCTGTAACTCTGCACTGCTCATCTGGAATGGCACACTAGTCCAGGGGCCAGGGAGCACCTTGTTGCCCTGCTTTATGCTAGGGAGCTGATTATCCTTGGGAGTCTGATTGGAGAAGGGGCAGATCTCACTTAGCTGCACTACCAAAGGAACGATCAAGTAGTGCATTTTAGCAGCTAGGGAGTTAAATGCAGTTCCTGTGCTGCACTGTGAACTTGAACATGTTTCTTCAGATCCAACTGTCAGGCTTTGCTTCAGTGGGAGCAGGATGTATCTTTAGGGACTGCTTAACAGTCATGATCCTGTCCCTCAAGGGATTCCAAGTACTTTAAATGTGTTAAATACTTACACTGTGCCAGGGAGGGAGCACTCACAATTTTTGATGTTAAACTGCCTTGCGGATGAGAGTGGAGTTGATCTGTGATACCTTGCTTGGAGGAGGAAATAAAAAATGAAGGAGGTCTGACACTGCTTCCTGAACAAAAACCAACTTGGGGAAAGGTGAACTGAATAGTCTTTTCAGCTGCTAAAGAGAGAAATCTTATTATGGTCCAATTCAGTATTTGTAGCAGGTGTATTTTCTGCTTTTGTCTGGACTCTGTGATGGAGGGTGGAGGAAAGAAGTAGGACTCAGCTCAGCAGGCTCCTTTGTTTTCTCACAGGGAATTGTGCTATGAGAGAGCTGCAGCAACGATGGGTTCAGCACAGCCACCAGAAGAAGAAGAGGTTGATCCTGCAGACATGGTATTGCCAAACAAGGCAACTGAAAAATGCTGCTTTATTCTGGGAGCGTCTTCTCCTGCACAGGTTTGTTTCCTGCCTTTGAAGCATTTCCAAGGGAATCTGAGTGAAAAGCAATTTATGCAGCAGTGGATCCAGTGTATTCCGACCAGAGGTTGGGTTTAAAAGTACTGTTAACTTGTGCGTGAGCGGAGCTTCTGTAATTAAAAAAAAGAAACAACAAAAAAAGCAACAACTACAAAAAAAAAACGTAAAAACCTTAATGGCTGTGGTGTCTAGGCTCTATGCTCACCCCCACCCAATTGCATTTTTTTCTGCAAATCAATCTGTGTGGGGGCACCCTAGCAGGAAGTGTGTTTCAGAGAAGTCCTTAATGTTGCTCCTTCCTGTGGAGTATGTCTCCATCGTTAATCTTCCTTCTGAGCTCTCCTTTGAGAGAGAGCTTCTAATTTCTCACCTGGACATCAGTAAATAAATCAGTTTACCAGTCAGCCTGGACATGGTACAGGCTGAGCCCCCTCTCTTCTGAGGGGTGCATTTTTCATGCTAGGATAACCTGCAATAGATTATCTTCAGAGAAGTCTGCCAGGCAGAAGATATTTACACCTCTGCCCTTTGGTGCAGTGGGGCAATTTGCATAATGAAGGTCCAAGTGGAACGAGGAACCAAAAGGACAAGCCAGGAGTTAAAAGCAGATTTGCTTCTGGGGTTGCACAAGGGGCCATTCTTGTATCAGGGTACAAGAAAGATATAGGAGAAATTATTGTAGGTGTGGATTTACAGTGCTGTTGATATGTTAATAGTAACTCCTTCTGTAGAATTTTTTTCTTTTTAAAATTGAGGGGGGGATAAAATTGTCTGCATAAAGATTTATTTTTTCTAGCCATATATCCCATGTATGGCAGGTCCTTCTTTTGTTTCAGGCAAGAAAAAGATGAAAATCTGCATCTTTGCAACAAGCTGCTATCTCAAATCCAGCCTTGTTTTACAGCAAGCAGATTTAACTGAGTCTGCTGTGATCTGTGCTGAAGGAGGTTTTGGCAGTTTTATTCTCATCCCATAAGAAAAAGCTTTCGTCTATAAAGCATTATCTTAAAGATCAGCTGCTGGCACAGAGAAAGATCAGACTTTTTTTTTTTTGAGGGATCCACTAGGTGTAGTGGCAGGGCAGCCTGGGAAAAGCATTTGTTATGTCAGCAAAGGTAAAATGTTATAACATCGCGTTCAGTTTGAAGGGGCGTTTGAAGAGCAGAAATGCTAAAATGGCCAGAAGGAAGCAGTCATACTCTTGGGCTTCAAGGAGTTAGAAGTACCAGCTCTGGGAAACTGAAGTAAAAGGAGGGGAATTTTTTAGCAGAAAGCAATTGTAGTCAAGGAGTCTGGGCTTATAGCTCCCAAGGACAAGGCACTGGAAGGTACATAACACAAAGAAAGATACGTAAATGTCGATTGCAGATGGAGTAACAAGGAACAGCCCATTTTCTTGTTGAATGCTCTTATGCTTGCTTTGATCACGTGTGTGTGATACTACACAGTGGGTTGAAAAGGTAGAATTTGGTCCATAGTCTGTTCAGTGCTGTATCAGAAATGTGACTTTGGGTATCTGCCACTCTTCTGCGTTTGTATTATTTTCCAGGTGCCTAAACATCTGGGTCCAGGTCACTGCCTATAGACTGAGGCAGCACGAAGCCCTCTCTTTTTTCAAAAGAGTCAGAGAGCACCATCTCCTAGTAGCAAGCTTTGCTGAGTGGAGGGTGAAATTCTTGACAGCTAAACAGCAGGTGCTGAGAGAGGAGAGAAACCACCAGCGGCAGGGACGCTCTCAGGCTAAAGCCTGTCACCGTTGGCGACTGGCCTCGAGGGGACGGCAAGCCTTCCGCCTAGGGTCTGTGGCTGCTGTGAAACAGGTAAGAGAGGAAGGGCCTTATGAGACAATTAAGAACTCCCTGTTCTCTTCTGAAGCCTATGGTGGGGTTGTTAGGCCCTGAGATGCATTGACAGGGCTCATCAGAAAACCTGTTTGGACTTGTGCCTGTGGTGACTGCTTAGTTTCTGCCTTGAAATTCTTTACAGACTGTGCACACAACTTCATAATCTGGTACTGATTGCAGCCACCATCTGGATCGCAGCATTAAAGAACGGGGACATTTTGACCAGAGAGACAAGTGCACTCCTTCCTCTCTGCTCAAAGATGAGACGGGATAATCACTGCCCCTGCAGAGCAGGCAGAGCTGTCAGAGGTGCATACGATTTCAAAAGGTTCACAGCCAGTAAACCACAAGGAGCTGGATTGATTTGGAAGGGCTGAGTCAGTCCTGCTGGGATCTCATCTGTACAGTTTCTAGCCTGGGGTCTAGCACATTAAACTACCTGCAGGGTTATGAACATAAATGTACCTCTAAAGCTAGTCTGTGTGTCTGTGCTGTATGTGCACATGTTTAGTCTTGGCTGCAGCTGTGTTAATTCTGTTTGCAGGCCTGCAACTACTGGACAAAAACAGCTGCCTTTTCCCAGTGCTCACGGCAATGCAGTACCCTGATAGGTGCAAGGAAGAGCAGGAAGATGTCTCTGTCTTGGTCCCTAAGTAAGCAGACGCTCCCTTTTCTCTTCCTTTCATGGGACCATAGGGGGAGGGTGAGTGAGGAGGAAGGGCAGCAGTGTTTGCCAGCCAAATGACGGGATTTCTCTGTGAAGTAGGTTCTCAAGGCATTCAAATTTTGACTGTGAGTTGCTTCTGGCTTTAGTGGCCAAAGGACTGATGGCTCATGACAGCTCTGATCTCTCTGTCTAGCTCCACTGTTAACTCTTGTGTGATCTCTTTTTTCTTTGCTAGAAAGGAGAAGATGCAGAGAAAAGGCTTCAGCACTAGCTTCCTCCTTTGGGCTCTTTCCCAGTGCTGTTCACCGTTGGCTGGTGATCTACAGAAACCAAAGAAGAGCTGAAAGGCTGCTGCTCCCTCAGCTGCTAGAAAGACATGGCTTGGTAGGACCTGCTCCTGCACATGCCGGGATCCAGGAGAACAAAGCAGAGGTGGACTCTGAGAAGCGGGATGAGAAGAGGCTTGGGTAAGCAGAGTGGAGAGCTCTGAGCTTCATCTTTGTGCTGCCCCCAGAGGAAGACTTGCCTCTGAACCCTGTTGGACTGATAATGCTTGTTTTCCTCTCTTCTTTGCCTATAGGAGGAAGTATCTGAGGTGGTGGCATCGCACAGCGATGCTGCGCCGGTGCCAGCGTGGCAGGAGGCTGCGCTGTCTGGCAAAGGGATGGCATCAATGGAAAGAAGCCAGCAGGGTGGTGATGCTGGCACAAGTGTTGGTGAGTGTCTGGTACTGCTCTGAGGGTGGCAATGATGGATGTTACTGGGCAAGCCTGCTTTGCTCGTAGCCTCACTTTGTCCCAAGAGGTGAGACCTGGGCATTTAACACGCAGTAGTGTGCATGAGAAATCCCTTTTTGTTTCTGTGGCTATTTTTACCGGATTTCTCTTTAAAAGCCCGCATGGCAAACTGTCATACCCAGCTATTTAGTTGTGCTTTGCTCCATTTTACGGACAGGAGGCTGAGACAGGATTTGTACAGATTGTCTGCAGCCCGTGCAAGAAGTCCATAGCAAGTATTGCAGTCTGCGTTCCTGAGCATCCCTCTGGAGCCTGCAGCCTACTGAGGGATGTCGTGTGGTCTCCCGTTCTGCTCAGGCCGCAGCCACCTGTGGAACAGACCCCATGGTCTGTCCGGCTTCCTGGTCACGAACTCTGTGAGATGATGTGCTCTGTCCTGCCCCTGGGACAAGGTGACGTGATGCATGTGTAGCGCACACATACTCACTGAGGAGCTGCATGGTGTCTCTTAAAAGGGCACCGTCCTTGCCCCAGGGTACTGTAACTTAATTAGCCACAATATTTGCAGTAGATGGTAATTCAGCCAGAGCTTTGTTAGCAGCCAGCACTGTGGTTGGTTGTTAGCAATGCAAAGTCATTCAAAAGAGTACCGGGAAAGCAACTGGAAGCAAGGTGGAACTAGATGGAAGTGAGGTGGTTTGTCTGCCAGAGTCCATCTAATCTGTATGCTGCCTTTCTTCCTGGCAGGACCAGCAGCGGCTGGTAGAAAAAGCCTGGAGGGCATGGAGACGACGATACTTACAAAGCTGTGTGGTGCAGAGCTTTTTGGAAGTAGAAGCCAGGAGCTTACTGTCTCAGGTAAGCACTTAGGACTGCTTCTGTTCTGACATAGTCCTCTGACACAAGGCACCTAACAGTTGCACTGTCTCAAGGGTTAAAAGGTTTAGCTCAGGACACCAAATGCAGTTTTGCAAACCTCTCTGAAGAGGGCTATTATTTATTCCTGCCTGGAAGGTGAAACAATGTGGGGATATTGTCTGGGCCCACATGCTTCTTCTGTTGCTCCGGTAAAGGGTCATGTCAGAAAGAAAATTAGCCACAAACTGCCAGTTGCTTGAGGAATGTGAACCAAATCCTAGACACTCATGGCATTTTGATGTGTGGGAAACAGCTTCCTCTTACTCTGTGGCTGGGTTTGTGTCTTTACTAAGGAACCAAAATGTGGAAGGTGACAGGCTCTGTGACTAACCAACAAGCACCCCAAAGGGACAACTGGTGTTCCCTGTATCTCTCTCCCTAGACAAAGCACTTTTGTAAGGAGGAGTTGAATACATCAAGAGATGGGGCTTGTCCGTAACAAAGGGAAATAGCTTCCAGCTTTATATGGGTTCATCTTTGGTTGTTAGTCGCAGCTTTGTGCCAGCAGTCAATTTCCCTGACATGTGCCCCTTCCCCAGTGTTATCAGATGTTAATCCACTAATCCCCTGCCTCTCAAGAGTCCACTCAGGGAAGAA
Source organism: Anser cygnoides (assembly GCF_040182565.1). Lineage (NCBI taxonomy): Eukaryota > Metazoa > Chordata > Aves > Anseriformes > Anatidae > Anser > Anser cygnoides. The sequence continues at coordinate 3,126,148 of NC_089895.1, read as the reverse complement.
ACAGGCTCCACGTTGTTGCAGGAAGGCTGTGGTGACTTGCACCCAGGGTCAGGCAAATAGCTATAAATTTAAGTGAGCAGGCAAAGCCCAAGATCTCAAATAGCCAGTTCCCTCCTCTGCTTCCCAAAGAGCCATGCAGGATTAAGTCTTCCTTTAACAAAATGAACAAATACTGAAATGGAGGGCATTGTCCCACTGATTTGTACTCTCCACTTGCCTTGTTGGCTACACCTACACAAGGGGCGCAGGGGAGGGCTCTCCTTGAATGCTGAGGCAGTTGGTATGGCCAGTGCTAGAGGGAGAGCTGTGTTCATGGGTACTGTGAGGGTGGCTGCATTCCCTCATGGGTAACCTGAGTATTTGATTTGTCCACTCTATTTAAGGCCTTTGGAAGGTGGCGCCAGCTAACAGCATTCCAGCTCAAGGACAAAGGACACCGCTGAATGGTGGGGGCCTGTCTGCAGCTGCTCATTTCAGGAGCGGAGGATACAGCTGGCTGTCACAACAAAGAGCTGGTCCGTTGCAATCAAGAAAGCAGCAAATGCTCTGCTCGCATAAAAACAGTGCTGCAGGCAAGAAGTGTGATAGCCAAAGGACAACCAAGAAGAGATGGTACCTAGTGAAAAGTCCTCTTTAAAGGACTGATACCGTACTTCCCTACAGCCACAAACTTAAACTTACTCCCTTTTGTTGTGAGATTACATCTCCTCTTCTAGACCCTGATTTTGTTGGAGTTCTGATTAAAGGTCAAAAAACACCTTTTATAGGAGCTCCCTTTACTCTTTTTTTTTTTTTGCTAGATGAAAGCTTAGTGTCGTGCATGGGAACAAGCAAGCACATTGGTCTTAAAGAGGTGAGCAGGAGTGTGCCTTTGGATTCTACAGGATGTAGCATTTGCAAAGTTTGGCCTGCCCTTTGTCAGTGTGAACATAGGCCTTTTATTTTTAGATTTGGCTCTTCCTGTAGGTGGGGGAATTCCCCCATGGCCCCCACCCCCTCCCCAAGTCCATCAGCTCTTCATTAAAGCTTTCACTGGGTGGCCAACCTCTTGACTGCTTCCTGCTGGTTCCTTTCTGTGCTGAATGGGCTAGGGATGAAGAAACCTGCTGGGAACAGCTGAGCACCAAAAGCTTTGCTGAGGCAAGACAGGCGTGTCTGACCCCACAACCTTCCCATTACTTGCTCCTGTGATTGATGCCCTGTAATTACCCTGGATATATGAGCCCAGTCTCAGACAGCTGTAATGAGAGGGTCTAAAGAATTTGGAAAAGGCTTTTCTTCCTTGCTTGTTTGAAAGAGATGCTTGCAGCTTGGCAGGGATCTTAAAATCCCACTGGGAACTGCCCCAGGGTCTTGTTTTTCCTAGCCCGTGGTAGCTTTGCAGGATTGTTAAGGACACAGTGTAGCCCCCACAGCCTCTCATTTCAATGGTGTGAGGCCTAAGGCTACTAAAGTCATTAGGTCAAGAAAGATGAGGTTATTTTTCCCTACTGGTACTGGAGGACTACAACTCCCATGGCCTTGCAGAACTGAGCCAGAGGCTATAGCTGGTTGCTTTTGCTGAATTTTAAGACTTAAGTTTTCTTGGCTCTACCAGAGCTTTGTCCATACTTTATTTAGGGCATGTGTTGAAAATGGAAGCAAAACAGGCCTAGGTCCAATTGTTTTCTTAAAACTTTCCCTTGTGCCAGTGTAATTAGTTCACAAACAACATTATTCTTTGAACTGCTTACCAGAATCTAATCTAGAACAAGAGGCAGGTGTATTCATGTAGTTTATTGTACTTGAAATAGTGTGATTCCTATTTGGTTTCATCCAGAAGTAAAATTCATATATTCCTATTAAAAAACCAAACAGGAACTATAGTAACAGTTATGTAGAAAAGTCGGAAAATTTGAACCGTCTTCTGGAGTAAGCACAAAAGAGATATCATCAGTTATGATGCAATATATCTTCGGAGTGTAATATAAAAGCAGCTTGAGCTTCTTTGAAGGGTTGGTAACCACTGAAATATTTTCCTTGCATAGGCACTGCTGACAGGAGTGTTTCTGCCCCCAAGGCAGTGTATCTGGCATGAGAATGTTACCAGAAGCCCACTAAGTTGTACCACATTGATGCACCAGAGTTCTCCTACGCTATAATCAACATAGCCATGATTAGCGCCTTTCCATCCTGCAGAACGAGCCTTCAAGCTCAGTCTGGATCCTCACCTCAGAACTTCAGAGGGTTCTGGCTGCTGTTCAGTGAGAGGAGGTCAGGGAATATTTGTGTTGGGGATAGAAGAGGATGTAGTGTGGGTATATATCTGCGAGCTTGCCTGGCTCTGAGCAGAGGTGCTCACGGTATTTAGGAGTGCATGGTCCACCATCCTAACAGGAGCTGCTTTTTGGCTCCCTACAGTCAGTGAATGGATGGAAGAAATAAGGGATTAGAAGAATTTTCACTGCTGAGCTGGAGAGTTCAGGAGCTCAAAGGTATCATCCACAACCTGCCAGAGGCAGTTCTCAAGAGGGAAGTCATTGTCCACAAGGTTGACCAAGTAATAGTTGTCATGGATGTACTGGATGATCATGCGAGAGGGTGACTCCTCTTCGTAGAGCTTGGCCCACTGCTCAATCCACAGAGCAAAGGCCTCATCCTGCCAAGGAAAGAGAGAGATGGTTGTAGGGGTGTCATGCACATTTTATTCTATCTCACTTGGGAAAAACTGCATCACACACGCCTGGCAAGCCTGGGGCTTGTTTCTTCTCAGTAAAAAGGGCAAGAGCTGAGCAAGGAGCATCCTGCTTTCCAGTCAGTGGGAGGTGCCCCAAGCACAACTGTTCAGAGCTGAAATGAGGCACGCTTGCAGTAAAATGGCTCAATACTGCCCCTGTGCGTGTAAGAGGGGAGGGAGAGCTACTGCTCAGAGCTCTGGGGACTAGTACAGCAACAATGCACGCCCCAGCCCCCTGGGTACAGAGTTTCTCTGAAAAGTTCTCACTAGATCAAAGCTCTGCATACCCTGAGGGAGCAGGAGGAATGATATCTAGACCATGGCAAGCTAATGGCACAACAGTCCTCAACTGCAATAAGTGTTATAGACTGAAAATAAACCAGACGCTCTGAATTTCCAGGGTATCACAGCAATGCATCCAGCAGCAGGAAGGACTCACCTTCCAGGAGAGGAAGCTTACAGGATCCACTACAGTGGGCTGGATGATCTCCCTGCCTGGGAAGATGCCCCAGGTGACAGCATTGGGTTGTAGATCAGGAGCATTGGTGATATTCTGGCCCTGCAAAGGAAAGAAAATCTTTGAAGCAGCTGCTGGAGGAAGGATTGAGTGAGTCAGCAAGTACATTTATCCTGTCCTTGTTAAGAGATCAGATGGCTGCTTCAGGTCACAGCTGACTTGTTTCACTTTCCCCTCCCTTCATGTTGCACTTTGTTCCTGGGGATGTCTGAATCTTTGCTATTTGCCTCTCTCCCAAGGTGGTGAAAGTATCCTGTAAACAGCAGCCTACCTTGACATTGACAATGTGGTAGTTGACCCGCGACTCGTATTTCTTCAGCACTTTGAGCAGTGCCGTGACGATCTCACTGGAGGTGAAGAACTCTAGGTAGGCCTGTGGGGATGTGGAAAGAGAAAGAGTAAGAGCCTTAACTCACGGCAGAGCTGGGATACATACAGGCAACCAAAAGAATGGTTGTAGACTGTGCTGCTTAGAAACCAGGCAGCTTAAGACTTACATGTCCATCTTCAGAAACATGCACTACAAAGGAGACTTGAGCAAAGGGTAAAGCAAATTAGTAAGAGAGATGGGAGGAAAAAAATGGAGAACAGAGGTAACAGCCCAGGAGCAGCCAGTTCAGGAAAGCCACAAGCTTCATGTTCTGCACCCATGTAGGCAGACAGGCTGGGATATGCTCCAGGCACTGTAACCATAGCTGCTGGGCCTGGAAAGCAGCCTGTGTCAGAGTGCTTGGAAGAGGCCTGAGCTGGACTTCTGTTCTGTGTGGTCTGTCTGGCCAAGGCAACTCAGTCTAGCAGGAGCAGAAGCCTGGGGTCTCAGCTGGGCTCTCCAGCACACCCTCTTTGTCCTGTCTCATCTATTGTCCAGTCATCCCCATGAGTTTATCCAATCTAATTCTGTACTTGCCCTATCTACACTGCTGTTCTGTGCTTGGCTGCTCTCAACAACTGCTTCCCCTCCCCCCATTTCCTGGCTATTGTGTGAGATGATGGATTTCCCCTCACCTCAGGGGAATTTTTTTTTTTGGAAACATAACTGCATTTACCATCTGCTCGTTTCATGGTTTCAGCAATTTGAATCCCTTTTGAACAGAGCTGCTTTGTTTCCTAGTATGGGCCACTTGCCTGACACTTACCTTGACGCCGGAGATTCCTATCACAGCCATTAGTAGCAAGGCTGTAGGGCCTGAAAATGCATGACAGTAGGAGGCAGACAAGGGAGATAAGGCTACCTGCAGACCAGAGAAGTAACCTGGCAGCTGTCTGAACAGCACAGCAGTAGTGCTGTAGTAGAGGCAATTGGTGGAGAAGTCTGCCTTAGAGAAGGACAGATGGAAAAGTTAAATACCCTGTTAATACCATGAGAAGCTGGATGGTAGAGATACTACCTCATTGATTGCTATTATTTGAAAAACCTGAGTGCTTCCTGCATCACTGAATGGGATCAGCTGCAGTGGGCAGGCACTTTTTATCTAAAACTTCATAGCTCTGCTTTGGAAAAGTAGTTACCACCAATTACTTGCTGAGAGTAAAAACAAGAAATTGTTTAAGTGAGAGAAAACCCCACTTATGTAAGCTACAGAGTGCACATAATCTGTCTCAAATCACCAGAGGAGCTTTCCACTACCTCAGCAGGAAGGCATTAGGATAAGGAACCAGAAGTATTATCTGGGTGAAAGCATAGGACCTCCCTACAAAACTGAAACCAAACCCAGCCCAGAATAGTGCAGTACCTTTTGGAAGACATAACCTCCGCTAGGCCCCCAGCCTACGATGGGGTCGGTGGATGGTTTTCCATTGATATTTGGCTGGGAGTTGATAGTCAGGATTCCTCGTCTGTTCACCTTCTCCAGCTGCTCCTTCAGAAGGTTGGTTTCAGTAGCAAGAGGGTCATCGTTCCAAGGCATACACGTAACCTACCATGAGGAGAGAGGATGGCTCGCAATGTGTGCAATAACCCCCTTTGTTTACCTGCTGGGCGCTGAAGGAACCCAGAAGTGCCCTAGTGATCTTGAACACTTCTGCCTGAGGACAGAATTCCCATGTTTGTTTCAAGGGGCAGGGTATTTTCAACTTTAAGAATGATTTCCATAGTCTGTCAGTGCAGACCTGTCTGTCTTGTCCTACTGTAGCAGCTTCCCTTTTATGTTGAGCCCTAGCTCTGGCTCCTGGATTCCCTGCAGTAAGGGTATTCCCTTTAGCCACAATCTCAGCAAATCCTTTTAGATAGGAAAGTGCCAATTCTTGTTTAGAAGAACAATGCGATACCAGGAGCAAGAGGAAGTAAGTGCTGTTGTCTGTGCCACACGGACCGGCCCTTTCTGGACCATCACTCACCTTGTGTCCATTCTTGTTGGGCTCTCCAGTGATGTAACACGTGAAAACCTCAAAAACACTTTCCTCACCAGTCAGTTCTTCTCCCCACATCTTCAGGAGCTCCTCCCGGGGAGACTTGCTCTTCAGGTAGAAGAGATAATAGTCCTTCAGCTCCCCAAAGGCTGGAGAGGAGGAATTACCCCTGTAAGCAGAACAGATGAAAGATTAAGAGGCCGCTAAGGAAGATGCACCAATTTGGCGATGGAGGAACGCAGCCAGCTACAAACCAGAAGCCTCAACATCTTGATGCTGTTCTCTTCACCTCATTCAAATCCAAGCAACTGGGGACTGCTTTGTTAAGAGAACATCTCATCTGCCAGGCCCAAAGCATGCCCAGGACACCAGCTACAAGGACCAACTGTTCAGTACCACACCTCTACCTCCCTGCCATCACAGGCTAACAGCTTACCATCGGCCATTAGGGAAATCATCCCATTCTTGAGTTCGATAAATGTAGCTCTTTGGCCTGGAGGCCCAGAAGATTGGCCGTACATCTTCAACTCTTCTCTTGGGGTGAGCGCTGACTGCCCAGGGCAGAGGTCTCCTGCACAGAAAAAATGGAAGTTAAGATCTGCTGACTTTCCTGGAGAATTGGCCCATGGAGAGAGCAAAGAACAGGGGATGAGAAGAATTCTATTTGTCAAAAAGTAGAACAAACCTCTTCTTGCTTTATGCAAGATCTTTTCTCACTCAGTTCCCTCACAGATGCTGGGTAGGTGTCTGTTAAATGCAGAACTAACACCTGAGATGGGATGAGGTAAGGGAAAAGCACTGTATGAAGCTATTTTTAACAAGAGAAGTTAACCCTTTTCTTTTGCTTCCTCTTGCCTGTGGACTCAGAAAACCCGTTCCCTATCTCAGTTGTAGAGCACTCTAGAAATCTGCAGTGGGAGCTCACAAAGCACATAGCCTTTAAGAGGGCTATTGAGAGTCTTCAAAAAGAATGTTTCTTCCAAGTGGCAGAGTTTAGTTTTAAAGTTCCAGAACAGGCTACTTTAAAGCCACTTGATTAAAGTTCTTCCCTCAGCTGCCTACTCTATTCTTCCAGTTTTTGTCAGAGACCTGCAGGAACGGTGAATTTCTAAATGCAGAAAGATACTTAAAAAACAGGAGAACAGAGATACAACCCATCCACTGCTTGTGCCTTCAGCAGATGGAATGTGTAAGATGAACTGAAAGAAACCAGCATACTCAGCTCACCTGGGGTCTTCCTTCCAAAGGCCGAGGCGCTTAAGGACTTCAGTAGTAGCCACTTCCCGATTGAGGGTGTAAAAATGGAGCCCATGCACCACGCCACTGTCCAGCAGCTCCCGGCACATGGACACTGCCAGCTCTATCCCGTAGTTCCGGATAGCCGCGTCGTTGTCCTTGATGGGTTCAATCACATCTTTGATTTCTTGAGGCACTTCCAGCTTGGAGAGCTTTACCAGCTGGCGCAGGGAGTGGTAACCCTGGATGAAGATACAGAGGATTTCAGTCTTTCCAGACCCTTTTCTGATGTCCCAGTAACACAGGTATTTCATCTCAATTGTATAGCACGAGACTTAAAATTGGGGGCTTCTGGATTTTGTACTCTCAGGCCTCATCCCTGAGACAGTAATGCAGCCTGGTTATGTCAGTTGAGGTTATTTCTTCCTATTTCTTTACTCAGTGCCTGAGCCCAGCATGCTGACAATGACAACTAACAACTCAAGACTGGTAGACCACTGTCCTCTATATCCCTCTCTGCTATATGGGCAGAGAAAACCTTTTAAGCTTATGCCTAAGAGTTTAATTTGGCGAACCACCTACAGACCTATCACATTTAGAACCCTCACTTCCCAGAAAGTTTTGAAGGGTATTTACAGACCTCTCTCAGGCCCTGACCCCAAAACACCTAACATTCTTATTGCCTCCCCAAGCCAGAATTACTAGATTTCACCTGTATGGGGAAGATGCCAGGAATAATGGGACAGGTGATGCCAATGGCTTGACAGTCCTTCATGAACTTGAGAAAGGTTTCTGATCGGAAAAAAAGCTGTGTAATGATGAAGTCTGCCCCAGCAAGAACTTTCTCCTTGAGGTGCTTCAGGTCTGCCTCATAGCTCTCTGCTTCAGGATGACCCTTTGGGTAGCCTTTGCAGGAGGGGAAGAAAAAAAAGAAAGCCAAAACCTGACGGTCAAGACGGTGCAGTAGAAATCAGAAAGTAGCCAATCGGATTGTGCTGTCATTTACAGCCCAGGTCCAGAGACGGACTGCTGGGCTGATATCCCTCACATCTGCAATTAAAGATACATACCTGCCACACAGATGTCAAAATAATCATCAAATTCATTGCGAATGTGCTTAACCAAGTCAACAGCATAGTTGAATCCATCTACTTCTTCCTCCCATTCCTCACCAGCAGGATCTGGAACGAAAATAAACCCAGTTCCTCCAATTGTTATTTCTTCATTTTACCCAAGTTGAATGCAACAGCAACATAACCTCAGCACTACGCATTGTAAGTGCTGTAGGACAAAAGGATTCACCTCCACGCAATGCCATGATGTTCTTCAACCCCAGCCGCTTGGCCTTCTGCAGATGCCCTGTGATGTCATCCTTGGTCTGGTTGCAGCATGTCATGTGTAGGATGGTCTCCAGGCCACAGTAGTTGACTGCAGTGTTGGCAATAATCATGGAAGATGTTTCCTTGTCAGATCCTGGGTCCCCTGCAGGATGCCATGTCACATCAATGAAGAGTGGACCACCTGCTCCCATGCGGTCAAACCTGTGGATTTTAGAGGTGCGTTACCTTACCAGGTAGCAGACTCCCTTCTTTATGCCAGGGATATCTTGCTCACTGCTGGCATGCCATCAACAAGCAGAGAAAGCTTGGATGACAGCAGTAGGAGAGACAAAGAAGTGTTGAGCCAAGAGTATTTTCACATTGGCCACTTGCTAAGGATAGTCATCATTTAACACTGTATGAGGAAGGGCTTAGAAACTCTTGAAGAAACAAGCTGAGTTGTCCCTGTAGAATAAACTTCCTCTCAGCATGCTCTGTTAGACTGATAAATCTGATAGACAACAATGCAAATTCCATTCCTTTTGAGATGGAAGGCTATGCCAGAACCCTCTGTTCCCAGCTTTAACTCATACAGGCCACAAATATGGAAAGATGGACCAGATCTCTGTGGTGTTCCCAAGCGTGCCTAATGGAAGAGGCCCCCTACCTTGTTGCTCTCCTGCTCCAGGCCAGAACACAAGCTTCTGTTTAAAGTAGACCTGGCACTGGCACACAGCAGCAACAGAAAGAATTACAAAACTTCTCCAGGTTGAGTACATGGTGGCCCCTGGGGCTTAGGCTCCAGGAGAACCTTTAGTTCTGGTGGAAACTATCACCTTTCATTTAGCATGTAGATGGGGACATCACTCTCAGACTGAACCTGTAGTCCTTAGTAATACAGAGGCATAAACCATAGCAGCTGGATGATTCTGAAAACAATCTTTCCAGAGACTTGGGCACACTGCCCATAAAATAGTATTTTTCTGTTTTAAATAGGTACTTGTCTGCTCTGTTGTGGCCTAGTACTTTGCTTGAGCATGACAGTGGCCTTGCTCCGTCTTCAGAGCTTGTGAGAGGGAGAACAGTCTGGCACCCTCAATAACCCCGCTGTGACACTTAACTCTTCAGGGCCTCCAAGGAAGATAAGTTACCTGGTGTCCATTACCCTCCTCAGCAGGAAAGCACAGCCCCATTACCTGCTTCGTCACCTGAAAGGGGAGACAGAGCACGGGGCAGAGCCTGCCTCATTAGCTTTTTCCCAGCCCTCCACCAAAGACACTTCATCTGTCCCCTCTCCCACCCTGCAGCCCTCACCTGGAGATGAGATTGACCGCAGCATTGGCTGTGCGTGGAGGGAAGAACTCCAAGGAGAACCACCTGTCTCCAGAGTCCTGCCGGCGGCGCATCTTCTCCCGCAGTCGCTCATGACGCTCGGCATCGAGTACAGGGGTGGAGCAGCGTGAGCTGTCCTTGGAGCTCTCACTCCCGCTGCTGCTGCCGCCATCGGACTTGGAGCTGGAGCTGGCACTGCAGGTATGCTGCGTCTCATTGACCATGGTGAGCTCTCTGGAGGAGGGGAACACAAGGAGCACGGTGGGTATAAGGCAGGATAGATCTCTGCTAGGAGAAGTTAGCGCTGGGGTGGGCAGTAGATGACAGCAGGTACAAGGAAGCCTATGCCAAGCCCACCGTTAATCACCAATCAGCTTCTTTTGCTAGCCCTCTCTGTGAGCTGCAGTGGGGGTTCTGCTGAAAACACAAAATGAGAACACGATCAATTTAGAGCATGCTGGAAGGAAATAAACATAGCAGTTGGCTTCACGCCACCCTGATGCACCTCTTCTGTACCTACTGGGTCAGATTTGGTTCTCAGAACAGTCAGGTCAACATCACTTTTGCCCTGGCTACAACCGAACAAGCCATGATGCCCACATGCATCAGCTGAGGTCGTCTTTGATCTTGTGGTCTTGGGCTGGACATGCCAGCAGACTTTTTCAGCTGCCCCTTGGACTGTATCCATCTTCACAAATTCCCATCTGTTTGCTCTCCCAAGGCAGTGTTTCCTTACAATGCAGAGATAAGGGCAAGTGCTAATGTGGCAGGTAGACAAGAATGCACAAACTACTCCTCTGTCAGGAATCCCGTCTGGAACAGGGCATCCCCACAAATTCTATCTTTTGTTTTGTCTTCATGGGCAGCGTGTTGCATTTCTAAGCTTTAGTCGCTCTCCACTAGACATATCTTTTCCACAGGCATTTGTCACTGCACACACTCAGCTATTTCCTTCGCTAGGTACCCTGTTCATGTTCCTTTCCTCACTGATTGTGGCTGCTTGGAACAAGGTCCCATCCCTTTCTTCTCTGCCTTGTAAAATGATCAGGTGTGCTTGTTTGGCTTTACAGAAAGGAAAACAGCACTGCAAGTACAAGCAGGTCTAGGATGCCCAACTCCACTTAGCTCCCTGGGCCACAACTGCTTGATATTTTCTCCCAGAAGTGTTTCACTCTATGCCTTGAAAATGAGGTAGTGATTACAGCTAATTGCAGAAGAGCTGCCATAAAGTTTGGATCCGCATTGTCTGCTTATCTAAGTCAAAGCTTAGAATTGTCACTGGGAAACAGCAGACTGTCATTACATAACCTTGGAGCCTATTTTGGAGGGAAATTGTTGCACCATCTAGTGCACATTTTGTCCTTACAGGAACTGTGAGAGTTTGGGTCATCCGAGCAGACTTTGAACTCTTCTTCTACTGTTTACACTGAGCTGGCAATCAAGCAAAAACCCTGTGGGAGAAAGTCTACTTTTACCACCTGGGGACCTCTCCAGCTGGCAGGAGATGAGAGAAAGGAGTGCAGGGCTCCTGGTGCCAAGAGAAACCTGGAGTCTCAAATCTCTTGTGTACCAACACAGTGGGTCACAGTAAAACCAGCAGCTATTGACAACTACAAAAGCAACCTCTGGTACACAGTTAACAGCCTGCCCAAGCTCTTTCAAAAGAAACACGTGGCACTAATCTGGGGAATTATCCCGAAGCACACAGTGGTGAGCAAACTAGCGGGTCAGAACCGTGCGCTGTCACCTCCCGCTACCTTATTTCTGAGGAACGTGCTACAATGCCTCAGGCAAAGCAAAGCCGGACCTTGGTTCTCCTACTTGAGATTGAACACCCAGCATGCAGGAAGGTTTGCTTATTAACGTCTCTGTGCAGCGAGGCTTTCCCTTGAGAACTCCTTATCTCCGTGGCAATCTAGAACCACGCACACAATAGAAAGGCTGCTTAAGTTTTATCTACAGGCAGCGTTTGGAACAGCTTCCCTAGGCTTACACGCATCGCAGACCTGCTAGCAGAAACTTGCGGCTACTGTAAAGATAAAAAGCATCTTTCTAAGCAGCAAAAGCAGTCGCAGCATACATAGGACAGCGAAACAGCAGCTCCCACTCCCCTATGACCCCCCCGGGCCACCCCGCCGGGCTCGGGGCAGGGATCCGCGGAGCAGCACGCCTACGCCCGCTGTGTTTACCCGATCCCCGAGGCGCCGCTTTACCTCACCGCGGGGCATCTTCACAGCCCCCAGGCCGGAGCTGACCCCCCAGAGGGCTGCACCCCGCTGAGCCGGGCGGCACCACCCAGGGCAGCGCCTGCGGGGCCGCGCAGACACCTCGGGGGGGGGGGGGGGGCCGCGCACGCAAACCCGCGGGGCTCCGAGGGACCGAGCTGCGCGTGGGGCAGCCCCAGAGCGGAACGAGCCGGCCCCTTCCCCGGCGCCCCGCTCACCTCACGGCCGGGCTGGGCGCTGCGCACCGCGCGCGGCCCCATCCCGCGGCGCTTTAAGCCGGGCCGGCGGCGGCGGCGGTCACGTGGTGCCCGGCGCCTTCCCTTACCCAACATGGCGCCGCGGCTTCACCTCGCTCCCCTCCCTCCCTGCCTAACCTTACCGCGCCGTGAGCCGCCGCGGCGGGGGTCACGTGGGAGAGGTGGGGGTGGGCGCGGGCGGTGCCGGGAGAGGGGCGGTGGCGGCGCAAGATGGCGGGGTGCGGCGCGGGGCTGTGCTGCTGCTGCTGCCCGCGGTGCTGCGGCGAGCGGGAGAGCCGCACCCCTGAGGAGCTGGTACGGCCGCTGCCCCTGCCCCGCGGGGCTCCCCGCCTCAGTCTCTGGCGCCGCAGCCCCCGCTGTCCCGGTCCCCCAAAGCACCGTTGTTGGCCTCAGCTCCCGCTGGGCCTGGCAGCGCAGCCCCTGCTCCCAGCACCTCAGGCGGTGCTGCGCCTCCTGCCCGCCTCGGGGCTCGTCCTGCCCGGCTCAGCACCGCTCCTGCTGGGGGAGCGGGGTGCGGGGGCAGCGCCCAGCTGCCCGGAGCGGGGTAACGCTGCCTGTGCAAGTCTCTTGTCCTGTGCCCCTGTGACTTGATGTGAAGGAAGGGGGGACGTGGGCTTGGCACGCTGCTTTACCTCCACGCAGCGGCCCTTCACAACATAGTAACGTAATATATTCGTGCTGAAGGGCAAGCTTTAAGGTAAGGCCCGATATATAGTCACCCCAAAGTAAGCGGTGATCTGGTAAATCACACCCAAGCTTTACAACCATCAGTGGGCGAAGCCTTCCCTGATTTTAGCTTTGCTACCAGTGTTTGTGAGCGCCAGTGTATGCATTCATTTCCCTGATGTTTTTTCATTCCCATGTTCTTTGTTTTGTAGACAATCCTAGGAGAAACTCATGAAGAGGAAGATGAGATCCTTCCACGCAAAGACTATGAGGTGGGAAGTTAACTGATACCAGCTTGTGAAACTGACGTGGCAAGAACTGCAGACAGGTTTTGATCTGTTTGAATTTACAATGGGGTAGGCACTTAACTTGCATCACTGTAGCTAGGTTGTATTGGTACCAACAGAAATACCAGGAGCTGTTCTGCTTGCAAACACCTGTTGCTTATCATTTGATGGTGGTGTTTGTAGATTAATGCCCAGTGCTCTGAGTTTGCTGCCCAAGTCAGACTCTATTGAGAAAATGGATTTTCTGAATCTGTTACGTTGTTCCCCCATTTTAACATGAGTTTACAGGCTCTTGTGGTCCTATGTCATTGTGACCGTGAAAAAACATCTGTAACTAGTTGGTCACTGTTGCTTTACTGCTGTCTGTGGTGTCATGCTGGCTCAAAGCAGATCTTATCTATCACATACTGATTCTTACAGGAGACTTTTAATTTTAATGTGTCTGTATGGTGGCCCTGAGCTGTTCAGAGCAGTTGCTCTCAGCATGGGTGTCACCAAGTTGTTGCTGTTTGTTTTAACACCAACCTGTTACCCTTTGGCTTGAAAAGGGGAAGCTGATGTGGGTAGAAGCTAACGGTACTTCGTGCCTACAATGGGGCAACTATTACTTTTAATTTTCTCCTGTGATAAGGTTAAGAACCGGTGCTGCCTGTCTGGAAAGGAACTCATTTCTAGCGTTCATGCTGTAGTGAAGGATTAGATTTCATGTTATCCCCTGCACTGTCAAATTGGACACGCTTGAAGTCTAAATCTGTACATTGTGACTTTAACTTAAAGTTGTATTAATCACTGGTTTAGTTCTTTCTCGTCTTTGGCAGTGAATTTTGGTCTGTTCTTTCACTTCCCAATTCTCCGAGTCAGCCTCTACTGGAAATATTTAAATGAAGTTGTTTACGGAAGTTCTTCTCCTACAATTGTTTGCCAAACCTTCTGTGGGGTTGTAATGGCTTCTGTAATCTTTAACAAGGCCTTCTGCCCATAGCATTTTGCCCAGTCTGTAGCAGATGATTCTCTTACGTTGCCCTTTTGGCATTCTTCCAGAGCTTGGATTATGATCGCTGTATCAATGACCCGTACCTGGAAGTTTTGGAGAGCATGGACAACAAGGTAAGATTTTTTTTTTTTTTCTTTCGGTAGCTTGAGAGCTAAAGCTGTAGAAATACCTTCCACTACGGGAAGTTTATTTTTTTCTTCTTTATGGTAGAAATTCTCTAATTTTTTTGATGAAAAGAGTAAAAATAAGTGTAGAGATTGTAGCTCCCAGCATCTGTTCTGATCCTCACTTTCGGAGTGAATGGGGTGTTAAGCACTTCCATCTCTCTGCTTTCAGTTTGCTGTTGTCAAAGCACTTCCATCTCTCTGTTTTCAGTTTGCTGTTGTCGCTATGTTCTGTTGATTTATCACTATAGCTGTAATTCACCTGTGGAGCCCAAATCCACCTTTACCTGGTTTCTCTTTGTATGTTGCTTTGACTTGGCTTTTTAAAAATCCTTTTCGTACACAGAAAGCACGGAAGTATGAAGCAGTGAAATGGGTGATGGTTTTCGCCATTGGAGTCTGCACAGGACTGGTAAGCGTCATGGTGTTTGGGGAATGAAGACACTTCCCGACACTAGGCAGGGATAATTTAGAAGTCAGTGGCAAAAGAGAAGAGAGGAGATACCATTCGCTGTCACGAAGTGGAGAGCTTAGTAGTTGGAGGTGGCTTTTGGGAATTACAGCATGTTGCTGATAGATTATTTTCCAGGAGGACTTTTTTTTTGCTTTCCTTTCAGTTCTTGCTGTGTTTTCTTTGCAAAGTATTCTGGCAAATTCTTTAATTCTGTGTACAGGAAAACTTGTCCAAAGTTAGCGGTTAATCCAACAGGATGCCAGCTTACAGTTGAGCTGTGTTTGTTCTGTTTGGCAATACTTTCTTCACTGTACATGCTTGAAAACTAGTTTCGCTGACCGTATGCCTCAGTTAAAGTTAGCTTTTTTTCTGTATCCTGAAGTACGTTTTGGGTGTTTAAAAAAAAAAAAAAAAAGGCTACCAGTTTAGTATCCTGAAGTATATCTCTTCAGGAATAATTCTGGGATGGATCTGTCCAAGTGAGAACAAGGGAGGCAGAAGATCTGAGCTTTGTAAGCTACTTTACTCTGAACAGTGCTTTTGATTTCCTTTTCCTTTGTCCTCCCTCATGCATACCTCATGGTAGGGCTTGCTAGGAGGTGGTCAATGGTACGTGTATGTAGTAATTTCTGATGACAGGTCTGTCTTTTTTCCATAGGTGGGCCTCTTTGTGGATTTCTTCGTGCGACTCTTTACCCAGCTCAAGTTCCGGGTAGTACAGAGCTGTATCTTTTACCTAGCATTTGTGTCCGGTTAGACTTGAGTGACCTTTTTCTTTCTGTTGCTCAGAACAGCTGACTCGTAGACATCTGCTGTCATTCACATGGTTGATTAATCAAGTTTTCAACTTGCTTATGTAATTCAGCTCTCGAAACCAAGGAAGTGGTTCGAATATCAATATATGGACAAAGGCTAATCCCTGAAAGAACGACTGGTTTCTCTTCCTTGTATGTTAACTCTGAGCTCTGAAAAGGAGACCTGTCTTCTTGATGGGTTGTGTCATCTGTCCTGGCTGGGGTAGGAAGCACAAACTTTGCTCCTGATGCCCGTGGGCCCCCCAGACAGTACCAAATGATTGTGTGTTGGTGGGAAGAATGTCGTTTCTTTCCTTGACCCTCTCTGCAGCAGTGGAAGAATGCACAGAGAAAGGCTGTCTTGCCTTGTCTTTGCTGGAGCTGCTGGGGTTCAACCTGACCTTTGTTTTTCTTGCAAGTCTTCTGGTCCTCATCCAAGTAAGATTTAAGTTTGCTGCTGCTCTTTACGTAGGCTTCCTTTGCTCTCCTGTGGTCCTGGACGTGAAGTTTCCTTCTTGTCCATAGCACTTACTGCCCGAAGGCATTGTACCAACTTGAGAGTGCTAATTGATATAGCTAAACAGTGTTTCTCTTGCTGTGCTCTCTGACTGCGATATTGTCAGTCAGCTATGAAGTCAATGCAAGGCAGCGTCAGTGTTTTCCTTTCTGCAGCCTGTGGCAGCTGGATCAGGAATTCCTGAAATTAAGTGCTACCTCAATGGGGTAAAAGTTCCAGGGGTTGTGCGGCTCCGGACAGTGGTGTGCAAAGCTATGGGAGTGCTCTTCAGTGTGGCAGGAGGTAAGAAGTGCTGCGGTGTCTTCGTCTTTTTGGGGTAAGGAATCACCGAAGGGGGAGAAATGAAGGGGAAGGGCGTGGAAAGTTTCTCTTTCGTTCCAGTGAAATGATTTTGGGCTGGAGCCAGGTTGTCAGCCCTGGATACATACAGGGAGTAGAAAAGTAGATAAGGCAGATGGATCAGGACTATCAGGGGAACAGATACTTTACTAGGTGGTCTAGTCAGAAGCGGCTCTTTGTGGCTCAGTCCAAGAAGGAGACCTGAGAATTCTCCAGAATGCATCATGTAGAGTAACCTGAAGGCTGTGCTGTAGGCAGAAGGGCATGGTAACCTGGAGAGTTCAGAGTCCTTGAAACAACAGTTTTTGAATACTTCCACCCACTTGGAGTGCAAAGTCTGTGCAAGTCTGTTCACAAACATCTGGGGGGGACACGGGCCAGCAGCTCTCTTCACCTTGAGAGGAGAGGGCGTAGCTGCCTGAACTCAGCTGAGGTTTTGGAAATTACCGAGATACTTTTATGGCCTGGTACAGGGAGGTTGTGCTATGCCAGGGGAGTGGTGAGCTGATCTCCTGCCGTTGTCAGCAGGGGAGAGGGTGGGGAGCATGCTGTCTCATCAGTCCTGTTTTTCCAGGTCTTTTTGTTGGGAAGGAGGGCCCAATGATCCACAGTGGTGCTGTCGTAGGTGCAGGTTTGCCACAGGTTAGTGCTGGCCTGGGTCACTGAGATGGGTGAGCTCTGGAGGCCGTTTATCCCTTTCCTGACTGAAATGCAGCGTTGCATTGGGTTGCCTCTTGGCCACAGTGCTGAGTACCACGCCTTTGCTTGACTACCATCCTTGGTCTCCTGCGGATGCCTACTCATAGCTCAGTTTGTTGCTAGAGGAGTACAGGGTGTTGGTATGTCTGTGCTAAGTGGGGCAGAAAAGAAAATGATTCTGTCTCCCACTGAGGTGGGAGTAGAGCTAAACATCTCTTGTAAGCCAAGAGCAAACTGCAGAAGATTGCGTAGAGACCAGCAGTTCACACCACTGCTTTGTAAGAGTACTGTGAGGAGAAAGTTTCCATCTCCCGTGTTCCTAAAGCTTTGCTTTCTGTGCAGTTCCAGAGCATCTCTTTGAGGAAGATCCAGTTTAACTTCCCGTATTTCCGCAGTGACAGGTACTGTAGCCAGGAGGGGGAGGGGGAGGAAAAGGGGAGAGAGAGGGTGGTGAATGAGCAGACTTCCTCGGGAGGAGGGTGGCTGCCTGGGATGAATCAGTTTTTTTTCAGTTTCTGTCTAGTACCTTGCAGTCTCATTCTGCTGGAGGACAGCACCAGGATACATAACTTGATTCTTCCATGCTACCCTTAAGGGATCCTGTCTCTGGTCTCCATGTTCATTGATGTTCTCTTGTACTGCTCAGCAAATCTCTACCCATTTAAAACCTTTAATCTGGATGGTTAAATGGCGTCGTTGTTGGTAACAAGCTCAGTTATGCACCTGGTACGAACAAGATAGGCTCCAGAGAAGGCTGGTCCACCTGCAAGTGAACAAGAGCTTGTCCTTCCCTCTCTGGAATTCTTTCAAGTGATGCTGGAGCACCGTGGTTTGGGATGTTTACTCGTATGCGTAGCAGTCACATAGTGCCACGGTGCTTTGCCCTGTATTGGTAATCTAGAGAGAGCATATGCTGCTGCAACAACTTACTGAAAAAATCACATCTGCAGTGGCCAGTTCTTCTCGCAGCTGTCACTCATGTATCTGTGGGATATATCAATAAACGGAAATGGTCCCTTACTTTGCAGAATCTAAGCATGTTCACAACTCTTTGCGAAGCTGACGTTGTTTTCCTCTTCAGGGATAAAAGGGACTTTGTATCTGCTGGAGCTGCTGCAGGGGTTGCAGCTGCCTTTGGAGCCCCAATTGGGGGTACTCTTTTCAGCTTGGAAGAAGGTTCCTCCTTCTGGAATCAGGGACTTACATGGAAAGTGGTAAGTAATGACTCTGGCTCTTTCTGTTTCTCTTTGAGCTGCACCTTGGGGAGGACTTATCTGTGAGGGCATTTGCATTATCCTGTGTCTCCTGCCCTGCCCTGGTAGGGAAGAGATTGCCTTCTCTATCGGTGCCCCAGAATTACTACAGATCAAGAGCAGAGGTGAATCTGGTACTATCTAGAACTGCCGGATAACTCTGTAGGTGGTAGATTTATTGTACCTGAAAGAAAAGGTTTTTGTACCTGGACCTTTGCAGCCCAGTTCTTTGGGAGCAGACAGAATTAAGCAGGTGCTGGACTTCTTTCTGCTGTCCTCTGCCTTGGGGAGCTGTATTGCAGCAATGCCCTGTGCCTTCTAGTTACGGATTTCTCTGCCTCGTGCTTACTTTCATGATGTAGATGGTTTTTCGATGAATGTATCACATCTCATGATGCTTCTGGCATTTCTCATGCCAAATGTCATGTTGATGGGATTCATCTAGTCTACTCTTTCACAGCAGGGATGAAATGAGCGAGGGATTTGCCAAAATTGCAGCTCTCTCTGAGCCAACGAAGACTTCAATTGCAACTCCAAACAAGCTGTGTTAGTGCCTTGTAATTGATTTCTAACTACAAATTAGCATCTGTGACAAAAAAAAAAAGCCACTGCAGGAAATACTGGGTGAAATTCCTGACTCTTCTTGTGAGAGAAGCCAGATCAGATAGAGTAGTGCGTTCTGGCCCTGCTCTCTCCTGCAGCAGGGAGTGGGCACTAAAACCGCAGTAGGACTGTTTTCGTAAAGCTTGATGTTCCATAAGCTTGATGTTCACGTAGCTTGATGTCCGTTGTCATAAATGCTTTGATCACATTGAACCATAAGTCTCAAGGAAGAGTCTTAATTTGGGGAGTTTTTATTTCTTCTAATTTTTCAACTTCCTTAGCTTTTCTGTTCCATGGCTGCCACCTTCACCCTGAATTTCTTCCGCTCTGGGATTCAGTTTGGAAGTTGGGGATCTTTCCAGCTCCCTGGGCTGCTCAACTTTGGGGAGTTTAAGGTAAGATTTAGTGCTATTATTTTTCCCCCTTCAATCTCCTGTCAGTTCAGTGTTTTTCTGGTTTTGTGGTTACATGCTTGTATTTGAGTAGTTGATGTTTAGCAGGAACATGTTAGTAACCTATGGCAGTGTTGTTCTGCTATGGTCATTGCTGCTGAAAGTCTCCTGCTATCAAGACAGAAAGAAGTGTTGGTAGGAAATTGCAATGACTAATGCTTTTCTTACATTTTTTTGCATGTAGTGCTCTGAGTCTGATAAGAAATGCCACCTCTGGACAGCTGTGGACTTGGGGTTCTTCATTCTGATGGGGTTCATAGGAGGCCTTCTTGGAGCCACCTTCAACTGCTTAAACAAGAGGCTCGCCAAGTACCGCATGCGAAATGTGCATCCGAAACCAAAGCTGGTCAGGTATTTGTGCTTTCTTGAGTTTGTGCGGGTGTGTCTGATCTGTGTTCAGTGCCCCAGTGCAAATGCATTGATCTGGAAGACCAGTGGGAGGGGCTGGTGGAAAACCTGTTCCTATTTGTTATTGAAATCAAAAATGAAGCATCCATGGAACTTAAATGAACACCAGAAACCAGATGTTACAATCTCTCTACATTTCTGTAATTATTATGGTGTTATAAGGAAAGCTGTAACCCTCTTATAATGGCTATGAAGAGAGCTCTTTATCATAGTGGCTACAGCTGAGCAAACTGGAGCTTCGTCTCCATGCAGGATTTTTGTCTTGTCCAAACAGATGTGGAAAGAATAGCTGAATCCAGCTTTTTTACATTATTATTATCTCGGATAGTTAAATCCACAACTGAGCTCTGTGGTATTTAGAGAATTGCCATGTAATTCTGGAAAATAATGTCTGGTGTAGACAGAATTCCTAAATAAGAAGCTCATTTAAAAAAAAGTATTTCAGTAGCTAGAAAAGAAATATGAAAGACTATGCATCAGCCTGTCCAGTTCTGTCTAGACGAGACAGACTTTTTACCCTGTAAAAATACAGAGAACATCGTTTCCATGTGAACAGTCTCATCACCAAACCCTGCCCTTCAGGTTTTTATATGTGACTGTGTTCTGAGAGCAGAAATAGCGCCGTTTTGGGGCAGGCAATGAAAAAGGGAAGTTAACTTAATCCTGGCAACTGAGCCATAATTCAACTTGACTTGCAAGCTCCCCTGCTTCAAATATTAAGCTGCTGTGACTGCTGCTTCTTAGAACCATTTAAAAGTTGTGAAGAGGCTGGACTGGGTTACAGGTCTGAGTGCAGCTTCAGCGTATGGTTTCTGCTGTGTGCTTGCAGAGTCTTGGAGAGCCTGCTGGTGTCGCTGACTACCACGGTCGTAGTCTTTGTAGCCTCCATGGTTCTGGGGGAATGCCGGCAGATGTCTTCCACCAGTCACAGTGGCAATGACACTTTGAGCGTGCAGGTGAGGAATCTTCCATGAAGATTGTATGTCTCCTTCATATTGTTCCTCCCTTCAGAGGAGCACAGGCAGGTATTGAGCCTTGATGGCATGCAGTACCCACAGAGAACTTGAGTTAAAACCTATGGACATTTGTAGGACCTTAAAGTAACAACGAAAGCTGTGCTTTGTGCTTCTGTAGTTTGACAAAGCAGCTCAGACTGTGAATCAGGGAGCCTACTGTCTGCAGGCCTAATGTCTGCTATTGATGTTTTGGTCTGAATATGTCAAACTGTGGGCGGACACCGTATACAGAAGGGTTACTCCTGTTCTGCACAAAGGCTAACATAGCAGGGAGTGGATTTTAACTGTTCATGTCCTTTGTGTCCTGCATCAGGGTATGTCAGAGGATGTGAATTCAAGCATCAAAACTTTTTTCTGCCCAAATGAAACCTACAATGACATGGCCACACTCTTCTTCAACCCTCAGGAGTCAGCTATCCTGCAGCTCTTCCACCAAGATGGTGAGTAGCTAGCAGACAATGCCTCATGCCATCCTCAGGCTTCAGAGCTTCATCTTGCTTGAAACAGTTTTGTTAAATGGACCACAAAGCTAACAGCCTCTTCAAGCCTTTATGGCTCAAGAGGACTGCTGGTACAACAGCTTAGCGTCCCCTCTCTGGGAAGAAAGGCCTGCTTTTCCTTTTTTTCCACTTATTCAATGTTTTCATGTGTGTTTGGACTGGAAGACTGTTTTGAGATGGGTCTGCTGTGAGCTGAGGGGTGGATGGTGTGAGACTTACCATCTGTCCAGCAGGCCTTTTCCCCTCTAGTCATGATTCTTCTTGTGTTACAGGTACTTTCAGCCCAGTCACACTCTCCTTGTTCTTCCTTCTCTATTTCTTACTTTCCTGCTGGACATACGGGATCTCTGTGCCCAGTGGTCTCTTTGTGCCATCACTGCTTTGTGGGGCTGCCTTCGGACGCCTGGTCGCCAACCTCCTCAAAAGGTGCATTGAGTGTGTGTGAGAGATGTGCTGCAAATGCATGCTGACCTCTCAGTCAGGTTATTCTAATCTCGGGGCTCTGTCTTGCCCTAGCTACATCGGCCTGGATCACATCTACTCAGGAACCTTTGCACTGATCGGAGCAGCAGCATTCCTGGGAGGAGTGGTCCGGATGACAATTAGCCTGACTGTCATCCTAATTGAATCCACCAATGAGATCACCTATGGGCTCCCGATAATGATCACCCTCATGGTGAGTGCAGGGTCTTGGCTTTAGCTTCTTGAACATGTACTAGTTGTAAATCTCTTCCTTTCAGGGCAGTGATGAGCCAAGAAGTCTTGTATTTGGATCAACAACTCAGTACACTCTCTGTTTGTTCTGCAGGTAGCCAAATGGACAGGAGACTTTTTCAACAAAGGCATCTATGACATCCATGTGAACTTGCGAGGCGTACCTCTCCTGGAGTGGGAAACAGAGGTGGAAATGGATAAGTAAGGCTGCTCCTCTTGGCAGGACTGTGGGTTAGAGTTTGTCATAGGGTTCTTGGCTCAGAAAGGAATGCTGTAATGGGGGGATGATGCGTCATGTCCAATGAACCTGGCTGCACCAACTGCTGTGAGAAGAGCTGAAAGTTGTGCATCAGGCCTGCAGCAGGAAAGAGGTGCCTGGAGCCCTTGCCGGGGAGGAGTGGACAGGTGGAGATCAGAGAAACGAATTTGTGAGGCTTCGGAAGAAGCTTGATATGAAGCATGGAGCAATCTTGGGTTTTTCTGTTTCCTCAGACTACGAGCCAGTGACATCATGGAACCCAACCTGACTTATGTCTACCCCCACACCCGTATTCAATCCCTTGTTAGCATCTTGCGCACAACGGTTCATCATGCCTTCCCTGTCGTGACTGAGAACCGGGGCAATGAGAGGGAGTTCATGAAGGGAAATCAGCTGATAAGTAACAACATCAAATTCAAGGTAAGAAGTTGGTTGTTCAGTAGGTTGAAAGGGTAAAGAGCTTGGTTGTGCAGGTAGAAGGTCCCTTCCTTTATTACCATAGAATCATTCAGATTGGAAAAGACCTTTAAGAATCATCTAGTCCAACCTTTAACCTGTACTGACAATTTTAATGTTGTCAATGCAGGATTCAGATCAGACATGAGCAATTACTAAAATACAGAGTTTTCAGAAATGCAATTTCATTCCGTTCTCCTGGTTATGACAAAGGCAGAACAGTGGTCTGTGTTAGTATAGAAGCAAAACTGAACAGGACTTCAAGTAACCAGTTTAGTATAGAGGTGAAAAAATCTTGGATTCAGCACTGAAGTACTGAACCCACTCTTGAGATCAAGAATGGTTGCCTAACTGCTTCTCTCCTTCACGGGAGGGGGAATGGGGAGAATGCTTTAACTTCCTGGGAAACTTGAAATTTAAGGTTGGAATAAGCCACGTGTTTGTGGCATACCTGTGCTCTAGCAAAAAGGGTGCCTGACTTCCTAAATTGCAGATTTCCTGCCAAAGGAGAGTACAGTCCTACTAGCTATTCTTACAACTACTGCGACAGCGCTAAGGAACACTTTATCTGGTGATTGAAAGCTACAAAAAATAATTTACAGTTAGTTACTCTTTGCTAATTGTTGACCTGCTTAATGGGTATCTGAAAATTGTTGTATCTAGAAATCTAGCATTCTCACCCGAGCTGGAGAGCAGCGCAAACGGAGTCAGTCCATGAAGTCCTACCCTTCAAGTGAGTTGCGTAACATGTGTGACGAGCACATAACAACGGAGGAGCCACCAGAGAAGGAGGATTTGCTGCAACAGATGCTAGAGAGAAGGTGAGTTACTGGTAGAAACAAAGGTAGGGAAACAGGGTATTTCTTAACATTGGGATGTGTTGTGATGCTTTGTTCAGTCCTTGTTATTTCATATGCTGGAGGAAATGGTACAAGTATCCATGTTTTCAGGAGAAGTAACTTGTCAGTACCCATCAGCCAGTGCTGGGACCTAAACCTGTGCCTGAGTCCTGGGCTAATGACTTGATGACTCAATTGTTAAATTTCCATCAAACACCTGCCCAAAAAGTATTTCCTGGAGAGGATAGAATACCTGGGGAAATGACTTGTCTTTAGAAATTAGTGCCCTCTTGTCCGCAAAAACCTGAGGGCTCTGCAGAGCTCACTCTCTAAAAGAGAAGAGCTAATGACCTTGTTACCATACTACTTAATACCATCTTTCTGGTAACTGGGCTGAGTCACTGGACTTTTACTGCAGTTATTTCACGCAAAAGCCCAGTGTAGTTAATCAGTTTCTAACCTCCTGATTGTGACATGTACAGGTGAAGTTATGACCTGACACTCTATCACATGCTTCAGCTGTTACTAGAATCTGAGTAATTTGGCACTGAAAATTGCTTCAGTAGCAAGTGATCTGAAACTGAGAGTTAGGAGACTGTCTCCATTTTACTGCTTATATAATGCTCTGTATAATGGCACTTGACTGTTCTCTGATAGTTTGCTTGGAGAAAAGGCTTGCTTGTCTCTAGAAAGAATCCCTGAAATATTCTGGAGAAGGTTGCAAAGAGATGAAATAGCTGTTGGTTTGGAGGCTGGTGTGTGTGTCTCGTTAGGTTTAAGTGACTTACAATATGTATTCAATCTGTTGCAGATATACGCCTTACCCCAATCTGTACCCTGACCAGTCTCCCAGTGAAGAGTGGACCATGGAGGAACGCTTCAGACCTCTGACCTTCCATGGCTTGATCTTGCGTTCGCAGCTGGTCACCCTCCTTGTCAGGGGAGTTTGTTACTCCGAGAGCCAGTCAGTAAGTCTGCCTAATCTGGAGTTGTAGCAGACATCTCCACCCTCTGAGCTAAGCAAGTTGGGGATGATATTTATAAGCTGCCATGAAGAATTCACCTATTTTTCCATTTTAAGGAATGCATCTTTGCTTTAAAAGCTGAAGGCAGGTAATGTGAATTTTCCCTTGCAGCTCTAGAAGAAAGAGATTGGAATTTCTGTTTAAGGAGCCCAAGGAAAAGAGAACAGCTACCACATTTGGGGAAGAAAAAGCAACAACCAACAGAGTGTGCATAAAGATGCAGTCAAAACTGGAGAATGGAGGGCAGATCTTAAATACAAACAGGGAAACCGGCAGCATATACTTTGTGTTCTTAATGTCATGTGCCAAGGTCTTCAGAGATTGGCTGCTGTAGTGCTAAGATCACTATGAGCATTTGTGTTTGAGGCCCAGCTTCCACAGTGCTATTTTGTTGCTGCTCTCCAGTGGTGAGTGTAGATATTTCAGAGGTTGGAGAGTATATCCATAAATCTCTGAGCTCAGTGCTTTTATGGGTTTGCACTTCCATTGCTGAATTCTGAACAGAGATGTTAGGAATGCCTTTGCAGAAGTTTTGTGTGTGGGCGTGGGGGGAAGGCAGTCTGGGTAAGCACAGGGCATTGGGAGGCACTATTTGCTGTGCTGCTTGCAGGCTGTGTACTCTCATGGAAGGCAACACATTGATTTGGTGGCATGTGTTTTAATTTCAGAGTGCAAGTCAGCCTCGTTTATCCCATGCAGAGATGTCAGAGGATTACCCTCGCTATCCAGATATCCATGACCTGGACCTCACGTTGCTGAATCCTCGCATGATAGTGGTAAGAGATGCACTGTGATGTGATAGTAAGACTCTACCTGTCTACTTTAGCTTCCTTCTAGATTTGATGTCTGCCTGAGGGTGAATGGACTGGCAAACTTCTGGTATTTATTAGAAGTTCTTAACGTTTCAGTGAATTAGAGCAGCTGTAACAATTGCTTGTTAGTGATTCTTGGAACTACTGAAAATGCCTCTTGTAAATAACATCATTATTTCTTCTTTCTTAGGATGTCACCCCATACATGAACCCATCGCCCTTTGCTGTCTCTCCAAACACTCATGTGTCGCAAGTCTTTAACCTGTTCAGGACAATGGGACTCAGACATCTACCAGTTGTGAATGCAGTCGGAGAGGTAAGTCCGTATCTCAGTTTTGTCTTGGCTGAGTAAGGAAGCAGATGTGGTTTTTGCAATGCTTTCCCCTTTGAGAGAGTTGAGATCTGTTTTAACGTCAAACAGATACATTTTAATGGGATCAGAATGTGGTCTTAAGGCTCTGAAGCAGTTGATTGCTGTGACTTCATTACCATCCTTAATGTCCAAGTCTACTCCCCACCTTCACCCCAAAGGACAGGACACGCAGTCTGTCTCCTTTCTCAGGCTGGCAGCATGTGGAAGCTGTTACTGTCTTGCACCTTTTGACAGTCCTTGAGCTCATCAGAGGTCACTAATTTGGCTTCCCCTTTGACAGCTTTATTTGAGGCCAAGAGCAGGATTTCCTGAATGTTGGGCAGGAGGTTTTTCTTTTGGACATAAACTTGCATTCTGTTCTTACTCATAGGAGTAGAAAAATAAAGAAGCTTTTGAACGGTTTGTGCTTGATTCACTGTACTTATCTCTTTGCCATCTACAGTGCTCAGAAATAGTCAGTAGGTGTCAGTAACTTCCTACCAGCATAATGAGAAACTTTCCTTAAGCCTGAACAAGGAAGCAAAATCCTGATGATGATGATAATAGCCTGAGCTGGTCTTTCCTTATGAGGCAGCAATGCTTTTTTCTTTTTTTGCCTCTAGATGTTCCTAATAGTAGGTATGTGCTGGGAGAGTGGGGTGTCTGTTCTGGTGAAACTTGAGTTTGAACCCACTGTAACTCTGCATTGGTTGAGAAGTACTTGAAGGTTCTCACATGTGTTGTTTTTGGGTTGGAAAGTACAACAGCTCTACCACGCACGTCTCTTAGTGGCACATCTGTGATACTGACATATCATTTTTTTCCTTTTTTCTTCCTCTTTAAGATTGTTGGGATAATCACTCGACACAACCTGACCCACGAATTTCTGCAGGCAAGACTGAGACAACACTATCAGACCATTTGATGCCCCTGCCCCACTGCCGGTGTGGCTACCTCCCTCTTCCAAGCCTGCACACGCGCTCGCATTCTGCTTGGACCCCACAAGGCCCAAGACTTGCCGTTTGGCTTCTCACACGCATATCAAGCCTGGGGAGCTGGAAAACATCTTGCTAGCCAGAGAATTAGAGGAGCTGCCTGAGCCCGGAGCTGTTGACTGGTCTCAGGCACTTGGTTTGATCACTCTTGATCCAGGTTTTTTTTTTTTTTTTCCCTGTGCGCCCAGCCTTTCATGAGATGTTGTCTTGACATTATACATTCTGCTTTTTTTTTGAGGCTTGGACAAAAGAACCATCTAGCTCCACTGTGTCCTATGCAGAGAACTGCAGCATCTTTTCCGTGTCTACCTGTGCGTTTGTTTCCCTCTTCCTCCCTTGTTCCTGCAACTGTTGCCTTACTTGTGTGAGAGGGGGTTGCTGTCAAGGCTGAGGGGAGATAATGAAGTTTGCAGTTATCAAATAGCTGCTTTGCAGGATGGCTTTTCTCAAAAGTGGTATAAAAAGCCAATTCTTTGGAAATGCACATCTCTTTGTGGGTGTTCCCAGTTGCCCATATTTTTCCACTCTGGCTTTCTTTTTTTTCCTTTTTTTCCTACTCCTTACATGGGAGTGTCCTTGCTGTGACGTTTTTGACAACAGCTGACTTCGGAGAGCATCTCAGAGAATCAGGAGTTCTGAACAGTTCAATTTAATTTACTGTTTGGATTATAAATGTTCAATACTTTTGCAGAGCATCTCAGAGAAGGCGGCTTTCTTTTTCCCTCTTAGCTGTTGTTACTCTTGTCTCCCTGTAAGAGACTCTACTAAGGTACTCAACTTGTGGTACTCCACTTTGTCACTACCCTGACGCACCTGTATTTGTAGGCACGGTGTCCTTTCCAGCTATGGCCATAGACCAGGGAACCCCACTTCCTCAGAGCATGGAGAATTGTGGATTTCTGGAGGCAGTTGTAACTGATGCCCTGTCTCTGGTTTTCACTGAGTTACCTCCGTGTTGTGAGAGGAGCTGGCGTAACTTTAGGCTGCCATACAGGAAGGATACTTGGTGCTAGTAACTAGCAGGCAGGATTATACTGCAGCTTGATAAGTGGGGCTGTCTGGCTTTAAAAACTCTTGGATAATGTTTGCAGCTGCAACGGCCAAATGTCTGTAAGGGTAAAATCAGCACTTAGGAGCCAGTTGCAGCCAGTTCAGTGCTTTAGCAGGTACCATCCTGGCCAGCACCTGTATTGTTCCAGCAGGCACCTGCCTTTGTGAGTTTTGCATACAGATAACCCCGAGTGGGAAGCCAGCGTTGTGCCTCTGGGGACTGCAGAGCTGATTGGCTTGATAAAGCACAGAGCATTCTCTCAGCCAAGAGACTGGGCTAAGTAACACGGGGAACGTATCCCGGGAAAGCTTCTGCACAGCCTCCAAGCACTCCTGTTAACCTGTTGTCTGCCATAAGGAGCTAGCTAGATGAGAGCTGCGGCAGAAGGAAATCAGACACTGTTCCATCTCCTGAAATCGGGAACTCACCTATGTTGAAAATTCTCCTGAATAAGCATAGCAGAATTGTGCTCTTTCCTTGCGCGTCAAAACACTACTTCTGTTAGAGCAGCCTCTGTGGAAGCTGACTGTTGCAGGGCAGTGCTTTGCAAGCTGCTGACACCTGCTACAGATAGGGCTAGGAGGTTTTGTGCCCAGGGCACCAGCCATAGTCTTGATGTAGGGCTCTTTAAGTCACAGGGGCTCTTTAAACATTCATGTAGTCTTTGCAGTCCAGGTAGTTGTGGGACAGATGTGTTCTCTGGCTGTGTTTGCAATAAACACAGATGAGTCACTGAATGCTCTTGATTTCTGTCCTGCAGATGAGAGAAAACTTGGTCTTATGAGCAGTTCCTGAGGCAAAATTTTAGGGTGGAATTGATCCTTGTCGTACAGGGCATAGCACAGTTCAGCTAGAAAATTTTTTAGCAAAGCTGTTCGTAAGCACTTAGATTTATTTATTTTTAATCTTTTATTCCTCTCCATTGACATCTGGAGGCCTTGTTTTTTCTTTGTGTTCTTTCTCTCCTGCCTTCTTATTAGGCCTTCTTACTAGGAGAGGAATGGTGGATCTTTGTTTTCAGGAATGGATGTTACAGCATTTCCACAAAGGAAAGAATGGGCTGTGGTACATGCACTAGCAGTTGTTGCAAGGGAAGCTGGATCCTTTGTTAAACATGGTGAGTGTCCAGGGCTTCTTGGGAAAGGACCTATGCTAAAGAGCAGAGAACACAATTCATTCTTTTTCTTACTGTGGAGCTTGCAACAACAGCTCGTCTCCGCCACTAAAGTTGTTTTGCTGGCTTCTGAATATCTTAGCTCTA
Source organism: Anser cygnoides (assembly GCF_040182565.1). Lineage (NCBI taxonomy): Eukaryota > Metazoa > Chordata > Aves > Anseriformes > Anatidae > Anser > Anser cygnoides. The sequence continues at coordinate 3,097,287 of NC_089895.1, read as the reverse complement.
TTTCAGGTAAGGCATGCAAGCTCTTAAACTTTCTAGAGTAAAACAAAGGTGTTCTCCTAGAGCTAGTACCCACCTTGTGCCTTTCAATCTGAACTCCTTAGCTAGGACAGATGTAGCATTGTTCCTAGAGCACACAAGTCAGCATTGTCCTCTGCTTTTGACTTGCAAGTTGTTTCCCAGTTGGTAGGGTGAGGATGTTTTCTCTGGATAGACTGTGTAGCTGGTTTCTAAATGCCTGTGTTCCCTGAGCACTGGTTGTGCACTGAGCTGCCCCAAGGAACTTCCAGCACCCCTTTGCACTCCCTGAAGCTGGACTGTGGGTTTGAAATATGCTTCTGGTAACCTACCTTTCATTCAAAGGATTTGTGCTCTTGGGTAGTTACCAATTACAGGAATTCTGTTTGGGGATTTCAGATCCTTCTAGTGTGGAATTCACAATCCCATACTGTCAGAAAACCTCTCAAGAGTGCCCTCTCTCTGTGGTAAATCCTTTTCCTATTGCTTATGATGAGTGACTGCATGTGGAAGGTTCCTTCAGTCTGTGCACCTGAACCTGAGGTCCTTAGATTGTTGCCTTGAGCCAGTCATCTCCTGTTTTATTTGTGAACATGAGCTGCAGCAGTATATTTTGCTGTAGAATGTCTTACCCTTACTATTAAGGCCTGTAGTTAGGTGATCCAGGCAAGACAGAAAAATCTTGCTAAAGTTTGAGCACCAGCTGTGTTTCCCTGTGAGAGCTGTCTGTGAGCACTGTCTGCTCTGCCTGTGCATCTATCTTATTCAGAACTTTCAGCTGGAAAACACGCCTGTGTCACTCCTTCGGTAAGGAATTTTTAACTAGTGATGGTGGGGGACCCTGTCGGCCTTTTTAAAGGGAAATCTGTGTGCAATCACCAGTTACGTAGTTTGCAGAAAGGAAGTTTCAAGTTCATGTGACACCTGGAGGTGCAGCATTTCACCTCTGACTGAAGACTGCTGCAAAGAGCCTTGAGTTGAATTAGTCCTGTTCTCACTTTGCTGGTCACTAAATTCCTTTCTAACAACGTGCTAGCTGCTTTTGTTCTGGCTACTTAGTGGTTTACCAAGAAACTTTTAGCATAGGTGCCTATAACCTTTTACTCAGAGCAACACTAAAGGAATAGTAACCAAGAACTGGATTAGTACTGATGGCAGAAGTTCGGGGTAATATGGGGCACTCTCCCTGCCTCATGTTTTCCTGTGCAGTGTTAATTATGCAGTTTTGAATTAACTTACTGTGAGCCATTCCAATGGTAGCAACTTACCTTTCCATTTGTTTTTTTTGCACTGTTTTTGTTATAAAATGATGTAAGCTAATTCCACAGTGTATATAAACTGTATTTTTTTTAAATTTGTATGAACATATTTTTATTTGAATTATGGCACTTGGGAAGTATTCATGTAACCATAACATGTCCGAGAGTAAAATGTTTGTGTGTCTCCTTCAGCACTTCAAGGCCTCTTCATATTTCTAGTGTTGTTTTATTTTTTGTCCTTTACTGTAATAAAACTGGTAGAACATTGCAATATTCAAGAACACAATTTGGGATAGATGAGTAGTTGCTATTTATAAGCTGTCTGGATCTGACAGTTTCACAGAAGGTGCCCTGAGGCTGGGCAGAAATAGAAGTTGTTATAAACCTTTAGGCTGCAACCACTCTAGCCCCTTGTTCTCTCACAACAAAGGGAAGGAATTAACAAATGTATGATAAGGAGATGAATTGTGCACACTGTGCTAGACGTGACTGCTGCTTTTCTTATCTGGGAACTCTTGCTTTCTGCCCTCCTGTAGGTAAGTTAATGAAAGATATTTAGAGTGTAGCGTTGCACCTCTTGTTTTACAGGTGATTTCTCCCAGTGTGAAAAATCTTGGTTTCATCTTTAGCCCTTATTTAGTTTGTGGTTATGCAGAAAAGAACCCGTGACAATTTTTGATCTTTCATCACTTGCTTAGGCCTGAATTGTGAGCAAGTACAGTCTTTGAGCACTGTAGTATTTGGTCCAAAAACTCACCATCTTTCCATGCTTGTTTTTCTTCATCGGGTAGCTGTGTTATACAGGATGTATGTAGTAGCTTGCTGATTCACTCTCACACAAAGTCAGCCAGCAGCTCATCTGGCTCCTGCCATCAGTCTCCTGTTTGGTGTGTATGTAATGACACAGAGGGAGGGCCTGAAATTGATAAAAGCATCTGTTGGGAGGAGATGGCAGGAAATCTGTGGTTGGGAGCAAAATAAGAAGTGATGTAGTCTGCTTAATTAAGCTGTGCTCCTACAAAGGATTCAGAAGAGATTCAGCAGGAGAGTAAGTGGGGGAACTCTGCTTCAGCTCTGCTACTGTCTTCACACATAAATTACAGTAATGTAGGAGGAAGTGAGAGCAGTTAATTTTCTTTTTAAAACCGAGGCACATCAACTGCTGCTTTAGAGTAACAGTGAATAAGGGAGGCAATAGACTGTCTTTTGTCTTTCTCCCTCAAATTTCACACAAAAAAAAGGGAGGGAGGTGTCTGGCACATTTATGCTTAAAGCAAATGGCTTCATGTTTAGATTAAAACCCCTTTCTACTGAGGTTTATAGGCTCATAAATCCAACCATGTGTTGTGACCCCAGTACTTGTAAACTGTGTATTTAACAGGAGAACTTAGTGTTTGGTGAAATTTTCTTCTGCTTTGCTGACAGGAGGCAAGCCACCAGCTTCAGCGAGCGTATACACGTACAAGTGTGTATCTTGCAGCACCCACAGGAAGAAACAGCATGACTGCCCCAGGCTTTCGTTGCACTTATGCGTTTGATGAGATAATGAAGTTGCTCTTCTTGTCCAAGGTGCTGAAATGCTTTTCAGCATCAGCGAGAGACACTAGGCTTCTTTCATCCACTGTAGTTTTTGAATTGCAGTGTGGGAAATAGTTCATTCACAGCTGGAAGGGAGGTGGCAGTGAGACTTTCCTCCCTTCTTCACCATCTGGGAAATGAAGGAGAAGAGGTTTCAATGGGGTTTAGAGGTCACGATTTAAAATTAGTTAAGCTGTCCTTTTTTCCAGGCTGTTTCAAAACTGCAGGGGGGAAAAAAAAGGCGTGAGTAACTGTATGGGCTGTGTGTAGTTTATCACACATTTAACTGATATTTGAGCATCTAGGAGCAAGAGACCGAAACCTATTTTTACCAGTCTGTGGAGAACACACAAAGCAATGTTATGCTGAAGTATGCTGAAGAGCTCACAGCTCTAACAGGAAAGACAAGACAACCTTGAGAGCCTTGCTGCTTATACTAGAGAATAGCTCAGTGAGATGCCCAACTTTACACACTGATTTTATCTTCCTTTTTCTTCCTACTTCCCAGCACAGTAGATCTCACCCGAACTGCCTCCTCTTGCCTTTTCTTAAAAGTTTCTACTCTTTTCAACTGTGCTTCTGTTTCTGTGCAGGATTCTGCTGGTTTTCCAAAAGAACAGTCAGGATATAGGAAGGGAAAATAGGGGAAGGTCCTACAAATCCTTCTTTCTTCCTTTCCTTCTCACATAAGAGCCCAAATTCTGATTACAGCTTTAAGCTTTTTTTTTTCTTCGTTTGTGAAAGCATATCAGAATCTGCTCCTAGGAAAACAAAATACAGACATGATACAACCTTTTGTTCATAAAGGGCAAGCTGTACTACTGAGATGGGAATTGATGTGCCTGTGACTCTTCAGAAACACCAGTTGTACTACTGCTTCCATTTTGTTCAGGTGGGTTGACAGGAAGGAAGGACTCAGATATTGCAAGTGATCGGTAAAAGGGAACAAAGATCGTGGCAGTTTCTGGTCCAGCAGTGAGGTGCAAGAGCTTGAAGAACGAAGCCTGCTACATTCTGTCACTTGCTCTGGTAAAGGATTGGAGATTGGAGTCGGCAGAAGGATTCCCTTTTGAAGTTACTTGTCAGTAGCAGCTGTCGCTGGGGTGGCGATGGTTCAACCCCAGCACAGAATGACAGCACAGGGACACTCTTGACTTGTTTTGAGAGGCTTCACAGTTGAAAGGTGTGAGAGAAGCACTAGAAAAGATCCCCTGCCCTTTCTCTCTCAGCAATGCCTCTGACTCTTGCTTCTTCATTGGGGAAATTACAAGACAAGCGTTGGACAACTGGGTGCCAGCTGTCTGATGGAGCTGTACCTCTGGGGAAGCGTGCAAGAGACCCAGGGAAGGGTTGCTCTCATCACAGCAGAATTGTCAACAAGCTTTCTGTTACTGCTGGTAGCCTCCGTCTTTGGGCACAGTGCCATCGTACTGTCAGCTGTAAGGAGCTGCTGTCGGGGACGACTGGGACGCGCTCATCAGCAGGTGTCAATCGGCAAAGAGGCCTTTGGGGGCAAGCTTCAGCGGATGTAAATCAAGCAAGCTGGATAGGGCCAGATTGTTATGGAAACTGGCACGGCTCCACTCGTCCCTGCAGCAGCTGAGGATATGCACCCTATACTTCACATAGGATTTCGTATAGACACAAAGCAGTGGTGACAGCTCCTCTTGGCATTCTTGCTTGCAGACTGGGATTTCGGTGATGTTCAGTGAAACATTTTGTATAGCAGGAGGCTGGAAAGGGATAGTGCAGCCTCTGAGAAGGAGAAAGAAACTCTCAGATCTGATTTGCAACAACAAAAAACCTGCAGGCCAACTAGCCTGCTCTTCCAAATGAGGTTCATGCCCTACAGTGTGTATGAAGCATACCAGTGTAATTACTGTATTTCGAAGTTCAAAGGAAAGAAAGCTGCTGAATTATGCACTACCAGTCAGGGTTACTGCCAGAAGCTATGAGGAAGCGAGGATGAAGTCTGGCATCGCAGGAGGTGGCAAATGTCATCGGAGCCCGGTGGAAGGCGTGAGGCTGGTCTCTCTCTGATCTCCCTGGGACATTTCTTCCTTTGCACAATAAGTGTGATAGCACTGGGGGTACGTCCTAGGTGCTGTGCTATGGGGGTTGATTAAGTTTTATAAAGCACTCAGATACCCGACGGTGTGGAGGAGGGCAGGATTTCAGAACTCTGTCCCATGGTCAGTGCTGAATAGTTGCTTGTAATGTAATTGCCGTTATCTGGGTTTGACATCAGCTCTTTGTAGCAATAGCTTTGTCCCAGAGGCATCCTGTTTCTGAATTGTTTACAATTACAAGCTACATTGATCCTCTGTCTGACCCATAGCACAGTTGCTAAAGCAAAGCTCTGAAGTGCTGGTTTGGTTGTGTGGCCACCAGTCTTTCTCCTACGCTGTTACTGACACGCGCTGCAAACCTTGCCTTCCCTTAGGGGGAGTTTCTTTAGAAGATTTGCAGTGTATCCTGGATAGGTGTGAAGTCCTAGTAGGAATACATTAATCTGCAGTTCGTGTTCTCACAACAGCCTGGTACTGCTTATTTCTTCTCCAGTCTGATTCCCCCTTTCCCTCCAAAAAGTTCTATCAGGATTAATTTCCACAATTTGTAGGCACCAAAGGCAGCTCCACCATAAATCCGAAGGAAGCTGCCTCACATTTACACATGGGTCTGTGCAGGACTGGCTGCTGCTGGAAGAGAGCATGCCCTAGTTAGAAGGAATGCCCGCATCCCTCCATGGCTAACATGCAACTGTGGGAATCTGCCGCAGTGAAAAGAGCAGAAGAAACAAAATGCCATTAGGCATCTGCTTTTATCTGCATGAAAGGCCAAGACTGCAGCATGGCTTTAGCACCTCATGTGTACGCCTGGGACAACAGGACCCTCCTCTGAGTGTCTGAGCCATGAACACAAGTCCAGGTTGCTGCGAAGTGAGGCAGAGCATGAGCACTTGATGCATCTCACGCTGCTGTAAGTGCTTGTGTCTCGGTCCTTCCCCTGCTGCGGACGTCAGCCTGCTGACCTGTTCTGTGAACCAGCTGATAAATGAATTCACATGCTAGCTTGTTCCAGGACCTTCCATTCCTGCACACACTGACTGAAATTCCTCACCTCGCTGAAGGCAAGTTCCCAGCGGAGCCTTCTGGGTCTCTGTAGGCACCCTCCTGGCCAGAGCCTTTCTGTACCCTCTTCAGAAAGCAACCGATACAGCTCCAGAGAGGAGTTCAGCTTTCAGGTGTCCTTGCTCTCTCCCCAAACAGTGGGCTGCTTTTGTCTCGTGCTTGTTTGGGACCGCCTGTTCCCTCCTCTCTTTCCTGCCCTCTCTGACCCAGCTCTCACAGCACCAGTGACCCACAGCACTTTGCTCATCCCTGGGGGTGCTTCCTCTCTGCCCGTAGAGCTTATCAGTGCTAAGTTTCTCTCGTTCAGCTTTTCCAAGTGCTCTTTTCCGTGTGCAGTCCTACTCTGACCTGGCTGTGAGATTTCCCTGGGGGAGGTTTACAGCTCAGTGTGTTTATGGGAGCAGCAGTAAAAATCCGGCCGCAGAGATGCTTTTTTCCTAGATTGCCTGCCCTCAATTAGGTTCTCCCAGACTGTAGGGTCTATTAACATGCTGTCTGCAAGCCAATACAGACTTGTTCCACCAGGAACTGGCTTGCTGTTAGTACTGGACCCACCTGGCTTTGGGTCAGGCAGTGCCAACTCTTCTTGCCATTTTTAGCACGTTCCACTGAACCCATTAGGGTTTTGTGCCCCGGGGGGCTGACAGGGAGGGATAATTTACAGGGTCTTGGTGCGTCCGTGCAAGTTTTGCTTGACTAGGTAAAATTCAGCTCCAGCAAGGGCTATTAGTGTTAGAGCATGAGGCTTGGTTGTACTTCCTTTCGTAGCTGGGCATGGGGAGCCCAGTGTGGAGGGATCCACCTGTGTTCCCAGTAGCTGCAGCAGGAAGAAGGTGGCTGCAGGGCTGTGTTTGGAAAGCCTGTTTGAGGGGACAAAGCTGTGTTGTCCTCACAATGGCTCCCCAAAGCCGTTTACCAGCAGGAGGCCCCTTGATTTATAAAACCACCTCTGAATAAATGCAAAGTCACTGTAGCTTTTCCCTACAGAGCCGTTTCGTGGTTGCTGCTGGCAGCCTTGAACTGGGAACCAGTTTTGCTAGAGAAACCCCTCTGGACGCTATTGCACGGAGTATTTTGTCTTTGGCTGGCTCTGACTCGGAGGAGATGTTCCGACACGTCTCAGGAGGTGTTGGTTCCTGTTGCAGTGGAGCAAAATGATTCCCTCGGGCAGGTTTCTGCTCTTCTCGCCTAGGGAAGAATCACGAGGGCCAGCACGGCGGGCAGCATCAGGTGCCTCTTGGAGGCCTTGTCAGCAGCACGGGGAGTGCCTGGGAGGGCAGCTTGTCAGAAATGCCATGTGTGGCATAGGCCTTTTAAAGGGATACAGCAGCCTTAGCTGTAAACAATGTGTGCAGGAGTGGTGTGCCACTCAGCACCCCATCTTATGGTGTCACTGTAGCTGGGGTTTCTGAGAGCCGTTGTCAGCAATTTGCATGTCTCTGGCACCTCTGCCTGCCTATGGCCTGCCTCAAATATCATTCCTCTCCCTACAGACCCCTTCGGTGGGGGCGTGTGCGCCTTCAGCAGCTGAGTCCAGCCTGGTGCTGCTGTGTTCTTAGGCCCTGGGAACAAGACCCTAAATCAGATCCTCAGAATAACTCAGTTTCTAGTGGGATGTGGGATCGCAGGACAGTTACACGCACCCTGGGCTCAATGCTGGTGCTGCAGCTGACCGGGGAACCCAAGCGATTTGGTCCGTGGGATGCTAACTGGTTGTGGTCTTGGCAACATAACCCTATTGGGGGGGGGGGGGGCAGTGGCAGGGAAATGGGGTTCGGGCCAAATTCAGATCAGAGGTGCGAAATTAAGCTAGAAAGGTTTAAATGAGATCTGTATCAGGCTTGCAGTCTGTGTGTTAGCCATGTTTAGAACAGCTGTGTGAGGGGCCGTTCCCAGAAAGTGATAAATGTTATACCCAAGCTGCTCTGTAATAGGAGTGACCCCTCCTTCCCTCACATGTAGAAATACTGTGATAGGATTCACGCCCTCTGAGGATCCTTCAAGAGGAACTGGGGCTCAGCAGCTCAACCCCATACAGAGTGAAACAAGACACAGTCAGTGACGTATCTTTCTGTTGATGCTTGTAGCCTTTATTTGGTCAGTGCTAGAAAGCATATACAATGAATTCCCTTTCCTCCCTCTGGTTATCTTCTTACTTGTGAAGTTTTGCTATCTTTCTAATTTCTTTTCTCATAAATTTTGCTTACACGAGGGATTTGTGGCAGTGGAGTGGCAATTGCCTTGACTGAATAAGCTATATCAGCAAAAGGACTCTCTTGTTACTGAAACCCTGTCTACAGGAGGGGTCATGTTGGTCTTCCAGTGGTGAGCAAGCTTTTTTTTTCCTGATAATGTTATAATTTCTTAGTGAAGAGAGGGAAACTCTAGTGAAAAACTCATTCTCATTTCTCCCAGGTTCATACTTTCTCAGTATTGTGTAAGATCCAGCCTTGCGGGTACCAGAGTACCAATAAAACGTAGGCTTTTGACTTTAGGAAAATACAAGAAATTTAATGCAACAGACAGGAGAGAGGTCCAGCATAGATGTCTAATGTGTTAGTTTTATTTAAAGATGGTCTCTTGGTGCTAGAGTAAGAAATGTTCTTTAAAAAAATCAAATAAATAAATAAATAAATAAATAAAAATAGGAATAACTTTCTGTTGACGAGTTTAGAAAGCATCTGGCTTTCATCTTGGGAGGAACAGGTACTGTAAAGCATTCTTCAGAGCACGGGTAGGGAAGTTGTCCTAATTCTTCCTGGAGCCTGCAAGCCAAACATGCAATAAATGTTATTTGAATCTGTTTGTCTCCCGGTATACGCCACTATTGCCAGCAGTGCTTTTATCCATCAAATCAATAGACACATTTTCTTTTGAAAAACCACTACTAGCTTAAATTTCATACTGAAGTGAACTCCTTTCTCAAACTGTTTAACTATTTCTTATTATTAAAGACTTAAATGAGAGCCTGCTCCTCCCTTGTTGTCTAACACAGGTATAGTCTGTTCTGTTCACCAAGATGGCTTAGGCTGGACTCACCATTGCAACCCATTCCACTCAGGGAGCCAATTCTGTCAATTCTCCTCCCGAAGCAGCCAGAATCTCTCATCATCCTGGGCATCTGCATCCCCCTCAGTCTCTTGAGGAAGGGGTCCTTGTAGGACAGAGGGGTGTTGGGTGCTAGCTTGGACTCAGTCTTCTGGTCATCACTGTCATCTATGAGTTCTGGTGGGATCTCCTCCTGGGTTTTGGGCTCTTGCAGGTCAGGATTGGACTCCAGGGCTTCAATCAGTGCAAACTTGTCCTCCAGTCTCTCCAGCAGAGCCTACAAAAGAAGAATTAATTTCATGAAACTCAGAGTTTCATGGTCATTTACTAGCCCTTCCGCTCATCTGATTCTGCATTCACCTATGGCCCTAAAGCCACCTCCTAGGGAGTCTCTCAGGTTGTATTCCAGAGTTCCTGGAGGTTCTTGAGCTCTGCAGTAAATCCACTAATTCCACACTAATTCCATTTATGGGTAAGTCTAGCCAAAAGCTGATAGAAGCTGTCTTCCACAGCAATGTTTCTTACTGGCAAGGTTAGAACAGCTCTTGGCAGAGAAACAAAGAAAGGCCTGTGTTGCACCAGGACATAAAGCTCAACACATCAGTGGTACACAGTCTCAAAGTACTTCTAAATTCATAGGGACCCCCACGTTCTCAGAAGTTGCCTGCAATGCTGCTTGTCAGCTGTTGGCTTTCTCTTCTTTTTCTAAGATTGTCTGCTTGCTTGTCACCGCTTGCTGTTGCAGTGGGCAGCACTGTGAGAAGCTCTTGGTGTCTCCACTAATCCCTGCCCCAGGAGTTGCTGGATTTCTGCTCCTTAAAGTAACGTGCATCTCCTTGAAAATACCTATGTGAAAAAATGTCTGCTATCTGACTTCCTTCTGGGTACCATTCTCTATAATTTTTAAAGCTTTGAATAACCAGGATCAGGAAACCTCCCCAAGGGCAGCTCAACCAATTAGAAGAATCTAATCGTCCATCTCTAGAAGTAGGCTAGAGAGGAGTGAGCCTTACAGCTTGCTTGAGGGTGAGCGCATTTGGAAGCCACCCTCCTCAGCTAGCTGCTGGAGACAGCAAAGCCTGGAGGCATGAGGCAGTTTGGCTGACACTGTCCTAATTATCTTAGGGAATTTGGTCTTGGTCTGATGCTGCAATTAGCTGGCCACTGATACCATTCCAAGGAAATGTTGAAGTTGTCAGATTTGGTCTTGCAAGACTGAATCTTAAGTTTGTATTGCTTCCTGAACTATTGTAATAATGTTCTCTAAGTATGACTCTCTGTTCTCTAAGTATCACTCTCTGTTCTCTTCGTATCACTCACAAAAGTTTGCATGTGGTAATTTTGTAGCTCTAGGGTCTTTTCTGGATGAGTCCCAGTATACGATGATACCATGCCTCTCGATTTGCACAAGTTGTGCATCTTCTAAAAGTTTGCCTTCGGGTGCTCTGCTTTACCTCCTCAGCTCCCACCTACATGCAGCTCCGTTCTCTTAAATCCACAAAGCTGGAGCAATGTGACTGCCCTGCTCCTCTGGACCTGCCGTTTAGCAGGACAAACAGACGGAGCCCACCCGAAAGTTGTCTATTTATTCTCCTAGAGCTACTGCGATGCATTACTTTGTTCTCTGTCTGCGACATTGCTCCACTTCATTAAGAAACCTGAAGGGAGGTGGCTGTTTAAGAGAATAAGAACCAACAACCCAAAGCAGACAGCACACAACATCACAATTCTGTTTCCCCAGGAGCTTGGGTGATCCCAGCGCCGTAGGGGATTGCTCTACAAAGCTTCGTTAAACCCCTGTGAAGAACTGAGACTTCGTCCCCCAGCATGTGATCGCTAACGCGGCTACCTGGTTGTACAACAGAAAGGCAAAGACACCACCTCACACTCTTCTAAGCCCCCTGAAAGTTTAACCTTGCAAAAGCAGAGAGTCCTCACCTCCATGCTGGCCAGTTCTTTGGCAGGGCTGAGGCTGTAGATGGGGTTGGCTTTGCTGGACTGGAGCTGGATGAGAAGCAGCAAGAGGAAACCACAGGAAAATGAGCCCTTAGTGTCCATGGTGCTGCCCTCGTTCGCAATATGGGGCGTTCAAGCTGTTTCTTCTGAGATGGCTCTTCAGGTCTCTCTCTTCCTTGTCCTATCCTCTCTCTTCCGAAGCTTGTCTTTTATACTGTTTGGGTGTGATCTCTGCTTCCTAGGTTATCAGTGGATTTATCTGGGGCGCATTCCAGTTCTCCTGCAGGCATGCAGCTCTGTCAAGGGAAGATTCCCTTTATTAGCTGTCATTAGGCAGCAGCTGCTGTTGCTGAGGAATGTATGTCACAAGTCAGTGATTTCATGTCACTCCCCCTCCTCTTGATACCAGGCGCTGTGATTACATAGTCCAGTTGGAAATTCTTCGCAATTTTCTTTCAAGAGACCCCTATGGTCAGGTTTATGGAGATGGGAAGGAACCCCGAAATGGCTCTAAACTCTGCTTGATCGGAAGATTTCCGTAGGGAAATTACCTTTTATAGGGAAAGCGAAAAAGCTTTTCAGATGAGCGCTTGGTGGAGAGCAAAGGCTGAAGGATACTTTTAGGACACCTAAAGTATCGTGCGCACTTTCCTTCTATATATGGCATACGCATAGCCACCGCATACCACGGAGTGTGCTGAAAATCACAGGTTTGGGCCACTTCTCTTTCCCCATTGCCGTAGAGGTGAGATCAGCGTTGAGTCTTTGTATTTGTGTGTTGCCAACAACAGAGGTGCCCCGATCCGCACCTCGTTACAGCCGCTAACGTCTGGACTGACTGCGGGGACACCGAGTGCCTCCAGCCCTCAGGCACCCGACTTCGGCACCATGGAAAAATTAGTCTTTATTAGCAGCTACACATTTAAATCAATGGGATTTCTTTAGACTTCGATGGTAAGGCTTGACCTTGCATTAATAAAATGTGAAGACGAGATGGTCAAATTCAGGAATAATTTTCTTGTACTAGTTTCTAATACCATTGTACCAGAAAGCAACTTGCTCGGTGAGAACTTGAAATAAATGGCTTTCAGTGTTGTTCAGCAAAGGTATCAGAATCTGGCCCAAAGGAAGAAAGAGTGAATTTTGTGTTTATGTTTGTTTGTTTGGGGAGGGGGTTAAATGAAACACTTAGTTAATATTTATATCTTTTGAAAAGCATTTATTTGTTTCTTTGAGTGCTGAAGCTTTCAAGATAAGCTGAAAACTGCCTACGTTTAAATGAGAAATTACAAAAATGCAGATTTGCTGCAACTTCCTCCTCCAGCATTGTTTTTCTGTGTATAGTGCAAATAAAAGTTGCTCTTTTTACATAACTATGGGAGATTTCTAAATAATAAAGCGTATTGTTTGTGCTGCATTTTCCTAACATTTCTTGTTATTTGACATTGAAACAGGAGCAAATATATAAGGAAGCTGCATAGATAACAATTCGCTAACTATTGATACGAATATAGATCTTGAGAGAGTCTCCAAGGTAGAGTTACTTAATAATAGCAGAATGATAAAATATGTTTCATGCCCTAACATAGTGTTTGTATACAAACGTGCACACACTGTTCACATGATCAGCTTCCCAAAATTATACTAGAAAGGACATTCCCAAGGTTGTGAAATCAAGCTCAAACACTACTTTTTCCTAATATAGCATGAAGTCAGCTCAACTCCGCATGTGTTATTATGAGAACACTCCCTATTTTTTCCTCAGTGCTTTTTTTTTTCTCAGTACATAGAGGCAGTACTAATTTATTTTATTATTCTGTGTCCTAGCCCGATCTTATTTAGTCCTATTCAAATTGTGGTTAAGAAAGTATTAAGAACCTGATAGCTTTTTTATCGACACTCCAATGCCGCAGTGTCTGTATAGTTCACTAATTAATTACAAGTATTTTCTTTCTGCTCTTCTTGGGTGTGTGTTTGTTTATTTGCACAGGGCATTATCTTCATTTTCTAAACTGAGAAAGGTGAGAATTCATTAATACCGAGTGTCCAATTTAAGATAACTAGGGTCTGTTACTGTTCTATTTTTTGTTTCTTTCCTTTCACCCCCCCACATGCCAAGTACTCTCTAGTGCTGTCTCTGTGCTAAAAAAACGCTGTCATTTCATCTGAGTTTTGCCTGGGAGCTCAGCACATCTGTAAAGCAGCCCCTGGGTCACAAACCCAGCTCTAAGAAACTGAGGAACATGGTATCAGTCCCAGTTGTGAGAAATTTAGCTTTGAGTGACCTGTCCCTGTGAAACAATCTAATATTCCAGGATTTCTTTTAATAACCTGGACCAAGAGATACTCCTTTCTTTTACTGGCTGGTTCACTTTCCATCTTCCATCTTCTGCAGAAGATAAATGAGATCTAGGGGCTCGACTTCAGCCTTGACAGTATTTTTCTAAGATGGGGATGTTTGTGTGCTATTCCTGTAGGATGTATGAAAGTATCTAGATGAGATAAAATGGCTGACCCTCACAGGAGCTCTTGTGTTTACAAAACCAAATTCTGCCCTCTATTATCCATCTCACATCTCTGCCAAAACAAATGGAGCGTAAAATGTCAGAACTCAGCTATAAAATTCACTTGTTTGTTTGCTTGTGGTATCTCAGTATCATCACCCTTGCAAGGCTTGCATAAACTTCAGGCTTTACAGTCCAGCGATGGAGAGACAAGCCCAAGTCATTGCCCATGCTCTGCTGGCCATTCGATCGGTAAAAACCCTGCTGGGAGTCTTAACAGAGCAGTAGGTTCTTATTAAAGTTGTACTGTGACCAGTTTTGGAAGAGGAAATCGGCACATTGTCCCACCCAGCCCCGCAAGGTACGGGACAGGAGGTATGGGGACTCAAGGCTGCATTAGGAAGCAGCAAAGGCTGTTGAGAGCAGAGAGGGAGAGCACCAAGGGTGCTGCCCGCAGCCCAGTGTCCGGATCCCTGTGAGGAGGAGGATGGCGGATGGACAGAGCTCAGCTGGGGGTAACTCTGCCCCTTCCCCAGCAGGATGAAGCAATGCCCTTTGTTCTTCAGCCCTGTGAGGCTGCCCTAAGGGCTGATGTTTTGTGGATCCCTTCCGCCAATAGACCTGTTGTAACCGATGCCCTTGCCTGCTGCACATCCTTCCACGGATGTCCATTTTGTTGTCATAGTGCAACTGAAGACTGCTGGAGGGTGGGCTGACTGTAAAGAGCCTCTGTAGTCCTGTTCTGGGTTAGAGGCTGATCTGGATTCCTTTCACCCCCCGGTGACCAAACCCTTTGACGAAGCTCTGCCATGCCCTACCCAAGCTCTCTTTCCTTTCAGTTAGGTCAGATTAAGAAGGAAACAAAGAGCCGAGGCGGCCAGCGTGGGAAACAAAAGCAGAAAGTAATGATGTCTGATGAGCTGCACGCACGCCGTGATCCCAGGACGGGCCACGCTGCGACTAAGATAAGTGGTGCCTCACTTTTTCCACTGGGGAGGAAACTTATCTTCATCCCAGCCACCCCTTGCCCACGGGGCTATGGGTTAGGGTGCGGGGTGGCTGCTCCCGGGAGGGGGCCGCCTGTCTGCCTGTCCGTCTGCGCAGCCTGCCCGTGCCCCGCAGCCTTGCCTCGGGAAGCCGGAGCGGGCTGCGCAGCGCCCCGCGGCTCACGGCGCTTAGCACGGGTTAGGCCGGACCGCGCATCCCCCGGGAGGAGGGCAGGGAGGCCGAGCCGAGGCCGGGCTGGGCCGAGCCGAGCCGAGCCGAGCCCTCTGGCGTCTGTCCCCGGTGCTGAAGGCCGGCTGCCCGGGGCCCGCAGCGCAGCCCTGCCCGCCGCCAGCTCGCTCCGAGGGGCGCCGAGCCCCGTGCCCCCGCGGGGCTGCCGGCAGGGCTCAGCCCGGGCTGCCTGCGACAGGACCCGACAGTGCCCGACAGTGCCGCCACCACCCCTCCTGCTGCCGCAGCCCTCGGGCTAAAGCTGCCCCGGACCCGGCGGGATGCTCCGGCCCGTGTCAAGGACCCTCCGTGCAGAGGAGGAGGAGGAGGGCTCTGCGGGGGCTTTCCGTGTGCTACGCCGTGACCCCAAAACCCCCCAAACCACTCACAGACGGCCACGCTCTGTACAAAAGGTTTATTGCTGCGTATCCCAGCCCCGCGGAGGCTCCGGGGGGAGCGTGGCTGCCCCGCGGCTGGACGCCGGCCCGGAGGCTCGAGGATGCCGCTCCCGGCTTCAGCTTCTCCCTCTCCTCCAGAAACCTGGAAGAAAAGGGGAGGAGAGCTGCGGGGCTGCCCCGGCGCCTGCCCCGGACCCCTCGGCTGTGGCAGGCGGGGCCGAGCCGGGACCTACGGGCTCTGTAGTGGTTGCATCCCAGCCCCGTCTGCGCGCCGATCCTCTCCATCCTCGTCCCAAAGCAGCCGGAGAAGTGCCTCCGTCGGGAGGAGGAGAGGAGGCTCCTCCACCGGCTCTGCCCCTCCGCCGGCTCGGTTGGGCTGGGGGCCGGGAGGGGGGTCCCCGGCAGGTCCCACTCGGGGCCGCCGTCCTCAGCTCCAGCCTCCGGCTCGTCCTCCGGAGCCGGCCCCCCTTCCTCCTCCCGCAGCTGCCCCAGCGCCTCCAGGAGGTCCTGGGGGGGAAGGAGAGGGAAGGAAGGAGCCGTGGCAGGGGGACGGGGAGCCCCGCTCCTGCTCCCCCGGTCCCCGGTGGGACGGGAGCGGGTGGCCCGCCCCGGGAGCCCCGGCCCGCCCCGGCCCCGGCCCCGGTACCTGCAGGGAGCGCAGCTCCGCGCCGTGCTCGCCGCCGGCTGCCTGAGCCCCGGCCCAGGGCAAGACGAGCAGCAGCAGCCAGGCCCTGCAGCACACAGCCGGCAGCTGCATCCTATCCTATCCTATCCTATCCTATCCTATCCTATCCTATCCTATCCTATCCTATCCTATCCTATCCTATCCTATCCTATCCTATCCTATCCTATCCTATCCTATCCTATCCTATCCTATCCTATCCTATCCTATCCTATCCTATCCTATCCTATCCTATCCTTATCCTTATCCTTATCCTTATCCTATCCCACCCTACCTTAGCCCAGCTCGCCCCGTGTTTTTGCTTTGCCTACGGATGCCTCCCCTTATATCCCCACTCTCTGCCCAGAGGGAGCTCAGCTGCCTCCTGCCAGATCCCCGCAGGAGCCGGAGCCCTGTCCCCCGGCTCCGATAAGGGAACTGGTTACAACTGGCCCCACAGGTGACCCTCCAGGAGAGGGGGGTTCCCTGAGTGCAGCACCTCCTCCAGAGGGAGAGAACAGCCCCGAGTCATCTCCTCCCCTCCTGGCAGCACTCATTTTCCCGATGATTTCCCCCCCCCCCTCCACTCTCCATCACTGGTAGGTAGGTAGGAGGTGATGCAGGGGAAACACCTTGTGCTTTCTGCCAGTTTGCTCTGCCTGACATCTGCAGGCACACAGGATCCGTGAGCTGGCCCAAGCAGGGTGTTGCTTTCCCCTCCAAGGGGTGAGGGATGCATCGTTTCTCCTTCATGGGAGAAAGAAGGGGGGGGGAGCAGTCTGTAGCAGCTCCCAACAGTTTTTCCTTCTCTGTATAGATATTTTTGTGCTCTGTGAATAGACCAAGGTCTGAGGCTTGCTCTTAAATTTTCCTTCCTTCCAAGTTCATGTGATGATGCTTGTTGCCTTCCTCTGGCATTCCCCACAAACCCACCCCTCCATAGCTAAGAGTCACTAAACTTTTAGTGGCCTAAGTCTGCCTTGAGCAATGCTACAGCCGACCACTTTGCTGGACAAGTTACTAGCTCTCCAGTCGTGCCTTGGCTATAGCAGTGAATCAGTCAGCCACCCTCTCCCCATACTCCACCATTTTACCCATAAATGATGGTGCATTCTGACCCTCACAGATGGGGTTGGAGTGAGAAATTCCTATGGAAAAAGTGTTCCTTCCAGAAAGATCGGTGACTTTGCCCAAAGAAAGATTTTGTAGAACTTTGGCTTTAAGCTCCCCAGACAAAAGCGTTGCAATTACCAATTTGGCAACTGTAACAGGCGGCCACTTTGTACGAAACTTTCTCTTATTTTGCCTCAGAGCTTTGCAGCACTTTCTTATTAACTTTCAGCATCTCTCCTGTGTGAGTGGCAAATTTCAGATATAAATGAGTGCAATTTCTACTGGTCCTGGGGTGCAAATCAAGATGACCCTGTTAGATCCTTACAGAATTCAGTGAGTGGAGCAGCAGACAGGGTCCTTTCAATCACTGCCTGGGTGACATTCGAGCAATTACAGTAAGTCTATGCTTTCTGCACCCCTTGTTGGCTTAGACAGACACTCATAAATCTCCCTGGTTTCACTAGATATCCAGTGATTTCCGCTTGGGCCTTTAGCTCTGAGTCTGTCTTTAAGCTCAGCAAAGCCAAAGAAAATCTTGCCTCTGACTTTAGAGAGTTTTGAACCAACCTTTTGTGGACTTTTACTGCCATGTGTTGCACAAGCAGCAACATATATTATGTTTCTACATCCCCCCTTTTTGTGTATGTGTGTGTCTTTCTGTTCCACTAACTTGCTTACAGCTGACATAATGCATCTTAGATTGGAAGCAAACCAGCAACGTCAGATGGTATGGGACTGTGATCTCTGTTACGGTCTTAACAGCTGGCAAATTATTTTTTTTTAAGGCTTCACAGTGAAGAAGAATTCAAAGAAGAATGGCAGAGAGAAAAGAGGCACTTATTTTGAAAGTATGGCGCACAAATGAAGGAAAGAGCTGTTACGTTGATACAGAATGAGAGCAGATAGGTAAGGTGAGGGTGTGGAACATCCTCGATTTTGCATGTAGGACAGGCAGGAGTAGGAAGGGATAAAGCAGTGAGAGTGTACGTGACCAAGACAATTCAGCCAGACAATTCAGATAAACTAGACCAAATCTTTGTCGCTGCCTAACATCATTTATAAATAGGTACCCAAAAGGAGACACTTTTGGAAAAGATATCTGTATGCTTTTTTCTGTGTGGCAGTCACTTTACTGTAGGCTTTTCTTCTCAGCTACTTCTGTAACCCCAGCTGGTAAATTCCTGCTTAGCGGAGATGGAAATCACACAGCTAGAGGTGAGCTTCCCCTGTCTGACTGGCATACTAACTTCAAAGCTTAGCCTTGATTATTTAAATGCTAATAGAACTCAGCAAATTACCTAAAGTACAAACACACCTGGCTTTGGTCCTAGGGATCTAATTACGGAGCCTTTTATGTGAAATAAATTGTTCTTAGTTTCTGAAAAGTGGCTTTTTAAAATATTCACAGAAAATGCCAGGTGAGAGAATGGCACATTACAAGTTCAGCCTCTGTGGGATTGGAGGTCTTATCAGTCTCATCTTCTGTAGGACTCTGTTCACAAGTGGGCAGCTCAGTCTTCAACATCTTCTGATCTCTGTTATTTTATTTGCAAATATTTGCAGTGCAGCATAGCTGAGTTTAGAAACAGGATGAGGATGTTCAGGAAACAGACCCAGCAGCACTCACCCTTTATTAGGTTTTTAGTGTATTCAGTGGTGAAATTCCAACATCAAGAAGCTTTCATGTTTATGAGAATACACCTGCTCCTAGGGTTACTGAGGGGGAGATCTCAGACCCAGCATCGTTAGGAAGAAGGCAGTAACCTTCCCGTTGTCACCGGCTGTCACAACATACTAGCTCTTCATTGTTTGATGCTCTAATGTCAGTGGGCTGTGTGGATTGACCTTTCTACTATATAGGTTGCACCTGGGCCAGCCTTAGGGCTAGCACACCCAAAGAGGGAATCTATTTAAGAAATCTGGGTGCTTCCTGTCAGGTTTCCTACAAGTAAGCATCTATTTCTTCTTACTGTAAATTCTTGTGTATTAGGGGAAAATAAGTGAAATTCTTTTTCTGACTCTGCGAAGGTCTGTTAAATCAAATTTCTCTGCTCATATTTGTGAGGGATAGAGGTTTTTGTATGATGGAAGCTACAGAAAGGGGGAGTTTTATCTCTATGGTCCAGCAAGGCTCTAGATCTCCAGGAGGATTTGCCCTTGAGTTGCTGTGCAGTCTATGGGGCTTCTATTGAGAAAAGCTGTTCACGTTGATCATGCTGCATCATTAGCATCAAGGTACGTGTAGCCTGTCTATCGAAATGTGAATTATGCTGATAAATTGAGTCATTGTTTTATCTTCCATTCCCCCACTTTAATTCTTCATCTGATTAATAAAGTGCTTCATGTTCTTCTTGTTTTGTTTAAGAAAGGCAGCACAGAGTACAACAAGTGAATTACGTGGCCTATTCCACTGTTTAAGAGCTTGTGCTCAGAGGTGCCTATGTAAGTGATGAGGCTATTCCTTACCTGCAAGGGACTGTTTAGGGTGTTTTCACTGTTGTTGCTGATTTGTTATCAAAGTTAGCTTAAACACAGTAAGTAGCAAATAGCAGAAGACCTCACAAAGACTGATAACTAGAGAGGCTTCAGGATATGTTGTTGGATTTTCTGCTTAGGACTTGTGGCTCTGTCACGTTGTTGATAGCCTTGTTACTACTGGTCTGAGGAGATAAAGATTCTGAAGGCTGAAATAGCCATAGACAGGTAGAATTAATGCTAATGTGTATGTATGCAAGAGATTGAAAGGAGAAAAGATTGCAAGAAAATGTAAAGAGCTGTTGGTAGCTTGGGCAAGGGGAGACCCTCCATTAACAAATGATTCTGTGCTTTCTTGTCTCTGGTAGTCAGCTCTTAAGCGTTGAAATGTACTTATGGGCTTGTACTATTGATGTCCTTAATAGAGCAAGTCTGTGGCTAGAAGTGAAAGCTGTATATTGAAACACGAGCAAAGAACCAAACTTTCCTAGTTTGGCTCTGAATAGTACTCCAGCAGGTCCTGGATAGCCTTCATTCCATGGGAATTGTGATTGGAAGGAGCAGAACCGAAGCACAGAGTCTGAATGATTGAGACAGGCCCAGAAAGTAGAGTTCTGGATGTTCTGTGCAAGCAGATTTTCTTAATGAGAGCTGAACTGCCAAAAAATCGTAACACATACAGCTAGGGGATTGTTGATATGCATGCTTTATGTATATGTTTGTGCCCTGTGTTTTTATCCAGAGGTCCTATTAGGACTAGGCTTACTACCACAATATTTTCTTCCAGAAGCATCTGTCTTGTGGACAAGAAAATGGGAGGAGTACAACTGTGTAGCCCATCTGTCTGGAAGTATACAGCTGTGCCTTCATTTGTGATTGTTGGTGTAGACGTTCATGTGAGCAGCCTTACAGATTTCCGTGGAGCTGCTTGCAGGGTTCAAGCTCTCATCAACATCAGGATAGCACAGTCATGATCTTGGCAAACCAGCTTTCATACAGAATTCCTTTTGCTCAGGATGTTTGCCATGTATCTGTTCTCCAATTTGTTCATAGTTTGATTCAGTGAATACTTGGCTTGCTTAAAAAAAAAAAAGAGCAGATCAGATGTGTTTTTTATATAATCTTGACTTTGCAAGTCATTTTTCTAACAGAAAAG
Source organism: Anser cygnoides (assembly GCF_040182565.1). Lineage (NCBI taxonomy): Eukaryota > Metazoa > Chordata > Aves > Anseriformes > Anatidae > Anser > Anser cygnoides. The sequence goes on along the minus strand of NC_089895.1, from coordinate 3,076,778 downwards.
TAATATCTAGATTTGCCTATGGAAGAGTAGGGTACCCTTGAACTTTTGTCTAAGAAGGTTAGCATTTTTTAGGGACAAGATGAGATATACTAGTAAGAAACACATTTGTTTTCATAAAAATGTCTCATTCCTCTGTCAATCACAGATCCAAATGCAGAGTAACATCTTTATAATGATGTCTGCTAATACAGCTACCCTTTTAGTTCAAATTTAGTTCATTTGGTCAAAGACTTGGTGCTTTGTGTCCTGGATTCTGATTATTCTCTTGTGAAGAATGCTATACATATGTTTAGATAGTTGTATCTTAACCTGAGTATAAAGGGCTTGTTTGGTTGTGTTTTGTTGTTGTTGTTTCTTTGCTTTTTGTTTTAAGAGCTGTTAAAAATACATTTTTACCAGAAAGCAGCTTTCAAAATGTTTCTGACTTCTAGTGCGTTGTGTTTAATTGCAAGCAGCAACACTGCTTCACTTTCAAAAATGATATGTGAAAGGGAATCACAGCAAAAAACTGAAGCAAATCCACCCAGTTATGGGAAAGAGTTTATTATCCATGACATAATGGAATGTGTTCATTTATACATTTAGTACATAAGCAAAACAAATGTTTTGGTACTTAAATTTCAGATAGATGTTCACAAATCATTACTTTGGTACAAATAAGTGATACAGCAATGGGGTATTCTATTCTCTCTCCCCTAAGAAACCCAAGGGAGAGGTGGGGTGCAACTTGTTCAGTATATCATCTGTAGATGGATGATGTGGATTGGTGGAGCCCATGCGAATAAGGGCTGAATGTATCACTCAGTGCCAACACGTCCTTTGAACCTTCAAAGACAGTCCTGTCAAGAAAGAGGAATAAGTAAAAGAAAGGGAAGTGGTTGGGGTTTCACACGTGGAAATTAACTGATTTCTTACTGTTCTAGGGACAGGTTCATCTCCAATGTTCTGTTCAGAGGAGTTTCCTTGGATTGACACAAAAATCCCTAAGGAGCTGGTGAAAACCTCTCTGATCTGGTTTCTGTGGCGAGATGAAATGCATACATCTGACTTGGAGAAAGGAGTGAAAAGCAGGTAAAGCAGAGACATGGCTTTCGCAGGTTCTAAGTGTGCATCTGATGATAATGAATTCTGAAGAGGGTGAAATTGGTAAACTGTGTTTGCAATAGGAGGGCAAAAGTTACTCTAAGGCACCCTTTCCTGAATTAAATCAGGTCTTCTACATATTTATACAAGTTATAATCAAATATGCAAGCCATCAGCCTCTGGCTTTCTCTTACCATAGTAAGCAGTTAGCATCCCAGTCCACTCAGTGACCCAATTCTGTCCAGCTTGACACCAAAACAGCTCCTGGATAGGCCCTTTTTGCTTCTGTCTTGATATGGCTGGGGTAACCCTAGGAGCTCACCAAGGAACCTCCGGACAGCACTGTCCCCAATGGATGTGCCCCCGGGCTGGTCCCTGGTGTTTCGGGTCCACTGGAACTCTGCATCTCGCTGATCAAAGGCATCTGTTGGGATCCTGTCATCTTGCTCATGGTCCCTCTCTTCTGAAAGCAGTGGATGCTCCAACTCCTCATCTATCAATTTGGACAGACTCTGAGAGGAGAAAAAAAAAAAAAGAAAGGTATAGGGACGAGAGATGAAAATAGAGGGGTTTTGAGATCTTTCTCATTATTTTTGTGTAGGCCATGCTTGGTGATAAGTTTGGAGAAACTTTTTTTGGTCTTGTATCAAAAGATGAAAGTACTGAAGTGATTTCTGAAGCCAGGGCTGGTCATCTTTAGCTGCTTTTGACCCAGTAAGCTTCTCTGAGCTAACACCATACTCTCACAAAATGCTGTAAGGCTCTCTATACACTGTTACTGTACTCTATTAGTTCTAAGCTGTCAAACTGCTGGATAAGTCTTTCCTGGAGCTGGGAGTCTGGGGTGTGGCATAAATTGTGAAAGGCAATGAAAGAGGCTTGATCAAGAGTGAATATATAACAAGAAAAAATGGTTTGGATACCTTGGAATGATATGAGTAGACAGAAGACATGCTGAAACTGGTGCTAGAAGGATTCTGTGTTTTTTTTTTACAGGCTGGGAGGTTACTTCATATTTGGGAACACCAGATCACTAGTCAGGTAGCTGAAATCTTTTTTTTAATGACTTAGAATTCCTACACACACAAATACACCCCTGTGCGCGCACACACTTTCTTCCTAATGCTCTTCCTCTGGGACTGCATTGCTGCACTGCAGAGCCAAGGAGGCAGTCCTCCTCTTAGTCACACAGGCCCAATCCATCAATTCCATTTTCAGCTTTAACTAGGGCTTTGAGAGAAAACAGTGCAGTTCTCTGCTCTAGAGCTATAGTTAGGAGTCCTTCAAGGCAAATTTCTTTCACTTGAGAAGTTTACTTCACTCAGTCACAGAATGACCCTAAATTTGCAATCCCCAAACTGACCCCACAGGAAAAAAATAAAATAAATTTAATTTCAATTTCATTAATTGGTCAGAAATTTAAATCCAATAATTGATTACTTCAGTTTCCCTCCATTTAATAACTCTGTTTGCCCAACTTCAGGATTCCTGCTGTCATGAATGTCTTCTACTGCTTTTGCTGGGGTTGGAAGAAAAATAGCTAATCTGAAGTGTCTAAGTGCTAAGAACATCAATTTCTTTCAGGTCCATTGAGCAGCCAGTCACTTACCTGTAAGCTGGAAATAGTCTTGGCCCTTGCGTGGTTCTGACTGACAATAAGCAGCAGGAGGAATCCAGGGCAGAAAAGAAGTTTCAAGTTCATCTTTGTGTTTTGCTGTCTCTGTTTCCTCCTCCCTTGAGTCACTCCACTTCAGTGCTGCTCTGTGTCTCCAGCTACCAGCCTTTATATCTTCCTCCAACCCCTCCCAAGTCTACCTTTTGAGTTCCAGCCAGTGCAAGGATTGGTTTGAGGTTCCGATCTGTTTTCATCCTCCCAAGAGGAGGAGGAGGAGGAGGGAGGAAATAGTTCTTTTTTTTCTGGCAGGGAATGAAAGGAGCATTTTACACTTAGGCAATGCAGCATCATTCTCTTGCTGTGAAGCTGAAGTTCTCTGCAGCCTATGATCTTTGTGCCACTTATGTATGTCAGTTTGCTTAGCTCAGTGTTCCTTGTGTTGATCACTAAACCTTTCCTTTGTCTCCAGAAAAAAATATAATTGTAAGAGAAATACTGACTCAGAAAGGAATTGTATTTGCTACTTATTCACCTGATACCTTTGTCACTGTGAAGTATGAAATCAGAGGGACAGGGGTCTCAACATATGCTATTTAAGAACTAAGTATTATTACCTCATATGATAATATGGCATTAGTAGCTTATGAGACAAAAGAGTGTAATTTCGAGAAGGGAAATCCAAGTCCTAAAAACATGACAAGTGGTGTTACAGTGTAAAATCTTACTGGCCTGAGTGACAGGGAGCATGGCTGAAACCAGGCTGACATGCATAGAAAGATCCTCCATGGTTTAAGGTGAGGTGGAAAGCAGTCTTCTCCCCTGGATACAGCTTAAAATATTTCCTCTATGTGTTTTCTTTATCTTAGGCAATTCATAATAAATCTGAAATTAGTCTGACAGGAAGCACAGCCCGAACATCTTTCTTACACGTGTACAGTTACATTAAAAAGCTGTGTTTAGTGTATTCTCTCATTTTTATTCTTGTTTTACTTTGTGTGTGTGTGTGAAGTGAATTGATGCACCAGCTTCAAGTAAATGGATTTTGTGAAGTGTTAGGGGGAGCAGAAGAAACTGAATCAGTTCTTAGCCAGGGCCTCAAGGGTATTTAAATCGTTGCTGTTGGCCAGACCTCTCGCTAGTGTAAACGAACCTAGTAGACGTGTGGGTGCCCTGATGAAGATATATGTAGATAATTGATCCTCCAAACCCCTCATCTCTTCTGCTGAGCTTTTTACTAGGTTCCAAATCAAGAAATGACTACTCCTTGGGCAATGGGGAAGAGCAGCAATGACATTTGTTATGTGTTTTCTGGGTGCTAGAAATTTGGCCCCCACAGAAAAATGAGAATGTTCATGAGTACACAGCAATACATCTTGATCTTTTACTGCATTTTTCCACACATGTGGTGCAGAAAGTTAAAGGCCATTAGTCTGGATCTGTATGGAGGAAATGGAAATGAAGGACCATCTGGCACTTTTCATTATGTCTTTGAGGTTAACTTTGAGATTAAGATTCTTGTTGGTACTGAAAGCTTGGAAAAAATAATTCTGTGATGTGCCAGCAGGTTTAACATTTTCAGCCTTTTTTCATCTGCAGATTACTTTAAGATGTAATAGTTACATGTCTCTGGAAGTGGGTATTCTAAGGAGACAGCTTATAAACATTCCTCTATCACAGAAAAGGAGGCCTGATGTTATTACACTGTTGGGATTTTGTTGTTGTTGATGTTGATTAAAACCACATTTGATCTGAATCTTATTAGAAAATGAAATCATAGCACAACTTCATCAGTGGCACATGAGCATTCCTCCTGGAGAAAGTAACTTCTCATTTCACAGGACTGAGGTATGTACTTTGCAGTGTAACAGGGTATTAGGAGAAGGTCAGAGCAGTTTCAGGCTCATCTCTTCTCTGAAAAATCATAGGGTTGTTTTGTTCATTTGATGGCTTGTTACAAGTCTCCATATATGTGGATAATTAATCTCCTTGGTCAACTTCTTCGAACTTTTTTTCCTGTTTGAGCTCAGGACTTGTAACTGTTTTATGAGGCTTCTGAATGGTCTCTGGTAACTGTTGGAAGCTAGCACTTGCTAGGTCCACTAGCACAGTGGTGTCCTTATCCATGACCATGATGGTAAAAAAATAATAGAATATTTAAGGTTGGAAAGGATTTCTGGAGGTCGTTGCTCCATCCCTGTGCTAAAAGCAGAGCCAACTTGGATCAAATTGCTCAGTGCCTTGTCAAGATGAGTTTTGAAAACCTTCAAGAAAAGAGATTCTACAACATCTTTAGGCCCTGTTTCAGCATTTGTCTGGCCTTGTGAAAAAAATTATTTACCAATATCTAGTTGGAATTTTCCTTGTCCAACTTGTCATTGCCTCTCATCCTGATGCTGGTCCATAAACAGAACAAAAGGATGTTCCATCTCTCAAATCAATGCTACTCAGTGTGACTGCATTTCACAGTGCTGCATTACCTAGAGAAGGAGGATAGCTTTACTCCATCTCGTCTGTAGCTGCCTTCAAATCAGACTTATTGCTGTGGGCAGAAGCAGTTAGAAATAGACAGCCATTCAGCAAAAATCTCTGCTTTACTGTCTGGATCTCTTCAGGATTCTGATTAGCATCAGAAGTCAGTGTCTGAATGTTAGCAGCAATTTCAATAATTACCATTGGGATGGGGGAATTAAAAGAGCCTTCAAAAATAAACTTAATTCTATAAGAAAGGAGAAACTCCTGAGAGCAGCAGAAAATATTTAGGGGGGGAAGGAAGTAATAGCTTTGTGGCCATTTCTGAAGTAATTGAGTGTTCATTTGCTTGACAAGTCCTCCATATAGGGTAGAAGGAGGTATCAAGAAGGCAGGTTGGCGTGTGTTACTCATCTCCAACAGGGAGTTTTTTTTCCTAGTTTACTGAGATGCTTCTGCTGCACCAGCAGAGATCTTATTAAAAAGCACAGGGTTAGGGTACACTGTTCCTGTTGGGGATGTTTCTGCCCCATCTCTGCAGGCTGCTGTGAGAAAGCCAGGCTCTAAAGTTGATAGCATGTGGCATGCTTAGGTATTGTCATTAGAGCACTGCCACGTAACTCATTATCCTCTTTCCTAGATCAGTGACTCCTTTCAGTCTCCCCATCCTTCCCAATTGCTCAGGCCAACATTTCCTGGCTTGCTGCAGCTGGCTGAAAGGGCAGTGACGTGTTTGTAGTACTTTCGTCAAAAGGGGATCGCCAAATTCTTCATGGAAACTGGCACCAGGGGCCCCTCATTATAAGACATTAACATTTAGCTGTGGTATCCAAGCATTTCCCTGGTCATTCCCCTCCCTTGCCCTGTCCTGAGTCTTTTAGTGGCTGAGCTTGGGTGGTAATTATCCAGCCGCAGGTGCTCTGCTTGCTCTTCTGGCACTTTATTGCCTTCAGCTTAGGTTTTGTGTTTACAGCAAGGCCCTGCCGCAGGAGGGGGTGCGGGGGGATCCGCAGCAGTAGCTCTCCCCACAGAAAAGACAGCAGGCACAGAAACTACTGAGCTCACTTACCTAGTGCAAAGCTGAACATGTCCCCTGGATCTGTATCAGCATAATCCAGAGCAGAATTCGGTCCCTTATCTCAAGGATGGCTAGGACTGTGTAGTAGAAAGAACTCTGATCTCCCAGCATCTGTGATAGCCTGTCTGTGGGGAATAAACCAAACCCAAACTTCCCTGGTGGGCAGGTCATCCCACAGCAGCCCACTGCATGCTTTTCCTCTCCCCACTAACGGCCTGGTGGGGCACCTCGGCTGAGTTAAAGCCGAGTTAAAGTTGGACTCTGGCTTCAATCCATCCTTTTACCTCAGTTTGCCCTGTTCCTTTGCTGATCCAGCCAATGCTGCTGTCGCAGCCGTGAAGGCTCTCCTCAGGAACCCTCACGTGAGGGATGTCAGCGCAGGGGCCTCAGGCAGACAGAACTCCTCAGCCTACTCTGCAAGTTGTCGCAGGTCCTGAGCTCAGCAATCCTACAGCAAGGGTGTTATGTTAGCAAATAGGCAGAGCAGACTTGTGCATGACAAGGCTGGAAAATAGAGAGGGAATTAAGTTTCTGCCTCTGCATCTGTCCAAGAGGACACCTGGACAGAAAGCTGGGCGGTGCTGCCTCCAGTTTCACTCAGGTACGGCAACTTTTCTCTAAAGTGACTACCTGTTGCTTCACCATAGAAGAGTAAGAGGGGGCAGAATATTAATTCATCACAGGGAATAAAAATGACAGTATATAAATATTGATGTTGATGAACATCTCTGCGTTAACATACTACCTTTCTGTCCAACAGCACTTTCTGAGGGACTGAAAAAGCCAGTAGGAGGGATTCAGTGCTATCACAGCTCTTCTCTGGGGTCCCAGGAATGCATTTTGCCTTTGCCTGATCTGACCTGCTCTCATCAATGCTCACTGATCTCTTTGACGAGGTGAGGCAGGGATATTTTCCTCTGTAACCCTTTGGGATGAGAAGGGGCCTGGGCTACTTGAGGATAAGGAAGGCAGCAGTCTGGCATTTCGCAGCAGGTCATAGGTGGTTCTGCAGTGTTGGGTTTTGATGGCAAAATTTTAATATTAGGTTTGTCAGGCGCATTTATCACATTCAGCTGATGCTAATGAAGCCTAGCAGGGAAAGAGCAGCAAGGGAGGGGAGGGGATGATATAGCTGGAGACTGTACTCAGTGTTAGTCAAATGGCTGTCTGTGTGCTCTGTGGCTCACTGCTGCTTGCCGGGAGAGGAGGTGGGCCCAGTTCTGATCTCTGCCACAGCAGGAGTGGAAACAAAGCAGCCACATGGGACTTCTGTATCTGGCCTGTCGCTGCCAAGATCCAATTCTGACTTCTCTCATTATCTGCCAGTGTTGGTGCTTGGATGACATTAGAGAGAAGTGCAACATCCAGTGATTCATTGCTGGGTGTTCCTGGCCCCCTTTCAATGATTCATCTCTCGAAGGAGCCTTTTCTTCATGCATAAGGGCATTCTTAGGTTCAGTGGTCATGCTGTGTGGCTTGGTGCTAAAGATCCCCGATTCTGCTCTGTGCTAGTGTTGCTGATGGTTATAACAACTTCTCTGTAAATTCTTTTGACATCTAGAAGCCAGCTGCTTTTTCCAATGTACCTTAAACACAGAGTCCCCCCCGTTGGTGCAGCACTAATCAGCAGATGGAATCCTCAGTTCTCAAAGGAAAAAGTGGAGAAGGAATGGATTCAGTTATAGATGTAAATAGCAGTTGTAGAGTAGTGTTAAGTTGGTGAAGCATGAAAACAGCTGGAGACCAAGTATGAAAAACCCAGAAGTCTGTTATAGGCTGTAATACTGGAGAAACTTCTCAGATTAATCGTGTCAGGATGACAGGAAGAAGGGAGCGGTTTTGTATTAGACAAATGTGAGAAGTTAGAAGGGGGGTGAAGGTTAGGCAAACATTGTAGGAACAGCTGAAACAAACCTTCCAGGTTTTGGAGACACTGGTAAAATCAAAACCAACTTGGAAACAAGCTGAGGTTTTTGGAGCAATGGCACAAGGTTGGTATGTGGTGAGAGGCAGAGACTTAGAGAAGTATTCATGCTCCATAAGTCCTCACCCCAAACTGTTATTTTAGACTAAGCTTCATCTCCAGTGAGATGAGCAGAATCTTACTGCACAGTTGTTTTGGAAAGGTGGGGATGTCTACACAGGCAAGTTGTAAGTATTCACACTGCAGCTGAAAGCATGGTTTAGCTGTGCATGTTTGTGTTTTAAACCGCTCTTTCTAGCCCTGTGGTAGGCAGTCTTGCTCCCCCCCGACCTTTAAATCGTTCCTCAGAAATTCTGAGGATGATCTTGTGCTAATCTGGCCAGAATCTTTCCTCCTCTTTATGTTACATACCTCTGGTATTTAAACTGAGATCTAATTGGTATACATATTATTCCTTACTGTGGAAATATTGCACTTTGAGTGGGAGCTACATGAGATCTCTGTTGGTAAAATTCTTTGTGTAGCAAAGCTTACAGCTGTTTAGCTGGAAGAAGAAAGGCTACTACATTAATCCCCAGTTCATGAGCTCTGGCAGGAGAAAGAGAGAACCATTCCTGGACAGCATGAGCATTACATATCCCCAGTTATTTTGAGCTGAGAGGGAGATTTCCCCAGCAAAACTGGAAGACCAGTCTGGTGAGATCCCACCTAACCTCTTTACTTTGGGTTGGCTGTCTCTGTCATTACTGAGGTGTGTGGTGACCTCTTCTGGTGAATGCCTCAAAGTTCGGTTAGAATAAGTTCAGGTTTAAAAAACTCAAACGAAACACACACAAACCAACCAAGCAAACAAATCCACCCCAGCAGATCAGAAACTGTGAGAAGTTTGGATAAAATGACCACTTCAGTCTGATTCATGAACAAACTACAGACAGTACCAGGAGAGGATGAGTGGCTCTATCACAAGCTTTAGCCTCTAATAACTATGTAAGAATGTGAGTGGTTCAGTCTTGGGAAGGCACGTGGTATGTGTGTGATATATGAATGAGTATAAATTATGTATTAAAGTCTGTGTGGACAGCAGACTGTCAGGTGTTTTGGTGGGTGGCCAAGTTTAGATCCACCACTAGATGTGTTGGTCTGGACTCATCATGGATTTTGCAGAATATAAGTTTCTGTAAGAAGAGAAGGCATTGAGAAGGACACTTCTAAAGTATTTTGGCTGGGGTAACATTTGCCAGGTTTTTCTTTGCAACCTTGTGCATCCTGAAATATCTCTGGGCAGTGTCAACAGTGCCCATTGATTTAGAAGGTTTGCTAGCCAAGAAGCCAAATAAAGGGACAAGAGTTCACACTATCCCATTGTGCTATTTATTGCTGCATGCCATTTGTCACTATTGAGCAAGCAGAATGAGAAGCCATTTCTAGAAATGGCTAAGCAGCTACAGGAATGAAATGGCACCTGTCCTAAAAGTTGCCAGGGTTGTTTACTTCCCCTCTCCCTTTCCTGAATGACTGGTGATGAACCCAAGAGTAACTTGACTAATTAAAAACGTTGCTGTTCCATAAAGCCACTCCTCCACTAACAGTCTGTAGAAGTTGTTCAGCCTGTGAGAGAGTGGCACAGTGCATAACATCAATTTTACATTCCCGGGGCAGGATCCCAATTCCCTATTAGTTTTGACGCACTTCAGACCTGTGGACTTCCCTTGATTGGAGACAGGTAAAAGGAGACAGCTGGATAGGTTTGGCCCTGCTCTTTGAGAAAAGGGAGGAATGACTAGGGAAACTGTCCAGATTTCTGTTTCTCAGAGAACTCGTGCATGCGTTATTCTTCCTTCTGCTTACATTTACAGTCCTCTTCACCAATGCTTCTCAACAGTTCAGGCACAACTGGATACGTGCATGTGCCAGTGCTTGCTCACTAAGATTAGAAAGCAAGTGCTTCATGTCACAGTGTGGCAGCAATTAGTTGTGCTAGGAAGACTGTCCTGGAGGTCTGCAGTGGAGCGGGAAGAGAGCTCCTTGCTGCTTTGAGTGGGTGAGCAACAGTGAGAGGAATGCAGCTTCATGCAGCTCTTAGCTAAGCTACTCTTTATTAGTAACTCACTGTAGCTATGGTGATTCTTATCACCCACTGTTCTTGATTTGACAACCCTTCTTTGTTTTCCCAGAAAATACTCAGTGTTCGCCAAGCCTCTGGAAATAGCTACATCCTTATGTGGTGGAGGATGGTGTGGCCACAGGCCAGAGGGGCAGGATATTTTAGCTGTTGCTTGTCAGCGCAGTGAGATGGGCGAGCACCGTTTCAAAAACTAACACTTCTAAAGCCGTGATAAGGTGCTCAGGCTACAGGGCTGGAGCCTGTGTTCATGCTTGAGATAAACTCCACTGTCAGCGCCACATTCACACCTCCCCTGTCACATTAGGCACCCCATGGTCCTGCCTTTCCCACTAGTCAGTTGCTACAAAGCCTCAGCACGGGGGGGTGGTGGTATCAGGCCCTGTGACTTCGTCTGCAGAGTCCCCAGGGCCACGTTGCTCCCTGTGTCTTTGTTGTGACATTGAGGTGGCTAGAGGAAATAATGTGTGTTGGAATAGATTTGTTACCTCTTCACCTTTCTTCTTCCTTGAACCGTAATTGGACCCAGACGCCCTCCTTTGGGATGTACTATCTAGCCCTTACTGTCTTGACAAAAGAGAAATGTGTGGACTAGCTCTGGGCTGCTTCCTCATGTGAATAGAAACATGAAACGCGCTGTCTGAAATGACAGGGATGGGGAGAAGGCAGCAACTTTTTTAATCCCACTGTTAAGTCTGCCTGTGGATACCGAGGAAAGTAATGATTTCACTCCAAGTTACTTATGATCCCTCTATGTAAAAAAAATTGAGTCTAGTGTTTAATGGCTATGGATCAGACAGAGTTATTCAGGGATTAGAGGATTTCATGTAATTAATTTACAAGCTCAAATGACACTTGTGTAATGCAGCTGAATGCTATTAGAAAGCTCAAAACATTTGCAGCTGTGCCAATATGTAAAATCATTCTATTCAGGACAATTTGGAGTTCAAGGGTTTCCTCCTACATACATGGTGTCAGCTTCAGCTCACAAAAGAGTCCTTCTTGTAAAGAAAAGTAGTGTCACAATCACACTTCCAAGGGGCTTGTATGGATGAGATTTTGTTGCTAAACTGAGGAGGCAGAACTTAAGTCCTCTGTTCTCTAAGTGATCAGACAGTTAAGGTTACTTCTTAAACTTGTATAACTGTCAACCAGATTGAGACTTCATGACGCTGGTCCCTGCTGATCAACTGAACAGATACAGCTTCAGTTTTCTCTATATATAGGTGTTTCAGTCCAGACTTTTAAAGGACTTTCAACCTTGATGGGGCTAAATTCTTTATCCTTATAAATGACACAGCTCTATTGTTGGAGTAGAGAGGACCAATGATTGTGCTAGAAAGCTACAGAAGATGCTGTACCCACTGTCCTGTTAGTGATTTGTCTCCATGTCTTGTTAAAAAAGGGCCCTAGATGACACCTGTAAATCTGAGCTTTAACACCCTGGTTAGGGTGCTTCAGTGCTTTCTGAAACACAGGAGAACCCACCAAAGGGTCTTCAGCAGAGCACTGAAACAAACCTTTGAAAAATATGCCCTACTGAGAGTCCTTCTTAATGACAGGGGTCATATCCCTAACAACAGAGATAGCAGTTTATTGTATTTATTTGTATTTAATTACATCCACGTTACGGAAACTTGTGAACAGTTGTCTATGCTGTAAACCCTTAACGGTGTTAAATTAAAACCAGCATAAGTACAGCTCCTCTTTGCAGAGCTGATAGATGCCACAAATCCAGCAAACCAGAGGCAGAAAATGTTCTTAGCTTCCCTCCCCACTGGAGATTCTTCACATAACCTCTGCATTGTTTGACCAAGAGGATTTGTTTTACCGTGTCACCTCCCTGAGGATAACAGCACATTTTCTGCTGAGTGTTGAAGTGTGAAGACCATTGTAAGCGATGACATCATATCTCAGGCCAGAGCAGATCAGGAAATGACCAAGGCGGCCTGAAATATTGGCCCTGGGAAGAATGAATGGAGGAGAGAAGGGATATGACACAACAGCATTCTTTAGCCTAGATAGGTCAGATGCACCTGACAAGTGTAATGGGACCAGGAGATCTTTGACGCTTTAACACATGATATTTTTGTGCACAGAGATGTTTATGAGAGGTAGAGGTGAACTAGGGTGCAAATTCAGTAGCTGACATGCTAATAAATCCTAGCTGCCCTTAGACAATAAGGAGTAAAGGGGATATGGGCTTGTACTGCCTAACTGCTTCAAATCTAACCTTCCTTTAACTCCATGAGGCTTAAAAAATCTTGGTCCTAGTCTTCCAACAGCTAAAACAGTAATTCCCTCCAGGCAACAAAACTACCAGTGAGGATAGGTATGTGTAATAAGGAGTATGGCTGTTTTGGGGCCTGAGGGGGAAGAAGGTAGGGGACAAGGGTAAGGGAACAAAGTGAGCTACACTTTTTCTAGAAAATGTAATGGTATTTGCAAAAAGAAATCATTATGAGCATTGGTTCATAAACTAAATAGTTTCAACTATTTTTGAACTGATGTAAATCAGAAGAGAATTAGACAGTTTAAAAAAATGGTAAGGCAAACTGTCTTTAAGGTCTTGCTTCATGTGTTACAAAGCTGAGGGCTTGTTTTGGTCCAAGGTTCCAACAGCCGTGGGGCTTAACACTGAAGTCAGAGTGAAGACAAATCTTCAGGCAGGGCCATGGCAGTCTCATATTGCCCACAGCACAGGAGGCCTTCATTAAAGTCCAAACAGACCTGACTTACAGACAGATCTTATGTTGCCTTGGTGCTGGTATTGTAAATAATCTGTTCTCCGAATTGCTAGAGCACGTTTCTGTGTTGTTCTTTCTCCTTGTTTCCTAGGGTCAGGTTTTGAGAGGACGATTTGATCGCCCAAGACTTCACTGCTTTTGAGTCTTTTATTCTATAATTTTATGGGACGTGGGATTAGCCAGTGATTAAAGTATTGCTTTGTGAATTGGAAATGTGCACTATTCTGTGATCTTGTCCGTGGTCTAAGTAACTGTTTTTAATGTGTTCCCCCTGCATGATGTGTATGATGCTCCCCTGTCTTACACAGGTGTTTTGAAACTAGGTTGTCTTTGCAGCTTTGCAAGCATGGAGCCAAGAGAGAATAAGAGCTTTTGCAGATGCTCAGTAATTGCCTGCTGACCAGAAAGCTCCTACTGGAGGAGAGAGGCTGCATTTAAAACTTCTATACCTCCTAACTGTAACACCGCACGACTTTCCAGAGCTATTTTTTACACTTCCCTAATCATTATACTACTGTACTTTAAACCTCAAAACAGATCCCTACTTGTACAGGTCTGAGAGCTTGATTTGGTACCCCTTAACTTAGCTTCAAAGCAAGTACCTTCATTGAGACAACAAAATGTCCTGTCCTTCCAGGCTGAGATTCTCGGCCCAGTGCCCGCTGACTTGTTCCCTGATGATCCTGCCAGCTCGAGGCTGCTCAGCACAAGTGTTGGGGAGGCATGTGTGGAAGGCAGAAAGCTCAGAAAGCAGGAATTCATGGAGCAGCAAGAGGAGGGGGGCATGACAGGAAGAAGGGGCCGATATTTCACTGAAGGGCCCATCACGAATAGTGCAAGAATAACAGTTCTCTGTCACGGCTCCAGATTCCCTTATCTGGGAGCGTTAAGCGGCGGGGCCTGTCGACACCTCTGCCTCGCGCCCTGCTCTGCACTCAGCCGCCCGCAGATACAGAGTGGCTTGAACAAGTTCCAGTGCTCGCTCTCGGAGCTTCCCAAGACCCCTGGTTGCAGCACGGCCCAGCGCCGTCGGGCAGCCAGGTGACATCACTGCCAACAGCCATGGAGGCGCTTCCTGTGTCACATTCCCCACTGAAGAGCCTCTTGCCAAATCCTTGTCGTTCTACACGGTCTTTTTAGGAACAGATGGGCTAATTTTAGCCTGACCGCCACAAACACCTTCCTGAAATAGAGTCTGACTCTCTCCTGTCTTGTGCATGTTCCTGAGAGTTTAAAAACAAAATCCCTAGTCTTTAGGGTCCACAGCTAAGGCCTCTGTCAGCCTAAATTTGGCAGTAAGAATTACTGAGCAGTGCACTAGGGAAACTGCTGTCAGTGTCAGGCCCATACTGAGCTGTATGGAATGTTCCAGCAAGGCAGAAGCTCAGGTGCTGGCATATCACAAAGTCATATGGGTCTGGTCCAATATGGAGTTGTTCTGTGTTTCAAGGACTTTGCAATAGAAAGAAATTTTCTCGGCTAGCTGCAGCCAGATACGACATTTACAAGTGTAGTGAAGGGACTTAGTGTCCTCTGTGATCTGCCTTGGACGATTGCTCTAATCATCATCCTTTCTTTCTGGGGCCTGACTACATAAGCACTGCCCTGGGAGTTAATAATCCTGCTTCTGGTCCCGTAGCAAAGTCGGTTCACACCTACCTGTGCTGTACTTGATGTATGTAGCACTGACCTGCTCTGAGAACAGCAAATGAAAGACACTTAGAGAAGAATTAGAAATCACTGTGAGATGAGGACAAGGAGCACAAACTCCACAAAATCACTGGGTTTTTATGCTCCTGCCTTTTGCTGTTTCCATGAGCTTGAATCTGCAGGCTCTTGTGTTGAAGGATCAATGCAGGCCTGAGCTGCTGTTTCTAATTAGGAGAGTAAACAGCCATGTTGTTAAATAGCTTTCTCTAGATAGGAAAGGAAAAAAGGTTTTCAGGCAGCTGTTGTTTTTATGTCACTCTTTGGAGTGACCCCCCATCCCCTATGTTCCTTTAGACCTGCTAATTAAGCAGTTCCTTGTATCTGCAGGTCAGTTGATCAGCTAATGGACTCCCCACAGCCTCCAATGCAGCATGTCCTGGAGGGTAAAGAGGAAAAAGGCAAAAGACCCTTGGAGATCCAACTGGGTCCTGGGCTGGCTTTGCCCGTGGGGCTCTTCCTGAGCAGTACTGAAAGCAAGCACATGAAACAAAAAGAACAAAAGCCCTGGAGGTTGTTACCTGGTATTTGCCAGGGTCCCTGGGTATATGGCTTAGCCTCCACGGGATGGGAGACTATTAGCTAGCCAAGCTTCCCAGCTTGCCATCATTCAGCTGAGACCTAAAAATACTGATGTCTCACATAAGGTGAGCACAAAGTGGCTGGAGTTATTGAGTACTCTAAAGGCCAAACCCCTGGCACCTGGCTGCAGCTGGGCATTAATGGATGAGAACAAAAGTGACAACAGGGTTCGTTTACTGAGTGTCCCCCCAGGTGGTGGGAGTATGCCAGCATGTTAATGGAAGGACGGAAGGGACTTGAGGGACAGGACTTCTGCATTCTGGGTGAATGCACCTGAATCACCCCAACTATTGTACAGCCTGGGATAGCTTTTGCTCTGTTTTTCTAGCAGTATCATATAGGATTTTTGAAATGTCACTGGCAAGAATTTTGTCAAACTGATTAATTTACATGAATCATTTCTGTTTCCAGTTTCCCACCCCTCTCTCACTTTGACACATTTCTTCAATAGCAAACTTCTTAACACCCCAAAAAGAAGTTCAGAGCCCAAAGGTTAAGCAACTTACTGGAGGTCACTGAACAAGCTGTTAGTGAAGTCAGCCTTGATTTTTCTTTCTTCCATTTCTGAGTCTGGGCCATAATAGACACCATCCTCGCTGTTCTGGAAGTTGTAAAAGTAGGGAACAGTCACCACCAAAGCAGGCTTGGGAGTCAGGACCTGATGCTTTGCTAGGAGCCAGCAAATACTCCAGGATATATGCTCTTCTCTATCTCGTCATATTCATTTGCCTCCCTTTTTACCTGCTCTCCAGTTTCAAGTGCGTGTTCCCTTTTAATGCTTGTCTTTAAAGGCCCGTTTTGCCCTTCATGCTTCTCTGACCTTCTCCATCTCAAGAGGAAAATGCTGTGGCAGGTCAATGACATTCCCTTCTTCTCCTTTCACTGCTTTCAGAAGCTTCCCTTGTGACAAAGTTTGTGGTACTCGAGTAGTCTGGCCTCTTAATGTCCCCAAAAGGATGCCTTAAGGACTGTGAATGCGGCATACATCAGGCAGGTCTGTAATGACATCTGGCGTTCAATCTAGGAAAATGCTGATTATTGCCTCTCCCTGCTCTGGTGTTGTGAAAATTCAGATGTCAGCAGGCTGGCTGAAGGGGGAAGCAGAGATTCTTGTTTCTAGATCTGCTAGGAGGACCATAACAGCTTCTTATTCAGACTCTGCATCTCATGTAACTCGGCAGGATGGCTAAAATAATCCCTTTGATCTTTATGAAAATGACGTGTAGCCTTTGAGTGGTACTGGAGGAAAGTTATGGGTAAACTGGCTTCATATGGCTAACTGGAAGAGGGGAAACATAACCCCCATTTTCAAAAAGGGTAAAAGGGAAGACAAAGGGAACTACAGGCCAGTCAGCCTCACCTCTGTGCCTGGCAAGATGATGTAGCAGATCCTCCTGGAAACTACGCTAAGGCCCATGGAAAATAAGGAGGTGATTGGTGACAGCCAACATGACTTCGCTAAGGGCAGATCGTGCCATACAATTCTGGAGGCCTTCTACGATGGAGTTACAGAATTTCTGAATAGGAGAAGAGCAACTGATGTCATTTACCTGCACTTGTGCAAGGGATTTGACACTGTCCCCTGTTATATCCTTGTCTCTAAGTTGGAGAGACGTGGATTTGACAGATGGACCACTTGGTGGGGAAGGAATTGGCTGGATGGTGACACTCAGAGTTGCAGTCAATGGCTCAGTGTCCAGGTGGAGATCAGTGATGAGTGTTCCTCAAGGGT
The DNA here is from genome assembly GCF_040182565.1 of Anser cygnoides. Taxonomy (NCBI): domain Eukaryota; kingdom Metazoa; phylum Chordata; class Aves; order Anseriformes; family Anatidae; genus Anser; species Anser cygnoides. The sequence goes on along the minus strand of NC_089895.1, from coordinate 3,059,719 downwards.
CAGTACTGGGTCCAGCGCTGATTCAGACCCAGGCTTTTCAGTCCAGAAAATGTTTCATCGTACTAAAAGTCAGCCTCAGAGGTAAGCCAGCCAACCTTCCAAAATCTTTGGAAACCAAGGCACCATATCAAAGCATCAACAATATGCATATAAAGTAGCTCATCACTTCCCACTTCACCTCTGGAGAGGGATTGTTCAGAGTTGAACCAAAGCATGTTTCATTAATAACACTAATTGCCGTCTATCATCAAGAACACAGGGCCATTTTCTGCTATTTTCTAAATTAAAAATCCACACAGAAGCCTCTGAAGAGATGAAGATCAGAACAGGCTCAATTTTCCATGCAAATAATTTGCCTCTGATCTTGACCCAGAATTTTCATAACAATTGGAGCCAGTGTGGGGCTCCTGTGGCACTGAGCTGCCCTGCGGTACCCAGCTGTCCCTCTCCTTCTCTTCTGGTGGGGTTCCTTTCATTGCTTGTGAGGGCGTATGTGCACCTGAGGCATTTTCCTTCACTGACTTTGACGTTTATCTCTGTTCCCAGTTCCCCGTTTTATCCATATTTGATCCTACTTGCTGAGTGCTGAAAGGAAGCAGATGAAAGGATTCAAGTCTTTCAGTATGCATACTGGCCATCAACCTAGATAAGGGATTATAGTCTTTCTTATTAGCTCAGTGAGTGCTATGTCCAGACCAGCCCTGAGATGTCCAGACTGGCTTCCTCTGTAATGAAGAAGAGCTGGAAAGACAGAATGCCTCAGAGATGTAATAGAAGTTATTTAATATTGTTCTCACTTCTTTTGTTCTCTGAAGCAATGATCAAAAAGAGTAATTGTAAGCTACTGCTTGCAAGGCGTGTGTAACTGTAGGTACTCCCTCTTCTTCTACTTCTTGTAGCTTACAAGAGAGATGTACAGACCATCTTGAAATAAGCTGGCTCAGGTTCTGGAAGTGGCCTCACTATGTCTGGACTGTGGTTAGATTCTGTGTCACCTACAAATACAAATCTAGAGTAGCTGTACTGGAATGAAAGGAGTCATATTGCTTTCTGATATTGTATCTACCATTTCTGCTCCTGCACTTTTGAAGGCTTTCCTTGCTCAGAGACATCTTGCTATATTTCTACTGGTGTCTTAGGTTCTCAAGTAAACAGACTAGTTAAAAATGTGAATTATAGCTAAGAACAAAAGATAATATTTAAAACAAACTTGTCTGCCTGGGGCAGTCGAGTCCCCCAGCAAATGTCATTTCTTACCCTGTCACGTCTCAGCTACAAAGCCTGGGAGAAACTCTTTTTTTCCTGATGCTTTACAACCGTTGTCTCCAAGCTGTGCCCTGTGTTCTACCCTGGCACCTTTGCCACCTTCCCCCAAGGCAGGAGAGCTCAAGGAAGCAAGATTCCCCTGTAGGTTCTGGTTAGAGCTTTGGTGAAAGCCGTTCCTCTGCTTCCAGCTTGTGCCATGGGTGGCATTCTCAGGGGTCCAGGCTGGTCTGGAACTCCCTTGAGGGTGACTGTCAGGGCTCTGCTCATCCCAGGACATTACAGGGCTCTGGTCGGTCGGTACTGCTCTCACAGTGCCTGTACTAAGCTATAACGGAGAGGAACACATATTAGAGCTTGTATTTGCACACAGCAGATCCCTCTACTTACAGGACAAAGACGCAAGTTCTACATATCTCAGCCATTAGTGAATGGCTCGCCCTGCTCAACGTTCACCTCCTTACTTGTTGGACAGATCCATGGCTACGTTCCATCTTCTTTTTCTTGGAAATTGCTGGATTCCAGTGACACACCAGGCTGTCATTTTGGACACTATAGTTCTTGTTACCAAGAAGCCAGTAGGTTTTCATTTTCCCTTTGCCCTGGGACAAGAATAAGGAGAGAGAGCAGGGAGTGGGATATTTTCGTGGGATGTGAGGCAGAGCAGAGAATCACTATGCCTGGGACTCCTATTTGTACTGCATTGTATTGCATCTCTCTCGCTATCATGAGAGGCTGCTGCTTAGGAAAAGAATTGTCATTGGTATGCAGTTTGGGTTCTGGTAGTTCTTCCAGTGCAGAAAAAGGCCTTGCTGGTCACTGGCAGTATTTCTAAGGGTTTAAAATCAGCCTTGCATCTATGTGTCTTTGTAACTTTATCCTAAGGCTTTCACCCATACTCATGTGGTTCCGTGCAGGGGCACACACACCAGCTGTATTTCAAAGCACACAGTAACATTTTTGCTTTGGTTAGGAGAAGTAACGTATAGCCATTTCCAGCTGAACTAGCAAGAGAATCTTGGTGTCGTGGCTAAAAAACAGCTTGCAACACAGAGAAGAGCAATGGCCAAATCCATCCTATCCCATTAAGCTCCTCTACTTTTGCAAAGTTACAGAAAAGCAGTTACCTTGACGTCAATTTCTCCTCTCAGTTCAATTTCATACGCATCATCTGTGAGAAGGGCGTTGTATGTAGCAGAACTGATGTGGATCTTCTGTGCTAGGATTCAGAACAGAGCATTAGAAGGGAGTAATTCCCCTGTTCCTGGAGAGCACACGTTGGTCCTCCTGCTTTACCAGCCCAGCGTTTCTACTTCCTCTTTGGAAAATGTAAGGTTAAGGAAGAAGTACAAAGAAGGGGAAGATGCCCAAATGGAGGATGAGGACTGTTTTGTCTCCGTGACACTGCATGCAGATGTCGGTTAAACCATAGAAGCAGTTTAGGTTAACAGAACCACTGACATGACTATGCAGTGCTGCATGGGGTATCTCTGTACAACAGCACAGTACACGTATGTGGCGTTGGTAGCAAAGGTAGCACAAAAAGCTGGGCCAAGAAAAACATACACTGTCCCCTTCTGTGTAGCCACAGTGTCTCTACCTAATGCCTTTGTTATTCAAGTCCTTAAAATGAAACGCAGCTTACCTAGTGCTATTCAGCACTTTTTACCCTCTTTTTCTTATTCCCAATCACTTCCAAGAAATAGCAAAAGAGATATAACTTTATTTGCCACATGAATGCACAAGAGTTTCTCTTGCTTGTTCGATTAGTATATGCACAGGGATAGTGGCAGCTACAGGTCACACATATGCTTCTTTAGATCTATGGGAATTAGTTCTCTAGCCTGGCATATTCCCCAGAGAATGCTCTCCTGTATGAACCTTATTTCACACTTGGCCATGCCCAGCATGAGGGGATGTCAGGGGGTTTCCTTTCACTGCAGTGCCTAAGAGGCACAGAGTACAGGTGGGAGCCTGGCTGGCACGCGAGGAACATGTGAGTGTGCCCAAGTCACTTACGCAAGCTGGTGGACTCCATGCGGGAGGCTGTGTTTACTGTGTCCCCAAACAGGCAATAGCGAGGCATTTTGTACCCCACAACTCCAGCTACACAGGGTCCTGAGAAAACACAAGGCATAGAGAACCTAATAAGAAACAAGTGGAAGAAGTGCAGGGAGATGCCGAATGTAGACACCTTTGCTAGACAAATTCTGGATCTTCAAAGAGCAACAGGAATTGGGAACGCTCACTGCATCTAGCACCCAGCTGCACAGTATTTACTAAAGGAGAGAAGGAATCATCTGATTAGCTGTTGATAATTGGTGTTGATGTCAGGGGAAGGCGTGCTTTGCAGGTACTGAACTGTGTCACAGCCCTTCCCACACTGATGCAAGCAAAAATCATTTTGCCCAACTGTTACTGCTGGAACCTGGAGAAATACTCATCTTGGGGTCCTGTAGGGAGTCAGTGGCTAGTACAGAAATGTAGAAGTGTTCTTCTCACGCAATTAGGCACCATCCTGTTCTCTTCCAGGCCTCTATCTCAGCTCACATACCTGTGTGTATCCCAGCCCGCAGCTGCAGCCTGCCAGTTGGCATATGAGGGATCACGACTTGACGAACTGCTGCCACCAGATCCAGAGACATTTTGGCAATCTCATCAGCGTGTTTAGTGCCATTCCTCTCCGGCAGGCCACTCACCACCATGTAGGCATCACCAATGGTTTCCACCTGCAGGAAAGGGACATTTGTCACCGAGTGGCAGGCACTAAGCTTTTCTTTCAAAATGAAGTCAGAATAAAATGCATCTCGGCTGTCCACCCCTTGCTAAGCTGTGATGTAGGCCCTGGGTAATGGGGGATCTTGGATTTCATGGCTTCTGGCCAGCTGTATTTAACATTCACCAGGGAACACAGTAAGTAGGATTTCAGCTAGTTCTAGATTCCTTGCCTGCAAGTTTGTACTCACCTTGTAAACATCGTAAGACTCAATCCTGCTGTCAAAGCAGACGTAGAGATTGTTGAGCATCTCAACGACTTGCAAGGGGGTGCAGGAGGCAGCAATGCTTGTGAACCCCACAATGTCTGAGAAAAAAATAGTCACCTGTCACAGGGAGAAGGAAGGCGTGAAGTTAACATCTCCAGGCAGTAGAGATAGCGTCTCTGATGAGTATGGGGATTTGTGAAATTCTGAGCAGAAGAGGCTAAAGCACAGGCTGCATATAGAACCAATTTTGCAAAACTGAATAGATACAAACCTAAATTAGCAAGCTCTGCTCTGAATTGTTTCTATTACTTTGCTGGATAAAATATGTTTATTTCCTAAGTTTATCATCTGCACTTCTTTGAATACCTTGCATGAGATGGAAGACTGAAAGTCAAATGCTTTGCAGCTTGTAAGCAGGTCAAAAACAGGCTTCATATGGAAGTAGAGCCTGATTTTTCTTTTAAAGCAATTTGAACTGCGCTGATCAAGACTGGGTATCTGAGCAGACCAAGAAATTAAAACTCAATTGCTACTTGATTTCTTGTTGAATCAGGAAATATTAACTGGATTTTGTTTCTCTTCAAATGATGTTCATCTTTGTTATGATCAAATAATTTACAGAGAAACTTATTATTTTTTTTAAATCAAATTTATAAAACAAAGTACAACAGAAACCATAACTGAATTGAGGAAGGGAAATGTGCAATAGCTAGCAAAAAATTAAGTGTTTCTTCTTTGTGCTGCCTGAACTGTGTCAGTGTTTAAGCTAAAATTGTTCTTTTATTTGACGCTGGTAATACCAATTAATTTAGAAAAGCAACCTTTTCACTCCCTGCATTGGCTTAGCTACTTTCAATGTCATAACTATTGTGAATTATAATTAACTGTGCAACTGCATGTCACTGTTTTGGTAACAACACCTACCAATTAAATGCAAACAGTTATTGTTGTATTTCAGAGCTGAAAGTAGCAGTGTGTCCAGGTGGAAAAGAGCAAAGAGAATTGCAATTACTGTAGCATCAGGATTTTGGCTGAGGGCTATGTTGAGCATTGGTGACTGCAGGCATGGCATGCTGTGTACACGTGGTCTCATGATGCTGGCTGGCTCTCATGGGTAGTCTCTTAAACCCAAGTGAGACAACTTACAAGTATAGGCCTTTGACATCGAAAACTATACTTGTGGAAGTTTCAGCTCTTCTTCCTGCCCCATCAGCCTAAGTAGCTAGGTACTTTATGGCACATTGCACAGCTCTTTCAAAACCCCGTAGTGAATATTAGGATTTACATTCACATTCAACTGTAGGTGCAAAAGCAGGTTCCTCAAAACGGAGGCAAGGTGAATGCTCTTTTTAACAAATATTTTTCTACCCTAGGCAATTGCATCCTTTCCATTTGCTAACGTACAGACTCTGGATTTACCTGATCATAGTTTTCTGCCTCAACTTTTTGCCTTTTCCTTAACTGCTTGGCCACAGATTTTGGCAACATCTGGTGCAAGAGGTCCTCAGCTAGCTGCCTCTCCCGTTTCAAGTCCTGTGTCTTTTCCTTGAGGTTTCTGGCATAATTGTGTATCCATTCCATCATTTGCTTGAAGGATATAAGGATTATGGGGTAAACGAGGCAGGCTATCACTAGCAGACTGATCTTAAGGCTCATTGTGAACAGGATTTCTTTAGATTTCTTGACGAGCTTTTCCTGTCCCTTTTGCAGCAGGCAGCTCTGCACATAACGAAGTCCGTTTAACAAGGCTTCAGTGGAGACAAATTCATCTGAGCGCAGGAATGGGATGGAAAAAGAGATCCCTTCGTAGTGGGTGAAATGAAATGAGAGATTGACGTTATCCATCCAGCACTTACGTACGTTCTCTGATGAGAAGATAGCATAGTTCAGAACGGTGGAAAGTTGATGCAATGTGGTTTGAACACCTGTAGATATTGGTATTAAGTGAGCTTTAAGCAGGGCTTCTCGTATTAGAAGGATGAGTTTAAAAGCTACTATGTCTGCCCAGTCAGGATTGTATCTCATAGCTTTGAGGTTTTCATGGGGACTACTAAAAAGCTCCAGCAGTTCAGAGATCACTCTGGATAGCACCTGGGTAGCTTCAGTATCACCTGTGCTATTGATTTTTTGTCTCATGTCAGTGATGTAAAACCTACAGATGGAGATTTTCTCCTTCCTGCATCGACAGTTCTCACAGTACAGTTCTGCTTCGCTTGCCTTACAGAGGGAGTTTAAATTCTCCAGTAGCTGATCAGCACGAAATGGGGTGTTCCTTTCAGCTGCTGCTGGGACCAGCCAACTGTGCCTTTCTTCCTGCAGCAGAGAGATGAGGCGAACAGCCCAAAGGTTTTCACAGGAGGCAAGTTCCTGAATGGCCTTTCCTGTGTCTTTCCATATTTCCAAGTTGTTGCTCAAATCAAAAGAAATGGCTCCGAGAAGGCTACAGAGGGAGATGGTGCATGCTGTCAAAATCCTTTGAACTGTTTTTCTACCACCAGCATTGGAGGAGTGAGAACATCTAAAAAAAAAAAAAAAAAGGAAAAAAAAAAAGAAAATGGGTGGGATGGGGGTGGTGGTGATGTCTGATCACTGAGGTGTTTCTTGAAGCTCCTGAAAATATAGCTGGAGCAGGTGGTGATATTTAATAATGTGCATGTGTTCTGAAACAACGTACCGAAGTAGCAGGGAGTTAGCTGCACGTTATAGAAAGACATCTTTTGTTCTATTTTTCCCTCTGACATTTTGTTTTAAAAGAAAAGGTGTGGTAAAGAGACAGTTCTCATGACAGTCTCAGAGCTGCAAAAACACAGGAATTAAATCAGTTTTACTTCAGGTATTAAGACTGATGAAATAATTTGCTGCAGGTTTTATTCCCTGTGTAACTTCTATGCAGACCTTAAAGACCATAAAAAATGGGTTCATGATTTCAATGATTATGAACTGTAATAGTTGACATTTTTTAATCAAAGGAGATACCAAAACTTTTAGAATTTGTTCTTAATAGGAATTTCCAGAAGATTAGTTTGTGCTGATATTTTAAAATAAGCTTAGATGTTTCCACTATGTTGTCTAAATATTTCAAAAGAAAAATTAATCAAATTTCAGTTTTGTTCCAGTTTTTACAGACGCATACACGTACCCAATTATCACTATTTGTGCTTCATGATTACCTTTTCTTCTTCTTTCATTCTGCACCTGATATCCATCCTCTGCACAGCTAGAGTAACCTCTAACAGTTTTGATTTTCAGAACTATTAATCATTTATAATCTTTCGTTAATCATAATCATGAGAACAACTGATGTTATGATGAAGCTGGTGACTCCTGAGTACCCATACAACCTTTTTTTCTCACTGAAAAGAACAAACCAAGAAACTGGGTTTCTGATCAATCCTTTTTTTTTTTTTTTTTCTTTTTCTCTTTCTCTGCATAGTAGTGGTGACTGGAGGGGGGGAGCCCTCCAAGTTTTCTCTTATTTATATTCAATATAGTTTAATACAATTCGTCTTTAATAAAACACAAAAGTGTTTAATCCAAAGGTACGAAAAACAAAATGTCTGATTGAAAGTAACCGCGAGCCTGGAAGAGCTTGTCTCTGAACCCAGACGCATTTCTAGTCTCAGAATCAACTTCCAATCTTTTCCTTATTCTTTCCACTGCTAACCTTTGAATCACTCACCCTCCTTTTATAATCGATAAAATTGATATAATTGATTTATACTTTTGAATCTGCCTAAAAATGTTCCAGGAGGCAGAAGAAAAACAACAAAATCTGCCTCGATTTTGCACTACCTAACTTTTATTGTGGTCAGAGAAAGATAAAGAGGGGCTTTAATTTTGTGCCAAGTTAAAATGTTGTGATTCTGCTTGCACTTTGAAAAAATAAAAATAAAACCCACTTGCGTCCAACTGAGTGTTGGCTGACAGCAACAATTCAGAAGTCTTCACCTGGCATCTGAATTAACTGAGAAAGAGCAATGTGGGCACAAGGGAGAGGGGTCTGCAGCGATGCTGCCGGGGCAGCTGCCAGCACTTGCTGCTGCATTTTAACATTCCTGTTGCTAAACCCCAAGATCCCAGGGTGTTAAAAACCTCTCTAAAAGCAGGCACTTTGCAGCACTCCCACACTCACCTGCGTTGACCTGCTTGCGCCCGCGTTGCCTTCCTGCTGGGCATTGCACTGCTTGTCCTGGTGAGTCCTGCTCGCAGGCTTGAGGGTCCTGTCTCCTGCCTGCCTGCCTCCTCCTGCCCTGCTAGTTCCTTGCTTTCTCACGGCTCTACCCCTAGAGTTCATCCCATGGCTTTCTACTCTTCCTGGTGCCCATCTTCTTCACAGCAGGCTGGCATTTTCTCCCAGGTGAGCATCAAGCTCCAGCCCAAGGCAGGGAAAAAGCTTTAAAAGGTCTCCAGCATTATCGCTAAATACAGGCTCTGGTCTTGACAATAAACAAGAAGAATTGCCAGGGACACGTGTTTTTCTTTCATGTTGCAAAAATAGTGTTTATTGCAGAGTTAAAAGAATAATTTCCCAGCTATTTGTGATCAAAGGTGTCATGATTATGTCTTTATTCAAACTGCTCTCCTTCTTGGCACCGATCTGATCTGTCATCCAGTTCTCTGGATTAGTTGCTTTCTATAACCTACAAAAATGTAAAATGAGGTGAAAATCAGATCACAAGAGATATGAATTTGTGAATAGTGTATGTTGCTTCTAGGATGCAGCATTTAAATAACTGAAACAAGATTTTTGATCCTCATCCACTCTTCAAATTAAGGTCTATATTATCTTAAGAAAAAAATTGTTGCTCCAGACTTGAGCAGCATGTGCTGCCTTCTAGGATGCAATTGTTCCAATCAGTGTTATTGATAAATACAAATTTAAGTAATCGCTTCTGAAGTCACAATAAATCTTTTTCTAACGATAAATACATCTGTAGTCTAAAGGGAAAATGAATTCCTAAACATAGAGACTTATTTAAAAGTAGAATATAATTTGGATAACTAATTTCAAAGAGGATTATGTATTTTTGCTCAGGGAATTGCTTTTGTGCTGGTAAGGGCTTGTCCACAGAGACAGGTTACTTGTATGTAAAGTATCGTTTAAATTAAAAGTGAAACAGTTCCCTGAGTAGGTGGCAGAAATGTCAATCAGAGATAACTTGAATAATTTTTCAGGTGCTTTTTCTCTAGAAGACACACCTTTAAAACATCTTTTTCTCCCCTGGGTCCTCCAATAATGACCTTAGAAATAGTTAAGAGTCTGTATTGCTCAGTATAAATGCATAGAGCCTTACCTGCTGGATCCAGCTGTTGTAAGCAGAGACCCGAGTGAAGACAGAAGGTTTCCGATAATAGTTGCAGCCCAAAGCAGAGCCAAAGCTGACAATACCGTGCACTTCCCATCTGCCATCAGCACCTTGACAGTTCAGTGGGCCACCAGAGTCCCCCTGAGAGGAAGGGGGATAATAGTTAACTGTGGTCATTGTGTGAATAGTTCTTCCTTGTGTTTTAAGCTTTCCTTCCCATCAGGCCTGTTTGTGTCTGAAACCAGCCCTTAAGAATGATGTTCTCTGGACTCACATTACAGCTGGAGGTGATTCCATCCCCACCAGCGCAAACCATGTTGGTTTTCACTGTGCTTCCCCACCAGTTAGGCCTGGAACAAGTTGCATAATCCACCACCAGCAAAAGACCTTGCTGCAGTTCATCTGGAAGAGCTCCGTTTGCTGTGATGGGATAGAAAAAAAGGAGTCATGATACCACGGCACTGAAGGAAGACCAAAAGTGCATTGTTAATTTTCTCTCAGGATATGGACACTATTCCTCCAGGTAAGAAACTCCATGAGCTGTATAATCCATTCCTTATATGCATTCTTTCACCAAAAAAAAAAGGCTGTAATTTACTAATGACTTAAAAATATCTATTTGTTAGAGAAATAAAGGGCTGTTCTTTGTTTGGAAGTTTACAATTTACTTATCTCTCTAGGAATTGCCTCTTGAGTTGAGCTAGCACTTCTGCTGAAGAGATTTTTCTTTATTTCTGTTCCCTTATTTGTCTTTTCAGTTATTCAGAAAGGTATATTAGGACTAGCAAATTCACGCTATTAATGTTTATTCGAATAGTTTCTGAAAGCTGAGTATAGGGCCCTCTAGTGCATTACTAGCTCAATTACAAGCAAAATAAATGCAGGGAAAAATCATAGTGTGCGTGAAGTGGCCTGATCAACTTGGGGTGAAGGGGATCTTGAGCACCACCAACCCACCTTTTTCCAGTCAACTCCAAAAGAGATGACAGTACTAAAAGATTTTGTTTCAGTTTTGCAAATCTCCAGGTACTTACTCTGCAGTCTTCCCCATCCTGTCACATAGCAGGCAGTGTTGGATGACAGGATGCTTTGTGCAGCAGGGAGGCAGGCCAGCTCAATTTGATCACTCAGGCTGACGTGTTCAGTGAGTTTGATCAAAGCAATGTCATACCTGTGGTCACATGCACGTATATGAGAATGGGGAAGGCAAGGGGTGAAGAGGATTGCAAATAGTTAAGACGTAGCAGCACAAATAGCTGCTGTTGTTCAACACTTCACCTATTTAAAAGAGATGCAAGGGAGCAAGGAGGCCACTGCATGAACAGTAAAGATTCCTCCACCCTTAAAGCGGTGGGGAAATCCATACACTGGAAGACCATTCCCTACAGAACTGTCCACTTTGCTGCTGGCAGCTTTCTGGGGCTTTTATAGGTTTTCTTCACCAAAAACAGGTGCATGTGTGAGGACTAACTCCAAGCACCCAGAAAGCGAGGCAATTTCTTTGCTAATGCACTCATCCTGCAGGAATGCATAGGAGTCCTTCAGCAACAAAGATATTAATACTATTTATCAATAATTCTCTGTTTATGCTATTCATATGAGAGCTTCAAAGTGTTGTTTAAATTGATTGATCAATTCATTCCCTTCCACAGTATGAAAGAAATTATTGCATAGAACAACAGTTATCTCAGATAAACATAAACATGCACAATGGCAGCCGAAAACACAATTAGTCAATAATCAATTAATACTGCCAGTTCCTTCTCTTCTCTTGAGGGGGAAAGGTACATACTGGAGTCTCGGCTCTCATCTACGAGCAAAGGTTTAGAAATACCATTGTAAGCTGTAACAGGAGACTCTAAACATCCATTTAGCTGCTACAGCTCAGGGTAGGTGGGATTCAGTCAATTTGATTTTTGTCTTGCATCTAGTATGTGAAAAAATACTTTCCACCAACTTACCCGTTTGCAACATTGTATGAATTCCATTTCTCATGGACAACGAATTTTTCTGGAAAAGCTGTCACAGATCCTTTTTCCTCTTCTGCTAAGTTATATTTTCCAAGAAGTACCCGATATTGCCTGGTAGAACTGGACAAGAAAAGGACTAACAGTTACGCAGTTACCAGCTCGCTGCTTAGTCATCTGCATCTTAGCCACCTGAGATACCAGCAAGGTTATTATCAGTAAGACTGTTAAGACTGGTTATCTTAAGACTGTAGTTTCACATCACACACATGATTTGGCTGGAGCTGAGCCAATGTCTGACTTATTTACTAAGGACAAGACATTGTATGATGGGCTTAATACTCATTTAATCTCCAAGCCATCCTGTTGACTCCTGCTTTAGGATTCATTATCAAATGAAGATGCTTCAAATTTTCACAGGATACAGGTGGTATTCTCCAATGAAATAAACAATTTGGACTGCCTTTTTGACAACATGATAGTATTTGCTCATAAGAATCTTCACTGGTAAACAGCTGCAGGACACACATAATATACAAAATTAATAATAATAACATGCAGCCAATCCTTCTTATTTCATATGATGATGTTTTATACAACCTAGTGGTGCAATAACCAACATGTAATGTATACACATATTCAAGGACATATACTACCAAACCACAATGGGGTTGGCTCCGTGGAAACAACTTTGATGACGAAGGGGCATATTTGTACCTGATGATTTGTTTGTTATACTCTCCCATAGTATGAAGAGTATTCTGAAAACAACTGGGAAATTCAAACCATTTGTGGTTACTTTTTCAGGGAGTGGATTGAGTTCTCTGTGGCTCTCACTGCCATGTATATAGTAGAAGTAGGCAACGTAGTTGAATTTTAATAGCAACTTGAAAATGTAATGATTCTTTAGGTATCTACACTAAATTAAGGATATATAATTAAGTTAACAGTATGAGATTTCTTTTTCCCCCTCTACTTTTATTTTAAGGAAATTAAAAAATGTGCTCCTTCTTGTGACCTATTAGTTATAATAAAAGATATGAAACTTGAAGTTCGTTATTGGGAAAGGAAGAACTGGCATTAATACTATTTTGCTTCATCTATCTCTGGTCGTGCACTGTTTTCTGAGTACAGACTAACACAATGATTTACCTGATGCAGTGTGCAGCTGTCATTACCCAGTTGGTTGCAATGAGGGTTCCTCCGCAAGTATGATACCATTTGCCACTTGATTGATATTGAAGGGAGGCCTAGAATCAACATATCAAGTAAGTTTTGGGTTTTTGCTTGCTCATTTTTCATCGTTGCACTTTCTTCCTGCACGCATAACACAATTTGCCAGTTGAAAACGGTGGGAGTTTTTAAACAAGAAGAGTTTCTAATTCCTGTCCTCAGGTTTCCCTCCTTCCCTATCATCCAAAAATTTGATTTTTATAATGTTGTTTTTTCCCAAAAGTCCTCACTAAGTGTGGTCCAAATAGAGCATTTCATTTGCTTCAAAAAGCTATTTGTTAACCATGTACAACTGTGCTCCAGTAGGTATTGCACTTTCCACTGAATTTCACAGTGTTCTTGCTTAAATATGGCATAGTGCCCTAGTCTAACGCAAGAACATGAGAGCCTTTCTAATCAACAAGAGGTGGCACGTTCAGAGCTTTCTTAAATAGACTGGAAATTTTGAGATTGATCAGAAGGTAATATTCAAAACCTAAGACATGACAGATAAGATGCAATGATCAAATGAAACATAAGACCTGGCTTTGTTCAGCCATGTTTTGTGAGGGCATCACAGCTCTAATTGTTCCAGGGAAGCACAAAATGACTAACCTGCCAGGGCCAGCTGTACGGTATTGCATTTTCCCCTCCAACAACTCTAGTCACAGCAGGTGGGAAGGCAGGAACCCCACAGCCAAGGGCTAGAAGACATACAAAGTAAGATGTGTGATTTGTAAGTAGGAACTTTAAATAAAATTTCTAAGGGAGGTCGGTTTTGTTTTTAATAACTGTGTTCATACAGAACATTGCATGGCACAAATATAGGCTATAACTTGTTGTGATACTGATCAAGATATAACCATCAGTCAAGACTGACCAATGTTACATAAAGTCTGTCTGTTTTCTGACAGTAACCAAATCATGTTGGCTTAACCAAATTCTCAAGAGTCAATTGAGATGCAGCTCCTAACAAATGCAAAACAATTTGATGTGGATTAACTCTATTTCAGTGTATTCAAGCTATGTAATTTAGCTTTTATTTTGCTATCGGATGAGAGCAGTAATGCTAATTGAGCTCATGTAATATGAATAGAATAGCATAGCACCTAGTTGCTGTTTTCAGAAAACCTTTTAATTAACCACCTATGCTGTATTTCATTCTGCTTTGTTGCAGAATGTCTAATCCCCCCCCATTCCCCAAGAAAAGGAAAGTTGCTATTAGATTGTAATTCATTATTCCTTTAGAACTAATACTGAAATTGAGTACAGACCTGCAGCTGCCAGAGTCAACACGGCAAAGAGAATTCCAAGCATGATGCAAGTTGGCTTTATGCTGCAGGCTCTGCTTTGCAAGCTATTTTATATGTTACCATTTATCTCTAGCATATTACTTAAAATGCAGTGTTATTCTGATGCCAATGGAAAACTTGTGTAACTGTGGGATAATTTTTTACATGCACAAATGCTTAAGAAAAAATCAAACAAAAGAAAAAGAAAAAACAGGAACTGTGTTTAGATGGACCTTGAATCCAGGCTAAACATACAACTTTGGTTAAAAAAAGACTTCACCTAAGTTGTATATAATCTGTAGCAGCTGTTTGCTTTCCCATTGCTTTGAAATTTCATTGCAAAGGTGTTTCTAGAAGGAAAACGTTAAATGAGTTATTCTAACTCTTGATGCAATAACACTATCTGACATTTCAGGCAGTGATATATTCAGACACGTCAGTGGGGTTGTATTGAACGATTTCCTGAGGCCCCTTCCGGGCTTAATTATTGTAAGATTATATGTTGACTTGAAATTTTATTTTATTCTGAATTATTTTGTGACTGAATAGCAACTACCACTTTGTACTAACTGGAAAACCTGTGTTTTCTTTTCTAGACCAAGTTGCGTGTGTTTTAGCATGTCATACTTCTTAAATGAAACAAACTGTAAGCACTTTGGAGGGGATACTAGAGGGCACTGGGAACCACAGGAGGTCTCTAGAGTGCCCTGGAAAGGTTCTAATGGGTGCTAGAGCACACTGGAGAGCCCTGAAAAGTCTTCCAGGGGCCCTGGAACTCCTCTGGTGTGCACTGGGAGGCCTCTAGGTCTCTCTAGGGTGCGCTGGTGAGCACTGGGAGGTTTCTAGAGTGTACTTGGAGATACCTAGGGCACCAAAGATTTTACTGGGAGGCCCTGGGAGGCCTCTAGAGAGCTCTGGAAGGTTTCTAGGGGATGTGAGAGCACTGCAAGGTCTCTAAAAGGCATTAGAATGCACTGGGGTGCCCTGGGCACCTTCCAGGAAATACTATACTACTACACTGGGAGGCCCTTGGAGATTCTAGCGTGCGCTTGGAAGCCTCTAGTGCTCACTAGAGTGCAATTGGGAGCCCTGGAATTCCTCATGGGCATCCTAGAACTACATGTGGGGCCTGGGAGGCCTTTGGGAAGTGGTAGAGTTCACTGAGAGGCCTCGGAAGGTGTCCAGGGTCCACTAGAGTGCACTGGGAGGCTTGGGAGGCCTCTAGGGGCCACTAGAGCATATCAGGGGGCACAGTGGGATGGCTGTAGATTACCCTAGAGAGCGCTAAAGAGGCATTCAAGGGGTGCTAGAGTATGCTACAAGGCCTTGCAAGGCCTCCTAAAGGTTCTAGAGTACTGGAGGGCCACAGGAGGCCTCAAGGCTGCACTGGGTGGCTGCTAAGGCATCCTAGAGGACACTGGGGGTAACTGGGAGGCTTTCAGAGGGAGTGTCCTGAGGAGCCCTGATAGATATGCAGAAGTTCTAGGGCAGACTGGAGGGCCACTGGAGGCCTCTAGTGTGAACTGGGAGGCATTCATGGAACCCTAGAGGACAGCGGAGAGCCCTGCCAGGCCCTTAGCTGGCTCTAAACACATTGGGTGTCCCTAGGTGACCTCAAGCATGCTGTAGAGTATACTAGGGAGCACTGGGTAGCCTCTAGGGTGCAGTAGGAGACCTCTAGGGTGCCATAGAGTGCACTGGGGGGCCTGGGATGCCTCTAGAGTGCCCTTGGAATCTCCTATGAAACTCCAGAGCACATTGACACACTGTAGAGCCCCACAAGTGCTCCAGGAGGCTCTAGAGCACTCAAGGGGGGGTGGAGGGAGTGGGGGAGCCTACAGCTTTCCGGGGAGCACTAGACAAAAACAGGTAGGCCCTGCGAACCTCTAGGGTGCATTATAAAGCCTCTAGTGCTCTCTAGAGTGGACTGGAGAGCCCTTCAGGATCTCCAGGGGAGCTCAATGCACACCCACGGGCACTGGGAGGATTTCAGGGGGAGTTTGAGTACACTGGGGGGCTGTTGTAGACCTGCAAAGGCTCTAGAGCAGGCTGAAGGGCCATGGGAGGCCTGTAGTCTGCACTGGGAGTCTTTTAGGGGGTGCTAGAGCTCACTGGAGAGCCCTGCGACTCCAGGGGGTGTTAGAGCACACTGGAGAGACCTACAAGGCCTCCAGAGGGCCTTAGGGCACAATGGCAGAAACCTGGGGGTGATCCAGAGGGTTCTAGATTGTACTGGGAGTCCCTTGAAGCCTCTAGGGACCACTGGGAAGCCTGTAGTGAGCCCCTCAGGGGGGGCTGAGGTTCCTATATGGCATCCTAGAGCAAACTGGGAGGCTTTTGGAAAGTGAGGTAAGATACTGGAAGGCCCTGGGAAGCCTCCAGGGGACACTAGAGTGTACTGCAGGGCCGTGAGACGCCCCAAGGCTGCACTGGGAAGCCTCTGGAGCATCCTAAAGGACACTAGGGACCACTGTGAGGTTTTCGGGGATAGCTAGAGCGTACTGGGAGGCCCTGGTAGACAGGCACAGGCTTTAGGGTGGACTGGAGATTCACGAATGTTTAGTGAGCGCTGGAAAGCCAATACGGCACCCTAGTGGACACTGGAGAGCCTTGCAAGGCATCTAGTTGGCACTAGAGCTCACTGTGGGGCCCTGAGAGGACTTGAGCGTGCCCTAGAGCATGCTAGAGAGCCCTGTGAGACCTCCAGGGGGCAGTAGATTACAGTAAGTGTCCCTGGGATGCCTCTTAGGGTGCAGTGAGAGGCTCCTAGTGCAGCTGAGAATGCACTGGAGGGCCCTGGGAGCCCTTTAGCGAGCACTGGGAGGCCTCTAGGTCTCCCTAGAGTGCTCTGTGTACAGCCCCCTCCCTGGGCCCTCCATTGCATTCTCGGGTGCCCTAGGAGCCTGCTATTGCACCCCCGAGGCCTCCCAGAGACCCTTACTGTGATCTGCTGCCACATGGAGGCCTCTCAGGGGTCTCTAGTGCACTCTAGGGCACACCAGGAAGGTATTACGAGGAATACAAAGAACCATCAGTCCATGACGACAGAGAAACAGCGGTGCATGGTAAGACAGACTTCATTTCTTTCCTATTTGCCTTTAATTGATAGATCAGTAGCACTTCCCTGGAAGAGGACAGGGATTCCATAGCATCGCAGATGAGCATTTTCATATCCCCAATCAGCACGCTGACCTGCAGTTGAACGCCATGTGAATTTGTCAATGAAAAGAGGGTAAAACACCTATTTTCACCAAAAGGACAAACTAGGCAAGAGTAGGCATTTAGAGGAGCTGCCACAAAAGAAATACTTACTGAGTTGTAATGCTAAAACTAAAGGTTTCCATAAAGCTGAAATGAACCTATTATTTAATATTAGTATTAACAAGCAGCAAAATCCATGATTTTCGTAACTTCCATTCAGCAGTAGGTACTGATTTGGATGAAAGGTGCCTGGAGCACATATGTAGAAGACAAATATATAATGCTTTACTGTTTTGTCTGCCTCTCAGGAATGTATTATCCTACCCAAACAATAGTGCTTGAGAAAGCTGCATTCTGAATTTCAATGGAATCAACCAAACTCTGTTCTGGCATCTTGTATTTATTATGTGACAAAAATAAAAATTGGGACTGACAAGCATAGAAATGAGATTCTAAAAAAATAAAAATTAAAAAAAAAACAGGAATTTACATGTGAAACAATGTACTGTGCTTTCCAGTTTTAACTTCCATATGGTTTTCTGTATCCTATGTTTCCACTCTTTTTACTGAATACTAATTAGAAAGTATAAATTTTGGATGTTCAGTTGCTATCTCAATTTTCCTGTTTTGTGCGTATGGTCTTAAACATGGAGTTGTGTTTAGTATTTTAAGCATTTCTGCAATCATTTCTTAAGTAACCTGCTATCTTACATATTATAGACAGAGAAACCCTATTTTGTCTTTCTGTTCCATTTTGTCTTTTTAAAGGTATTCTAAAACAGTTATTTTATTACGTGGTAGGGAGGTTAATAAGAATGACGATAATTTTGATGAAAAACCCCCTCAAACCTTTTTTGTTGTGGTTGTTCCATTCCTGCTTTATGTAACAACTGCTTATCCATCTTTTGCAGGTCTAGTCTAAATAGGTTCAAGTATCTTTCTTGGACTCAGTGGACATCATACTGTTGGCAGCAGTACATCGAAAACCTCAGCCTCCAGCTGATACCATATGGCTTTGAAACAGCTCCCTAGAAGCTCTTATCTCCATGCCAGCTATTTCACAGAAACTCAGCAGTTCTGACACTTCGGGAAGAGAGAGCCCAGGAACTTCTGGTATGTTCTGTTAAAGCATAATAGCTAATATACCTGTTAAATATATACTTAACGTACAATTACTTATGTACTCTGTTGCTTCACTTCTTTTAATCTATTCCCTTGTAGGGTAGTAAACATGCTAGACCAATAAGTAATTGGAGCAGTCTGCAGACAAGTAACAGATATAAAAATCTACTTTTCTGAGGGAGGTTTTTTATCTGAGACTAGACAGTAACCTATTTAAAAATCTGAAGTTAAATCCTGCCCCAGCTTTTCACTGGGAGCACCATATGTGCCATACTCATTTCTCACTGGATGGCCATTGAATCTGTTGCTTGGTTTTTCTCTGGGTCTATTTTTATGTGTTCTTAAAAGTTAAGCTTGGCCTGCAAGCTTCAAGATGTAACAGTGTTACCTTCCAGCTTCTGCCTTCAAAAATGTTTCCTGCTTAGCCATGTTTATATAGTGGTTTTTACACTGTATTTTTTTTTTTATATCCAAACATTTCTGTAGCTGACACTGGACAGAGGTGTAACATAAGGCTCTGCTTGTGCTAACTGGGCCAAGAGAAAGGAAAGGAGATAAATCAAAACACAAACAAAAAACACATTTTAGTGATCAGGTTAGACTAAAAGGTATTTATTTAGAAACAACAGCTTTGGTATTTGAAAACCAAACAACCTTTAAATCACTAGAAAGTGAGATGTCTTCCCCAATAGCCAAAACAAATCAATGCACAAAGTCTCAATATGCTCAGAATAGGAAACCTGAAGATTAGCATTTCCAAGTGTAAGTCCAGAAAACAATTTCCTTAAACTGATTTTGCACTCTACAATCATAAAGGCTGAAAAATGTTACCTGCACTTAGATATCTACAGTTCAATTGACTGACTTGTTACTGAACTGGAGGCAAAATTATTAACATTCTCCCCCAACCCCCCCAAGCAATAAATTAAAAAATGTATACCAGAAAGAAAGTTACACTAAAGTTTTCTAGTTAAGTTAACTCTCTGATGGGAATCATTATTCTTTATTTTCCTGTTGGATTAAAAAAAAATAATCAAATTATCAAAGGATTCGGTATATCTTCAAGTATTTTCACCAAATGGATTACTCTTAGGGAACACAACAGCTTACAAGGAAAAAGAAACATCTGTTATACAAGCTTCTGGGATAAACTCTTGAATAACCACATGTTCCAAGTCTCAGATTCCTTTCTTAACAAGGCACAAAAGGATTGTTGCTTTCAAAAGGTCCTTGTTCTCAGCTGCAAAATTGTCAGATGTATTGTGCAAATGGAGGCTGAAAGCAGGACTAAGTTCACTCAGACACTGGGATATTCCCATTCAATTAATAAAACAAGGTGCTATTTCAACACCATTAATCTTGCTTACTGCTGTGGAGATTTTGAGCTTCAGCTGGCTTCCACTTCATCCCTGTTTTTGAAATTGAACTCTGCAACATCTTCATTTTAAGTAGGTCTAATTAAGACCAGGCAGCAGACTTGTTTGCTGTACACTGCAAGGCTTTTTGCAATTTCAAGAAGGAAGAGTAAAGAGTTAAGTCAGCCCTGGCATGTAGCTATGAAGTTTCTTGCTACTTCAGAAAATAATGTCAGGGACAGTTACCTGTAGTCATGGTTAACAAGTTATTTTGTAAAAGGCAGAAGGCAAGTCTTGTAGATGACAAAGGCAACCAGACAGCAGAGAAAAAAGGACATAATTTTATAATTTCAAGGGAACATTTCAGGATGCAGCTGTACACACAGTAATTCAAATTACTTCCTTACCACTTCCTCGTTTTGCACTAAGGTTTCATCATCATAGGCTTGCAACTTCAGTTGTCTTTGATATACGTATCTTTTCTACCTCTTCCTCGGTTAGTTTGTCTAGCCACAAGCACCTTCCATCTCATTCTTTCAATGGATAACAGGTATTCAGACCTGCTAGGATCGGCCAGATTTGCAATGCTCAACGTTACAAAGCCAGAGAGCTGACAGGAAAATG
This sequence comes from Anser cygnoides, assembly GCF_040182565.1. Taxonomy (NCBI): domain Eukaryota; kingdom Metazoa; phylum Chordata; class Aves; order Anseriformes; family Anatidae; genus Anser; species Anser cygnoides. Next base: position 3,039,393 of record NC_089895.1, on the reverse strand, counting down.
ACCAACTCATCTTAGACACCACTTAAGCACTGACCATCGTCATTAGTCCAGCACTTTTTGCCCAGCCTTAGGCAAAATTTTATTTGCTTTTATGATTTGGATAAACAGGGCATTCCAAACCCTGATCTCTTCCTCTGACAGCTCTATTTAACTGTGTCTTAAAAAAAAAAAAAGGCCAGATTGAGCTGTCCAACCCTAAAGAAAGATCCCTCTGAACAAGATTGCCTGCTCACACAACAAATCCAGTCTTGTTTTTCATTTCTGCTCTGTATATACACACAACCAGAAAGTACCAGTACCGAGAGCAGAAATCGCTTGTCTAGTGTCTGTTCTGTACTAAGTTTTTACTAGCAACCAAGTTTTCTAGTCAACTCAAAACAAGCATTTCAAATCTTTTGCACCAAAGTGAGAGACGCTTGAAGTCAGAACCTCCAACTCACAGTAAATGCACTCAGTGCTTTTCTTAAAGCTGCACTTTCCCAAAATGATGGTGGTGATGTGGCATGATGGAGGATTGCAGTGTCTGCATAAACATTAACCAGTAGTCCCAACGGTTCAGCACCTTGACCTAAGAACACTAGTTTGCATTTGTGTTCTCACGTGTCAGGACACACATTCAAACCAGGCAGACAAGCGTGCACATCTCCCACACAGCAGTAAAAGACACGTGTAGCAGCGCTCTCAAAAGCACTCCCATACAGCTTAACAAGCAACATTCTCAAGGGACACAGCTGCAACTGTTTGCTTAAATACAGGCTATGTCCTACACCAATGTGTGGAAAAGTGACAGAAAAGTTGCATCTGCCTTAATCTGCAGCCTTATGAATGTTTAAGGACTGACAATGAATTTATCTTTTTTAATATTTGTGAGCCCTATCGCTCCAATCCCTGCCCTAACCCTACTTCTTGCAAGAAGAGGTCACAGATCACTTGTTCTAAGAGAGACTGAAAAGCCTCGCAGAGAGAACCTCCCTAGGCACGGCTGACAAGAATAGACTGGTGACATTCAGAAGAGAGCAGCCAGAAGCAGCAGCCTTACACCTTACTCCTGAACAGCGGCTTGGCTCCCGGCCCACAATATTCATTGTAGATGAGCTTGAACAGAAACAGGTGAAACAGTGTTATCAAGGAGGCCACGCTGAACCAGAACAGGAAGGGTAAGCCCGGGTATTGCTTGGCCATGTGTTCCTCATGAGCCAGAATAGCTTTTAGATGGAGTGTGTGTCTCAGGTCCTGCAAGTGGACCAAATCTGTTGATATATAAAGCAGTGGTGTGATGGGCTGAGTCACCATGACGGGGAACGTATGACCTCGTGCCTCTGAGGTCAACTCCACCGGCTCATTCAGACAGCCTGCCTCACACGCATAGAGTCTAACTGGCTTGTCTTGGAATTTCACAGACACATGCAAGAAGGGCTTTCCTTCAGCATCCAGCAGAACAGCGAGGTTAATCAAATCCTTGTTGTAATGGATCCCACGTAAGGAATAGCTGTTATGAAGTACATCCGGGTCAGCCTGAAACTGAAGATGGTTTTCTGTGAACTGCAGACCTCCAAAACTAAGCACCATGCCCTGCATAAGTCCATGGACCCCAGCTGCCACAAGACCCTTACATCCCCGTTTCTGGAGAGTTAGCTTCCACAGGTCCGAGAGCTGCAGGATCTGGGGGACACTGGTCAGCTTTGCCGGCCACAGGTTCTCTGCGTGCATGGTCGCATGGCCACTGAAGCAATGGTCAGCATAGTTCAAGCTGGCTTCCATTTTTTCTCTGTCCTCGCTGCTAATGACTGGATCTAGCAGAGGAGCTGGCATGCTGGACAGCATATAGTAGAGGGTCATGTTAACAGTCGCACTCGATGGTGTATGTGAATCTGTGATCTTTCTCATTTCAATGCCTGTAATAAATGACAACAACCAAGAGTCAGAGGACCACACTTGAATGACATTAACTAGGAGAAAAAAGTTCAAATACGCATGCTACATGATGTTGTTCAATACACAGATGTTCTTTATTAACATCAAAGAAAACTTCAGTGAAACGCCTCCTTGTATTTTTTTGGCTGCTCTTTCAGCTTTGAGACTAAAAGCCAAGCTCGCACTGAAGGCAAAGCTACTTTGATATATCTACAGATGCCCTGCAGAGCTGTCACCGTGACTCTGCAAGAATCGTCTGTCAAAGGATCATCTATTTTTTCTACTAGCCGTAAAATACCAAGTCCTACATCACTTGGGCAGCTACTCTTTTATGCAAGGCCATGAGATCTTATTTCAAGAAAAAGCACCCCTGAAGTATCAGCAGGACAATCCTCCACTTCCCTGGAGGAGTTTAAAGACAGTCCTTTATGCTGTAACTGGAGGCCAGCTCTATTCCCAACTTACAGATGGCTTGCTGGGCGTGAAAGCCAGTGCATCCAGAGCTGCGATTAGAAATGTCCTTCTGTCATTTTATTTATTTAGTAAGGATGACTCCAGTTTTTAAGTACTCTAGGTTCCAAACTAGGAACAGTTTTCTTATTCCACAGCATCCCTTCTGGCTCCTGAAAGAAACCTGTCAAAAAGAGTGGGGCCTCTGGAAACCTTACAGGAACCATGTCACTGAGCTTTCTGCTCTCATCCACAGTAATTGTTTGGAAGTCAAGCATCGCTTTCCTTACCTGAAATGAACAGGTCTGACCAGGTCTGCTGATGCTCCTGGAAAAGATCTTCCACCCCCATCTGCATCACCTCCAGCATCTCTTTCTTGGCCGACTCCCTCAACTTGCTGAAGGTCTCCTCCAGCCTGGCGACTTCGATGGGCTCCGAGGTGTACACCACGGAGAGCACAGTTTCGTCAAAGTGGGATTTGGGTGCCACCTGCACCCGGCTCACGAGCTTCTTGGCGGCCACTACCATGAGAACCACCCTGGAGCTCCCGGCCAGCAGCAGGCGACCGGAGGAGAGCAGGAACTGCCGCTCCTCCGCCTTCTCCACGCTGGTAGCGAAGCGGCTGCCCAGTGAGGGTGTGGAAGCCGGGCCCGCCGCCTCGAAGGTGACCACCCTGTCGGTGGGGTTGGAGACGCGGATGCGCTGCAGGTAGAGGTGCGGCCGGCTGCGGTGAGCCACCACCTCCTCCCGCACCGTCACGCACTCCCCGGGGCCGCCGCTCGGCCCGGAGCCCGTCTGCACGCAGCGCACCCTCCGCACGGCGCCGTCCCGCAGCGCCGCCTGCGCCGCCCGAGCCTCGCCGCGGCCCCCCAGCGCCCTGAGCCTCACCAGCGCCGGGTACTCGGTGGGCAGCGCCGGGCCGCCTCCGTTACCCGCCGCCCACACCCAGAGCCGCCCGGCGGCCACGTCCAGCAGCAGGAAGCCGTTCCCGGCCAGCGCCAGGCCCGCTTTCGGCCCGCCGCCGCCGCCGCCCTCCTCGTCCCCCTCCTCAACGCCCGGCAGCGGCAGCGCATCGCCGCGCTCCGCCTGGCCCCGCCAGGGCGCCGTGGCCGCCTGCAGGCAGAGGGCGGCGGCTCCCCGGGGCTCGGCCCCTCGCCGCCCGCCGCGCCGCGCCCCCAGGTACCAGCAGGCGACGAGGAGGAGCAGCAGCAGCAGCAGCAGCCGCCGCGCCCAGCTGCTGGACAGCAGCCCCGGCAGCCCCTTCAGCCGCTGCTGCAGCCACATGGGCGGCGGGGCGGGAGGCCCGGCCCGGCCCTCCCCCGCAGCGCTCCCGGCCCCGCTCCCGCCGCCTCGCAGCGCCCCTCACGCCGCCATCGCCCGGAAGCTCCGCGCCGTGCGGCGCTTTGCGACAGCGGAGCCGCGCCTCCCGCCTCCACCCCCCTCACGGGTAGGCGCCTGGCGGCAGCCCCGGCCCCCTCCCCCCCCCCGTGATCTGTGAGGGGAAAATGGCCCCGCGCCCCCCCCCCCCCCCCAAAGGCCCCCCCAGGTGGCTTTTCTGACAGGAAAAGCCTGGAGTTTTCCCTCATTTCAGTGGCAATTTGGTCGCGTTCCCACAGCACAGCCTAGTTTGGGAAAGCCAGTTGTGTGCCTCCAATGTGTTCCCCACTGCGTAGTGAGCAGGAGAGCGAGCTTTGTGGTGCGGCCAGGACGTGCGCGTCGAGCCAAGGAAAACTTCGCACTCCGGGCTGCTCTCAAAAGACAGTAGCAAACCCCACGGAAAGCCTGTGGGTTACGATGAAGTGTGAAATTCCTGCCCAGCCAGAGCCGGGGAGGCAGCTCAGGGAACGGGAGCAGACGAGAGGCTTTCCTGACTTCGTCCTGCTAAGGAGATGTCTGATTCTTTAAGGCCTTTTGATTGTTTGTTCGTTTTTGGAGGGAGGCATTGGACTCAAAAGGGTGAGATCTTGTCTCTTGCACACTTCAGTGGTACCAGTGTTTCCTCCAGAAGGTGGGGTGTGTACTGAGGCTGCCTTACAAACCAAGTTCTGCTCCGCTCAGTTTTTAGGAAGTTACGGCCCTGCTCGGAGCACGTGTTGCACGTACTCACAGGCACATCTGCACTGGCAGCTGCCTCTGTTTAAAAAGACAGGCAGCCGACTCCAGCCAGAGCGCACAAAGCAGCGCAAACATAGAAACAGGAAAAAAATCTGCTCGCTGGGTTGGCATAGCTACAGAACGCAAACAAAGCTGTCACATAGGGACAGACTGAGTACGGCACTACGAACAATGATGCATTCATGATTTTTAGTGTGCAAAACTGCTTTCATTTTAGAATGGAGAGATTTAACGCCCTTAAAATGAGAAACTTAACGTTTCTAAAACTCTAGACTGAGTCGCAGACCTTGGTCTGTGCTTTGTAGATGAGGGGCTAAACGCCTTTGCTGTGGCTCCCATCTTAAATTGTAGAGGCTGCTAAAGATTTAGCAAGGGCTTTTTCAGGGCTTCCAAAGTACAGAAGAAATCTAAAGTGAAAGTGTGTTCGGTTTTTATTTCTTTTTTTTTTTTTTCATTTTGTGAAACTGGCAGCATTGAAAAAGGAAGTTTCCTGAAGTCACCATCTTAGGGACAACTAACATTTCCTTGGATTGTTGCCTGCAGTATGTCATTTGAGCATGAGGACTATTCTGTTCGCCTGGTAATTATGAGGGAATTGCTGCTTTGGGAGAAGGGAGTGGAAACAAGAGCTCTTTGAAAAGAATCAAGAGTATTCTCAGTGAACAAATTAACAAGAAGAGTTGTTCTTTGGGAGGGTGCTGTTATGAAACATGGAGAATATTAGCTGCATTGTGGCCCTTCTAACAGGTGCTTGTTTTTTTCCAGGATCCTACCTTCTCGTGTTTATTCTGAAATTTTGAATCCTATAATACATGTGCTTTCTGTTCATTTTAGTTAGGGAAACTTGCATATTATCCCAATCCTCTTATGTTTCCATAGGTGTGTTTCCAGCTGCATATTCCATAGCCCCAGTGCGATGTATTGCATTTCTTTTTTATCTCAATGCACATTGTTCACCAACTGTCAGCATGCATTCTTCACTTTTTATGCCTCTGCTAAACCACCTACCATTGGTGCTTTCTCCCCAACACCTTACTTTTCTATTTTTTTTTTTGATACATGGACCAACCTTGAGTATGGCTGAGTCAGTACATCTCCTGTCATAGCTTCAATAATATACCGCAACTTGTCACTTTCCATCTATTTAATATCAACTAAATATCATTGATCGCGCACTACAAGATAGAAAATAAGTAATCTCTTAATGTTTCTTTCAGTAATGGAAGCAAAGTTGGTTTTATTTAAATACAGTGCCTAAAACCAGGGCTCTGTCATTTCTAGGCATTTGCTTTAGTAGAAAAAAATGTGTTGCTTGAGGCCTCACGTAACATATGTGTCAGAGTAGCTCCTTATTAGTTGCTCTTCAGGCTCAAATGTTTCCCTGCATCTGAGTCATAAATTCATTGCAATATAAAAATGACCTTGAAACCAATTAAAAGACTGTAATTTCTTTAAGTATGTTTATTTTGTCGTCAAAGGCAAAATAAACTAGAAAAAGAATCGTCACACTAGAGCAAGAAAACCCAGCACAAGGACAAAGAGTTAAATGTAAGACAGTAAGAAGCACGTGTAGCTGGAGAAAAACAGCACAGGAAAGTACCGCAGCAGATTTTGTATTCCAGAAGGAAAAGTTTGAGATGAGAGGATGGGTGAAAAGAAAGTATTTAGTAAGGGTATTTAGTATCCAGAGAAAGGTATTTAGTATCCAGAGCTGTGCATAATCCATTTCTCTTGTGCCTTTTTCCCACGTAATGACTGTGTCAAGCAGATGCAGCCTGGCACTAACTGAAGCTGGCCAGAAAGCAGAAAGTCAGCCCCGCTCCGACAGAGGCTCGCGCTTGCTTATCGCGTGGTTCTTCTTCTGCAGCCCCCTGCCCAGCATCCCGCCCGCAGCAGGACTCTCCGGGCCCCGCACCCCAGGTAAAGTTGCTGTAGCCACAGGAGCCTCCCCGCCGGGCTCTGAACGCCTGCAGAAGGCAGATGTTAGACGTTCCCTTGTTTTGCTCAAGCCCCGGCCCCAGCGCTTCCTGCTCCCTCTCCCGGCTCCGGGCCAGCTGCCTCCCCGCCTCTTGCGGGGGCCGGAGCCGGGGCGGCCCGGGAGGAGGAGCCGCCGCCTCCCCTCTTCCTCCGCCCGTCCCCGCCGGGCGGGTCTGGTGCGTGGCACAGGCTCCAGCAGCCCCGGAGCTTTCTAGAGCCGCTCTCTGCCGGGTCCTTGCGGAGCGGGGCAGCGCCCGGGGCCGTCCCGCAGGCAGCGCCCCCGGTCGGTGTCGGCTCCCGGACCGGGATCCAGGCGGGGAAGTCGCCTCCATGGTGCCCCCGGCGGTGCTGCTGCCCTGGGTGGTGCTGGCGCTGCTCGGGGTGGAGGGTGGCGGTGCCTCCAAGCAGGAAGGTAAGAGGGGGGGGCTGCTCCGGGGCACTGGTTGGGGGACCGGCTGCACGGGGAGCTGGTGGCCAGGCTGATGGCGGGGCACCTCTGCAGTTGGTGCTCTTACTGCTCTTAGCTCCCCAGTGCAGCTCAGAGGCATTGCCCGACCTGGGACCGGTGCCCACCGCAGAGTCTGAGCTGCTGGTTGGCATCCAGAGCCTGCTGCTGAGCTCGGAGGCAGGGCACAAGCTGGTGTGGGTGCTCTCTGCACGTGCTTCTTGAGTGCCACAGTTACCAGACAGGCACACACCACTCAGTTCTGTGAGAAGAGCTTTGGACAACATTTCGTGCTGGTAAAGTCCCTTGGGCTGCATCCCACCGGGGACAGCCCTTCCTGCTTTTGAACTTACACAGTTCAAGAACTAGGTAAAAGAGAGCTTTTGATCCATAGCCTGGCCATGCTGTTACCTGAGATCCAAAATGTTCCTAAACCAACATCATTTTATCCTCACATGTACAGTTGGTACATGCTGCGAAGAGTAATTGGTAGAACAGTAGAGGATTAGGGAAGCTATTGAACGTCAAGCAGGCTGACAAAGAGGTTCACACACTGTCACTCTGCCAAGATGTTTGGATAATTATCTTTGTCTTCATTAGGGAAGTGGCAATGAAGAAGAAAGCTCATCTTGTTATCTAGAATATTTCCCTTGACAATGAGTGATTCTGTTTTAATTACCTTCACTATGTATATTACTTAATATAGTTAACATGTATCCCTAGGATTGTTGGGAGTTATTTAGCGATACTGGCATTGCTATAGTGCCATTTCCGCATTTAGGGTTACTATTAGATAAATACGAGTAAGAAATGAGTCTCGGTGTCATCCTGCTTTACACACCCCAAATCATCTATGCTTTCAGCGAATTTTTAGAGCACACTAGAGATATAAAATGGGGTGCTGGGAATAGACAATCAGGTATGTTGTTTAGGAAACAGGTATTGGAATTAACTGTTTTCTGAACCCGTCACTTCTATCATGGCTCAGAAAAAATGCCCTGCCCTGTCTGTGCTTTGGTTTCCCCAGAGTAATACGAGAATAATACCTATCTTCTCCCTTATAAGTTCTTTTACATTTCTTCAGAAGCTCTAAGCATAGTTACATGCAGTTTTTAATTGAGTCGTTACCTAAAAACTTTGGTAAATGTGAATTTAATTGCATTGAATTGTGCGCTTGATTTTTCTGTTTGATCCCAATAGTAGTGGTATTTTCTTGGACACTAACTTAACAGGAAGCTACACAATAAGATTTCCCAAAGCATAGCCTAGGGATAAATTCATTCCATGTCCTAAAATGCAGCTGCAGCTGTGCTTTTCCTGTCGAGTCAGGGCAGAAGTAAATAACTCTGAAATTTGTTGTTAGTGAACTCATCGCTGATTTTTACTAACCTCCCTGTAAAAACTCAGAAGTCTACCCAGTCGTTTCACTGTGATGTTGATATCAAAGTTCCTGAACTAATACTTTGTCTCTATTGAATCCTTGTCATTGGTAGTGCTCAAAGAACTTCACAAAGCTGTTAAATGCTCTTTGTTATCATTTTACAGATGTCAATGACAAGGGATTGCAAGACCGGCTCCTTGTTGCAGAGCAGAGCTAACAGTACAGTTCAGCTCCTCTGGTTGCTAGTCCAGCACTTGCTTCACTGAGCCACGCTGTGCTTGTATTTTGCAGCCATACCATTATTAAACGTATTTCTAACATTTCTAATTGACAGCATGGCCCAAGGAGTCTTTGAGCCCAGCTTAACAAAATAGGCTACTATTTCTACATATGAAAAGTAACTGTTATTTGGAAAATAGGGAAGGATAAATCTGCTTTTGGAGGTTTAAAAAACCTCCACGCCATCTATGTGATACTGAAATTAAAGGGGCTTACTGCTCTATTTCTGGAAATACCTATCAGCTGCACAAGGAAAACCGCTGAGAAAGAGAAAAAAGGGTTAAAGGAGTAGGAGCGGAGGCAGCATAGCTCAGCACAGTGCTTCAAGTACTGGGCTGAAGGAATGTCTCTTGGGATGGAAAACTCTTGCTACTGCAGAGATTTCTCAGAACAGAAACTGAGCTTATGCGTCTTGGAGTCCTACCCCCGCAGACCAGTAAGGAGAAGGGAATCAGTAACTAGGAATTCAGCTGCGGAGGATAGAAGTCTGTGTGCTGGCAGTTCCATGCTCCAGTGGGCTCACATGCTACACAGTCAAACCTACACAGAAAACTGCCTTAGAAATCTGACACCGCTTCCTGTTCATCCACTGGAGCTTTTTGCTCTCTCATCTGGTCCAACAAACTTTTGGCAATTGTATCAAAGGACGTATAAACAGATTGTTGCTTTCTTGGAGTGGTGGCACAAAAAATGATTTATTGATTTATTTAATGTGAGATACCTGAGCATTCAGGCTGTAATAATTATGCTGCAGTCAGGCTCTTTTCTTTTGTCCTTAGGATATGTTTTCTCTTCTCCTTTCAGGTACCCGAATTTGATGTTTATCTTTACGCTTCTTGCTGGCAAGCCCGCATTTGCCCCCCTCTTCCTTGGCAGTATGATCTCCAGTTTCTCAGAAACCAAGAGCTCAGAGCTATCTAGTAAAGCTGCCATGGTTTTCTGCATGCCATCATATGGCTGGAAACATTAATGGCTTTAACATATTCCCCAAAGAAATGCATATTTTACTCATTTGTTTGCACCCTCTGACTAGACAGGGCACAGGGAACTGGAGGAGCTGAATGCACTTCATACAGCTTAATTCTGCCTTTAAAGGTTGCATTTATGCAGGATTCGTATTCTTTTGTTTGTCACTCTCTTTGTCTGTCTGTTTGCATAAATGCAAACAGAATGCAATTAAAGCTGACCTTATATAGGCTGTTGTCAGTGTCTCCAGTCAGTGTTCTGATGCAGATTTCCTTGGGAGCATCCTCTTTCTTCCTAACTTAACCTTATTTTTGACTTCTGCTATCTTTGTCAGGTCTGTCTAGGACCCTTGCTCTTAGATCCCTCCTCTGTAAGGTCAGACGATATCAGCTTGGGTACACTGGCAAGATTCATCTGGTATATCCATTGAAAAAAATCACTGTTCCAAGAGAAGTCTGCTCCAGCCAAGAAAACATCCTTTCAGGTTTTCCTGGTATTTTCTGATGTTAAAATCAGATGGTCAGGATTCACATTTAAACACTGTTGCCAGAGCCTATACAAATTCCTATTTAAGTAAAAGTATGAAGACGAAGTATAGCATTTAAACACTACAGTGAAGAAGCCAGGGCCTCCGCATAAAAATTGTATTCCAGTGATAGTCTAGAGAAACTTTTGAAAGAGAACTTCAGGATTTAGCTTTGCCATTTCTAAGGGACTGGAAATGAAAAGCAGTTTAGGAGAATGTAAATGAAAGAGATGGCAGAATTAAATTCATCGTGCTTATGTCTGAAAAAATCTGGAAGACACCTCTGGATTGCAGTAGAAAATTGGAGCAGCCATGGAGGGAGAACGATAACATTCAAACTAATTTTGGTTTTCCCTGCACCCAGTCAATGCTGAATGACAAAAAAGCAACTCTTTGGGGAAGAGGAAGCCAGTTGCACTAAATGGGTGACTTCCAAGTGGGCATTTTGTAGTAGTTCTGTTTTTCATCTTCAAGTTTAATTTCCTTCAAACTGTCTGTGAGAGAAGAGAAGAGAAGAGAAGAGAAGAGAAGAGAAGAGAAGAGAAGAGAAGAGAAGAGAAGAGAAGAGAAGAGAAGAGAAGAGAAGAGAAGAGAAGAGAAGAGAAGAGAAGAGAATGGTAGCTTTCAATAGCAGGGCAAAAAAAACACTCAGTAAATTGTATTTTCTTTTTTCAGCTTATAACTCAGGCAATTAAATTGTATCTTTCTACAGTCTCCCATTTTAAACCCCGGACCAAGTTCTAATACCAGCTGCGCAAATACAAAGGCAAAGGAACGGTTTTGCTTGCACTGCAGCTAGTTTTGGGTTGTTCAATCAAATGCTGACATTTCTGGGCACCTTTGCCACGTTCTGTCCCCTGCAATAGTTTGTTCCTCCAGTAAAACAATAGCTACGTCCATGCGTTCTTTTTTTTCTCTCTATGAGTCTCTGAGGAGTTGCTGCCAAGAAAATCCAGGTAGCGAATAAGTAAGATTTGAAGCTGGTTTTCTTTCTGACAAACACCTATAGCTCTTAACATTGTACAGGGTAGAGATAATTGGGTGAGGCGTAAACAAGCTGTTTGCTTCTCAGTGGGAAGTGACCACAGCTAGACTACCTCCCTTGCCTGTTTTAAAATGAAACTGGACAGCTGTCCGTGTTATATGCAGCAGACATAACCTGTGTCCCTCAACAGCAGTGACTGAGCGTAAGTTGGGACTCCTGGATTCTGTTGCTGGATTCATGACCAACTAAAAGCATGATACTGAGAAAGTCCAGGGGTTGGATTTTATTCCTAATGACTTCCCTTCATCAAATCTGTCAAATACCTTTAAGACGAATGATCCCAAACTCAGCTCAGTGTCTTGTGAGTAAAGCCTCTTCATTAATTGTGGAACAGCGGATTTTGAAAACAATGCAAGCTGATCATGTGTCTCTTGTGTTTTCTCCCGTATGCAGAAAACCTGCTGGTTCTTACTGTTGCCACCAAGCAGACTGAGGGATTCCGACGCTTTAGAAGATCAGCACAATTCTTCAACTACAAAGTCCAGGTGATGACTAGCAGCCTCAGTGATGGTTGGTCAAAGGGAATTTTGAAATGGGCACTCCTAAGAGCATGGAATAGATAAAGCTTGGCCACAGAATGATTAAATAAAAATCTCAAGAGAGGACATGCCCATTCAGTCAGCTGAAAAATACTGTGGCTGAGGGCATTTCTGCAGCAGTCTTTCTTATTCCATCCCCAGTGGTGGCTTGAGCTGAGTTCCATAACTCCCGCTCAAGGGAGTCCCACGGCACTTTTCCATTACGTTGCTGAAACATACACTACAGATTAGGATGCTCCAGTCCCTGATGCTGAAAGCGCTTTGTTACTGTGCTAAGTGTTGCTCTGACTGTCCATCCCAGAGAGCAGTTCAAAGGCTGGCATATATGCATAGTCTCTCTGTCTGGATGCTTTTTCATTTGAACTGGGAGTTAACAGGGGTAGTGAGGCTGTGCGGTCTGGTTCTTTCCTGTGAGACTTGCTGGGAAAATGATCTGTTCAGTAGACCCTCTGCCGGTCATCTTTTAGGTACTTGGACTTGATGAGGAATGGAAGGGTGGAGATGACAAGAAGCCAGCCGGAGGTGGGCAGAAGGTCCGTCTCTTGAAGACAGCTTTGAAGCAGTATGCAGATGATGCAGACTTGATCATCCTTTTCATAGAAAGGTAATGGATTGGAAAGGATTTGTCAGGAACTGAATCAGAAAGTTGTTTGGACAGATTCTTATTAAGAAGAAATTAACTGTGAAATGGATTCCTTCTGGGAGGTGTGTACAGATCTGTGTTTTTTCCCCCTGAATTCTTTGCAGTCGCTTGAGAGTTGCTCAGAGCTGCATCCATGGCAGCTGGGAAGCTCTGACCAGAATGGGCTAATTCCAGCTCTTATATAATACAAAAGTTGATAGTGTTGTACCTGTTTTTGCCAGGGTGGAATTTGGCTGCCACTATCTCCAGAGAATGAGCAGACAATTTCTGTGGACCCAGGCAGGCCTTCCTTAGTGGAGTTATTTTTTTATAAGGTGAGGCAGGCAGCAACACAACCCTGAGAGCCAAGAAATAGTCTGCCAGAAATATATGGAGAGGGAAAAGGATGGTTTGGAGTCTCAATGTCTTTTCCTGTGCCCAGCAACAGGCAGGGCTGGGATACCAGTATTGTCTCTACCTCTCGTGGCAGGGAGATCGTCTTTTGCGGCTCTGAGTGTCTACGTGCATTTAGAGGTTGGGAATGATTCATCTCTGGAATGAACAACTTTTTACTCACCACAAGTGGGTCTGTAGTTTGCAAATCCTCTTGGAAAAAATGCAAGTCTCATTCTGGGAGTGGTGCTTGGTAATTAGTTCTACCCAGTACTGAAGAGGTAGCGGCTGGTGTCCTGCATCCAGTGACTATTGTCTGGTATAGGTCCCTCATGAAGATTTGCAGAGCTCTGTGGAGAGTGGCAGGATGCCAGAACATTTGCAAGGCATGACCTATGGGTTTGTTTAGTTTAGAAAGGAGTGTGGGTATAAAGGAATGGCAGAATAAGTCTTAATGAGTGAGGACACCAGGGCTTCACAGTTGCAAAGCAGGGTAAAGAAGAAAAGATCAGCACATTTTGCGGCTTGGAAGTTTGGGTTTTGCTATCAGTGAAAACTTTGTAGAAGTAAAAATGGGCATAGGTTACCCCAAGACATTGTGGAATCTTCTGCAGTGGAAAGCAACATCTTCCACTCCATGAATAGGACTTCACGTTAATTGGCTGTAATTAAGACATACTGTGAAGCAGAACTAAAAGAATGGGATTCCTAATAAATGAGCTGTTTCTAGAAGCTTTTTGTGCTGACACATTTTTCTGACTCCATTCTTTTCTGTCCTTTTTTTTGTTTGTCTTTTACTCTAGCTATGATGTACTCTTTGCTTCGGGCCCCACAGAACTGTTGAAGAAGTTCAAACAAGCCAAGAGCAAGGTAGTCTTCTCAGCAGAGAACTACATCTATCCTGACAGAAAGTTGGAAGCCAAGTATCCCCAGGTGCGAGATGGAAAGCGCTTCCTGGGTTCTGGAGGTAAGAAGCAGAACCTTCTTTCAGCTGAGAACCACTCTTAGCTTTGTCCTTGTATTAGAAGGCCTTTGGGAGAAGTATCAAGGAATCAAGGGTGGAAAGCATCTCTGTAGAATATGGTGGGAACTGAAACCTGGGGCAAAACTGTCCATAATGGAAAGGAAAGACTAACAGTGCTGCTGTCTTTTACCTGCAGAAGGAGGTATAGCTATGAAATACACCTAAAGGATAGGAACCCCCTCCCTATCCCTTCTTTTCTGTGAGCCTTGTTATTTAGGGAATGAGCATCTGAGGTTATCTGTTCAATCTTGGTGTAATTCCGTGCTAAGAAGGGTGGTCTATGCATGCTTTTGCTGAAAGCTGGTGTATCTCTGCTGCACAGTAGGGTGGAATGAGACTCTTTGTGTGACAAAAAGTGAGGGTATTGGTATACAGAAGTACATAACATTTTCTGTTTATCTGGGTTGAAATGCCTCTTTTTCCTTATTCCTGCAGGCTTCATAGGTTATGCACCAAACCTGAAAAAACTTGTAGAGGAGTGGAAAGGACAGGACGATGACAGTGACCAGCTCTTCTATACGAATGTCTTTTTGGATCCAGAAAAAAGAGTACGTGTAGCTAGACTTTGGGATTAGGAAGAGTTGTCTGAGAAGCATCACAGTTAAGCCTTTTCTGTGCAGTATCCCTGTTGACTTTAAAATAAGTTAATCAGATATATTTGGTCCCAGAATTACTGCTCTGGCATTCTTACATGGAAAATGCTAATAGTATGTTCTGTTAACTGTTAATCTTGTGAAAGTTTGCATTATAGCAACTACACCTTTGTTCTGTTATTAGCAGATTTTATCTTTTAGCTTACAGTGTGACTGGGAAGATAGGCATCTTAAAATAAGTCTTACTGGTAACACATACCAGTAGCTCTGTGTGCTGATGTTTAAAGCTACTGAGTGTGGCAGAACTAACCAGCCTTCTCCCAGGGGATGTGAAACTGTAGGCTCTCACTTAGAGATATCCAACTTAGCACTAAACTATGTTGTAGGTACAAGTGCAGATGAGGCCTGAGCAGATCTGAGGGGATGAAAAGAACAAAGGTTCACAGTCTCGTAGCCACTGTTGTGCCACAGGACAGGGACCATAGGCGTAACCGAGTAGCCCTGCTAGAGCAAAGAGGCTACCACTGCCTTCAGCAAACACCTCCAGATCCTGACTGACAAAATCTGCATTAGCCTATGCAGCATGCCACATAACATCACACAGAAGCTTGGAATGGACCCTGGAAGTATCGCTGCCATTCCAGATTAGCCACGGCCATTTGCCATGGCCAAATCGTCCACCCCACAGGGTGACTGCTTCTGTTGTGTCTGCCCAGCTCTGCATTACACAATGGGGGCTGTCCTTGAGGGACGTCACAAATGCATGGGGATTAAGAAGTGAAACTGTAACAGTAGAAGTCAGGAGGAATCATTAGAAATAGGAAAGTGCTTTCAGATCGATTAGAGGAGTTGTGCTTTTTTACCTCCCCAAATATGAATATGGATCATGACATTTTAACATAAACAGTTCCTTTAACATTCTCATCTGCAGTTCTGGCCCTATGCCACACAAAGGCTGAGTAATTCTACTAACTTGGCTTTCAGACAGTGGATGTTAGCACCCTGCTGTCCTTTCCAGTAATCAGCCTTAATAGATGCCTGGAGGGACACTGAAATCTGTTAAGTCAGAGCTGGATTTTAGTCTGACAACAATCTAGTCCAGGTGTGACTTGCAGCAGGAGATAAAAGCAATGATTGCTCCAGTTGGCCTTACACCCTTACTATGTTCTGGTTCGACACTGGTACCTGAGCCCTTACCTGGGGTGACACTAGCCCTGTGGACAGATGGCAAGAAACTGTTCTGACAGCAAATGTTTTTGTTATCTCGGCATTCCTGCATATTGTATATGGGCTTTATGTGACTGTGCTGCAAGTGTACTTCATTAATATGTTAAATATTATTATTGGTACACACAGATCAGTATTTAAAATGTTCATTTGTATGGTTTTGCCTAATATAATATGTTGAAATTGTTTTAGAAAATGGTAACTTTTCCCAGATTCAAGTGAAAAGGAGGATGATATGGGAGTGTTTCAGGCTTCAGAGCTTGGAGATTGTGGAAATGATTATAGGAATATGATATATTTTTATTCAGCACAGAGTCTTTCACATGTGAAGAATGGATGCCTGCTTGTGTTCTAATTAAGGTTATTTATCTCGTTCTCTTAAAGGAAAATATCAACATCAGTCTAGACCATAGAAGCCGGATCTTCCAAAACCTAAATGGAGCATTAGGTGAGATGGTAGAAGGAAGCCAGTTTCTCCTTGGAATGCAAAGGCACGCTCACGCCAGAAATAAAGTTCTGCTGTGGCTGAAGGGATTAAATTTCAGAAAATCCTGTCCTTGTAGAACAAGCTCCAGCAAAAAGCCTCTGCCAGAGTTCTGGGATTTATTTGCAATTCCACTGTGACCAACTAGGTTCACGTTGCAATCCCCTTTTCACTTGGGGGAATGCAGGTCAGGTTTTCCATCTTACATCTCCTTGCCACTTTGATCTCCAAGCATGTCAGATTGTATTAGCCTTAGGGATTGAAACTGGGAGGCACTTCACTGCAAGTAATAACACATAACACTGCCTAGGGCTTGCCTTGCCTTTCCGCTTTGGAACAGTGTCTGGAATGCCATAGGAGGTGAGATGCAGCCAGACACTGCCTTGGGCACTTGCTGACCCATAGCAGGCTTCTGACCAGCTGATTGATTGATTTTGCCAGTCCTTGCTAAATTGATTCACTTACTCTCCTGATATTACTGCCTACTGTTTTCAGTTTATTGTCTTGCACCAGTCCATCTTTATTTCAGTCAGGTAAAAAATGAAAATGGCAATGTAGCTTTTTTGTTCCTATGCTCATTATAACAATGAAAGACTGGAGCTTGGCTCTGTGCTAGTCTGTTTTCCAAAGGATTATCCAGATCCGTGCATTTGTCTTTCAACAATTGTTCAGTAGAAATGGGGCATTGTGCTGCTAATTTTTAGTAGTGGCCTTCCTCTGATAACATGATGGCAATATCATTTCCAGATGAGGTGGTTCTGAAGTTTGAAAACGCACGAGTGAGAGCAAGAAACTTGTTATATGACACTCTGCCTGTGGTGATTCATGGAAATGGACCCACCAAGGTAAGGGGGCATCCTGAGAAAAAGGTTTGGTATGCATTTGTTGCAAAGTAATCCTTTAGATTTGAATGTATCAGGTTACTGTCTTCCCATATACTGACTTTCCCTGTGTACATTTACTCTGAGACACAATAAGTGGCCCAGGTCCATAGCAGCAAGGTGGGTCTGGTTCAAAGATCAGTGTGTAGTTAGACCCTCAGACTGTCGGGTTTTACAGATTCGTTAGTCCAAGGAGAACATAAATGAAGTATGGTTGAAATGTGATCTTACACTGGGGAGTGACAGAGGCAAAGATAGTCCTCTGCCCTGTAATATATAACGTGGCAAGTTCCCTTTTGCAGCTGCAGCTGAACTACCTGGGAAACTACATTCCTCAAATATGGACATTTGAGACTGGCTGCACGGTGTGTGATGAAGGTCTGCAAAGCCTAACAGGTTTTAAGGTAAGGCTGATGTCTATTCCAAGCTCTCAAGACAGGTGTTAAAATTACCATGTGATCTTAGGTGTCTGATGAGCTACTGCTTTTCTTCTCATTGAATGTAGGATGAGGCACTGCCAGTGATTCTGATTGGCATTTTCATTGAGCAGCCCACTCCATTCCTTTCCCAGTTTTTCTCGCGGCTTCGTAAACTTCATTACCCAAAGCAACGAATCCAACTCTTCATTCACAACCATGTAAGTAAAATGGGCCTGTGATGGCCTGCTGGGAAAATGTATACCTCCTCCTCTACTCTAATCACCTTTGGCAGTCTACTTGAAGGTTGCAGGCTTTATAATCCCAGCACTCATCTGCAATGGCACCTATACAACAGCTGCATTCAGCTGTAAAGACGTGGAATTGGGAAGAGCTGTTGCTTGTCTGGTTTGGCATTCTCAAGAACAGGAGGCTGAGCGGCCTGGGATGAATTCATCTCACCTGTTTCTCCTTATTTTTCCTTTGGCACAGGAGGAACATCACTTGATGCAGGTGGACTCTTTTGTTAAGGAGCATGGCAAAGAATATCTTGCCATCAAAGTGATTGGACCAGATGATGAGATGGAGAATGCTGAGGCGCGTAACTTGGGCATGTAAGTGAAGAGGCCAGACATGATGGCTAGCAGAGTCAGCCTGTGTCCAAGCTAAGGCAGTCTTTTTTTTTCTGATGATCATCATGGTCTAGTGGATTTTTTTTTCCTTTCAGTCACTCTCAATTTTCCTAATGTTAATTCTCCATGCCCATTATACATTGGGGAAAAAATCAGTCCTTATTCCTTCAACTTCACAAACCAAATTCTCACTGGTTGTTTGCTCTGTTAGGATAATAGCCCTCTACCTCCCACCCTCAATAGTCTATATGCCCAGTGCTACATCACAAAGAATATGCACCCATATTTCCAAAGAAAAGGAGTGTAGTAAAGCTGAGAGTTAATGGCAGAATATCTTGTTATCTGTGATCAGGAGGTGTCAGTTTGAGCTCAGGTTTGGAATTGGGCCACCTGTAAATGGGAACTCTCTCAGTCTGTGCTGGGGGAACAGTTTACTACATGTGATACACACATCTCAGCATGTGCTGTTGGCTGCTGAAACTGATGTGCTTTATTCAGTGAGTCCTGTGGATTGTTACATTAAATTACCTTTTCTAGCACTCAGATGAAGACTCTTAGACTACAAGATGAGAGAATTCAACCTTGTGTAGTGGAAGATGTCCCTGCCCATGGCAGGCTGGCTGGAATTAGATGATCTAAGGTCCCTTCCAATCCAAAACATTCTATGATTCTATGAATTCCTGCTGTTCTGTCCCTTGCCTAACTGTTCTAGGAGGATTTTGATGTGACTTTTCTTGTTCTCTGGCTATAGGGATTTGTGCAGAAAGGATCCTGACTGTGACTATTATTTTAGCCTGGATGCTGAAGTAGTTCTGAAGAACACAGAGACTCTAAGGATCCTCATTGAACAGAACAAGTGAGTTCTTGGGGCTGAGCAGTTGTTACTGGCCATCTTTCACACAAGGAATATAGTGAGTTCTTCTATCAATGAGATGAATAAGGCACTAGGTGGATTGTGTTGGGAGTGGAATGTTATACAAATGCCTCTTACTTGGTCCCGTTTCACTGTAGTTGGAATCCCTGATTTTTAAGCAACGAATGTAAATCAGCCCCAGTTTTGCTTTTATATAGTCACTAGAACAAATTGGATTCTAAGAGACCTGCTTCTGGATGCAGTTAGGTATGAGATTGTAACCACATTTGCCCTTGCATGTGCGGAATTTTATTTCAACATAGTTAACGGAAGCAGCAAGTAATAGAGAATCTGCCTCTTATGATTGCCTGGTTTGTAAATCTTTCCCTTTACTTCCTGTGGTAACATCCCTTTTCTTTTGTGCTCACAGGCTGGTGATTGCCCCACTGGTAAGTCGTCATGAGAAGTTGTGGTCAAATTTCTGGGGAGCGCTGAGCCCTGATGGATACTATGCCCGCTCAGAAGATTATGTGGATATTGTTCAAAGGCGGAGGGTGTGAGTATACAAGGAGAGTTTCTTACTGATGCAATCCCTCAGATACAAAGCGGGCTGCTGCACATTATCATCAAACCAGCTAATGTCAAAGAACCAGAGAATGCAGTTGTCTTTGGGTATAGAAAAGGAAAATAAGTCTGTTCTCCTGGTTGGAAGCTGCTCTGTGTTCTTCCCTGAGCAGAGACCATAATGCACTTCAGGCAGATTTTATTGTGATCAGAGTAAGGTGTTGAGAGTTCTGACTATGCTGAAATCACTTCATCTTACTCATGTCATGTTTTCCCACCTGTGAATTATAGTTAGTGTGATCTGTAAAATCCCACAAAGAGCTGTATAATCATTATCAGATCGTCTTCATAAAACACCAGGAGACCATGGAATGGAATACTTACAAAATATAATTGTTGGTTTATTCATATTCGTGAGTGGCCTTTTGGGGGGGGCAATAAATGCTGGAAATCAGCTTATGCCCTTTTGGCTGGTTCATTTTTTTTAAATCATTAGAAAAAAATATGCTGATCTCTCTGGGAAGAGATTCAAGCCATTAACTGTGTCCCTAGCAGAAATACACAGTATCAATTAATTGCTTTCACAGTGCCCTGGCATTTGTACTCCTTAAAGTCTCTGGACAATATAAATGATTTTTCCTGGAATGACAATTCCTGCTGGTATGGTTTCTCCTTACTGTTCTGAGTTGGCTCATTTAAGGCCAACCTGGCTGATAGAGCAGTGCCGCCTGCCATCCCATCAAGTCTAGCATTTTCTGTACTACTGTTATTTCAAGTCTTACTCTCCTACTCCTGTGTTTCAGTGGGCTTTGGAATGTTCCCTACATCAGCAGTGTTTACATGGTTAAAGCTAGCACTCTGCGATCGGAGCTTGACCAGGGAGATCTCTTCCACAGTGGCAAGCTGGATGCTGACATGGCTTTCTGCCACAACGTACGGAATCAGGTCAGTTGAGCAGAGGGAGGCTGGCAGGGGAGAACTGCATGCCAGTGTGGAGGTGACAAGATTAAGTGGTTTCAAGGCATTCAGCTCTGTCGGAGTATTGGGCAGGATGAATTGGCATTACTCAGTCCTGTGCAGGCTTGGAACAGTGTAGGATTTCTGTCTTGCTGTGAAACCACCTAGAGCCAGGGACCGATAAATGCAAATAACGTATTTGTTCTTGGGCCTATTCAGGGCTGTTCTAAAAGGGTACAACTGGGTAAGAAGGAAGAACCTAATCTTACAGCAGCTGCTCTGTTCTGTTTCCAGCCTCGGCTGATGATAGGCACAGAATTACTGGCTCTTGCTATAACTTTTCAAAATTTCTCATATCCAGGGTAGAAATTAAAGTAAAAGCCCACAGGAGAGAGAATGAATAGATGAACCATTTGGGCAGAGCCATCATCACTGGAAAGCTGTCTAGTGCTTTTATTTCACAGATTCTCACAGAAATATGAGGCCTGGAAACAAAGCTTGATCATTTCTTTCTGTCCTGCAGGGAGTCTTTATGTACTTGACAAATCGACATCAGTTTGGACACATACTGTCCCTGGAGAATTATCAAACAAATCACCTCCACAATGATCTCTGGCAAATATTCAGCAACCCTGAGGTGAGATAACCTACGTGCTCTGCAGGCTTAGCAGACTATGTGGGATGTGAAGATTTGATGACCAATTTCACCAATAAAGAAGGTCCAGGCTTTGTTATACAATATCAGCTGGGATCAGGAATTTAGTCACAGAATATAAAGAGAGGCTGTGTGATTCATAACATTTCAATTTTCAAAACGTGTGAAATACTGCTGTACCCTTGCTTTTCATTGCATCTCTAACTAGACCCTGCAGAAATGACTGGTTTGCTTATCTTTTAATTGCAGGACTGGAGAGAAAAGTACATCCATGAAAACTATACAGCAGCTCTGAAAGGGAAATTGGTAGAAATGGTAAGAAAACATTGCTCTAATCCATCAAAATGGGAGATAAGCATCAGGATAACACTTGTGTTATCACTGTTGTCATTCTCAGGAACAAGCAGTTCAGCATGACCTTGTAGTCTTTCAAATCCAGAGGACATATGACCTTGAAAGTATTTTTAGAGCAAAATTGTTATTCTAGAAGTACATCTCTAGCTCTCCTAACTGGAAGTAGGGCACACACATCAGAAGACAAACTTCTATCCTTGATATTTTAGTTACTTTCCACTTAATCTGACCCTATCTACAGTCAGTTTAGTCTCATTCCTTTTGCCTCAAGCACCTGTCCTTGTTTCTGCTGTTCTCACCTGTCCACATTCTGCAGCCCTGCCCAGATGTTTACTGGTTCCCTATATTCACTGACACTGCCTGTGATGAGCTGGTGGAAGAAATGGAACATTATGGCAAGTGGTCCACAGGTGACAATACGGTAAGAAAAAGCAGGAGCTGTTTGATTTCTAGGTGACACCATTTTCCATGTATACTTGGTGACAATAGTGCCTCCTCTAGAAAGGCATTAGGCCCTGACGTTAAACCAGGAAACTGGATGCAATACCCCTAATTCTTCTCCTGATTTACTCCATGATTTTGCCCATGTTCTTAAATGTAAATTAATTTTTCCGAGTCCTTTACTATCTGCTGAAGCTATCTGCCCTTTTGATGGTAACGTTGTTTACCTTGGGGTTTATTTGTTGTTTGACATAAGGTTTCCATCCTGAAAATCCTGATAAATAAAGCTCGTATGTATCGGTAATTACCAGAAACAAGTGCTTTTCATTCTTGGAAGTTCAAGGTGCTCATCCTCATGGGTATTTTCATGATTCATTTTCAGGACAGTAGAATACAAGGAGGCTATGAAAATGTCCCAACTATTGATATCCACATGAACCAAATAGGCTTTGAAAGAGAATGGTATAAGTTTCTTCTGGACTATATTGCACCCATCACTGAGAAACTGTACCCAGGATACTATACCAAGGTAGGTATACCTTGGCACGGAAACGCACAGTCAGCACAGCATCTGCTACAATCACAACTGTGTGAAAATACTACTAGAATCCTTTAGCAATATGGATACTGTTTCCCAGTGTGGAGAACTGATCCTGGACTGTGAGTTGAGTATATGTATCAAGAAATACACAATTTCCCAATAACTTTCTCCTGCCTTATTGTTCTCTTTCTCTTATCAGTGAGATGCAATTTAAAAATGGCACCCTGTCCTGCAGCTCAGTAGCCATGGACTGCTATAGCCCTGTAACAGATGTGCACTGTGTTCTTCTCTCCTGCAGACTCAGTTTGAGCTAGCCTTTGTAGTCCGCTACAAACCCGATGAGCAGCCCTCTCTAATGCCCCATCACGACGCTTCCACCTTTACCATTAACATTGCTCTGAACCGAGTTGGAATAGACTACGAGGTAAGTGTTTGCCAGTGCGCAGGAATGAAGTACAGGCTCTCGGGCAGTCCAGGCAGCTGAAAAC
The DNA here is from genome assembly GCF_040182565.1 of Anser cygnoides. Classification (NCBI taxonomy): domain Eukaryota; kingdom Metazoa; phylum Chordata; class Aves; order Anseriformes; family Anatidae; genus Anser; species Anser cygnoides. Next base: position 3,016,631 of record NC_089895.1, on the reverse strand, counting down.
CCTTTCCTTATCCATATCTGGCTTCTCCACACTAAAGATTGCAATCAATGACTGGGTTAGGTTAGAAGATTTTTGAGAACATTAGAACCATTAGATTCCCCAACCACTTTCTCACACTTTTAGAAGGGATGCCAAGAGAAGGCAAGAGACCCATTCCCTGAGGTGCTTGTACCAAGCTGATGTGTTTCTTGGTCTGTTTCTCTCAGGGAGGAGGCTGCCGGTTCCTGCGCTACAACTGCTCAATTCGAGCTCCACGGAAAGGGTGGACCCTTATGCATCCAGGACGCCTGACCCACTATCATGAAGGTCTTCCAACCACCAAAGGAACCCGTTATATCGCAGTGTCCTTTCTTGACCCCTAGAGCCATGCTTCCAAGGAAAGACCTTTCCCTGGCCCTGCTCACTGCTGACTTTGAGTGGAAACAGGGAATGCTGCTGAGAGTCTCTAAGGCATCGATCAAAGCTATGTGGATATTGTTTTTTAATGATATTTTAAGACTCCACTACTGGAAGATCTCCCTTTCTGATACTGCAGGTAATATCTAGGAATGTTGCTGTAGAATTGGAAGGAGATTTTGTGCCTTCATTTCTGATTCTGCTCCTCATCCGCTGTTTCTTGGAAATGCGATTTACTTGAACCTTCACTGCTTGGTTAGTTTTACAGAAATGCTTTCTTGGACTGGAAATCCAGCTTTTTGGAGGCAAGTCACAAGTTCTCTCTCTCCAAGTAGCTGGAAGCCCTTTTCTATCTACAGCATATACAGGACTGGACATTACAAAATCATTTCTGGATGCTATTCCAAACATAAACAATCAGGGAGCTGGCTCCAAGAGTCATAACAGTTTAATGTTGTACCAGATGAAACTCAGTAGTAAGAGCCTGAAGATCATCTGATTCCTTACCTCTTTGCAGTCTTGGGAAACATATCTCGAAGTTCAAAGCAGCAGCAGTGGCAATATAGGTGCTTCCTGTTAGCTAAAGGAAGGTCCGCTAATGATACTTTACCTCTGGGATTAGTCTGAAGACATAAAAATAGCCTCCGTATCTTGTATTACTGTGGTTTAAAGGGAACGTGTATAACCAGACAAATTCAGAACATGCCAATATGTGCAGATTAAATATAAGAAAGGGAAGGCTGACAACAATTATATCAGCGAGGAGGGCTTCGTTGCTGAATTAGGTAAGCTCTATCCCACGTTAAGATTTTCAAGAGCTCTTAATCATGGGATAAAAATCCTGAGGCCTTACTGGTCTTTGATGGCCTCAGTGATTATTTGGATAATTTTCTTTGCATCTAGCTAGAATGGGCCATCCCTATAAAAGAACTATTTTCTGGTACTTAGAGGAAATCATTATTCAGTATTTCTATTATTTGAGATTCCAAACCAAAGCACTCCACTGCAGACACTTCTCCAGTGGGGTTGAGACTGAAAGAAATGAGTGGTTGAAAAGTGCTAAGATATTGTGGTGAATCAATAAGTATAAAAATCTGCCTAGAATAGTAGGAGCAAATAGGGAGAAACCTTTTTTCTGTTATCTGTGAGATACCTGCTCTGCTTTTTAGACACCTTTATTCTCTCTGTCTGCCAGACTAGAATGTTTCACAAGCAGTAAATTCACATCAGAATTGTCCTTAGAAAAATATTCATCTTAGTTCTGTGTGGCTCCAGCCTCTGCTATCTAATTTTCAGGTGTAGAGCCACTTCATCTAGGATGGGACCTACTGACGCAGGCAGGATAGCTTTAGTTGTGTACATTTTGGCAGAGAACTCACTCTCTACAGTTTGAGTGGACCTGCAGAAGGTACAACAGGTCTTTTCCCACTGTTTCCATGGGCTGTTTAGGTCTGTTTCAGTGCTACACACTCACACACGCGGAAGGGAGAAAAAAAACGCCAGACAATCAACTTGAGTAAAACGGTCGCAATGCATTAACTGAAATCCATAACAAATGACCCACACGGTTGCCAAATAAAGGGGCTTCACAGGCCAATCATTGAGGAGATGTTGAATAGGTGTATGTATTTATTTAGCAGGGTTTTTTTTCCCCCCCACTTATTTGGTTGCGTTTTCCTCTGCCCGGTACTGTGATTGGAATGAATTAGGAGTCTGCGTGCTCTGGTGTTTCACACAGGATGTACAATTTCAGCCGGGGGAATTCGCATTAAACCATTACAACACGCTGGCGTCTCGCAGTGCCTTTGATTCCCTCAGGGGACATTGACCGGGCCCTCCCGCCCGCGCCTCGGGCGAGGCCCCGAGGCGGCAGCGCCTACGGACTACGCCTCCCGTGACGCCCCGGGCCAGGGCCCGCCCGTCGCGGCGGTGACGCGCGGGGCCGCGCCCGGCGGGTGACGGTGCGCGGGTAACATGGCGGCCCCGGCGGAGCGGCGGTGAAGGTGAGAGGCGGGGCGGGGCTGCGGGGGGCGCCTCCTGTCAGGGGCCGCTTCCCGCCCGCTGCCGCGGCAGCGCTGAGGAGAGGCCGGCGGCGGCCGCCCGGGGGAGCGGAGCCGGGCCGCTCAGGGCTGTGCTCCTCGCCCCCTGCCGCAGGGACGGGCTGGGCTCCGCGTCGCGGGAAGAGCTGCGGGACCGAGTCCGGCCAGGGCGAGGGGAAGGCGGGAGAGCTGCGCTCGTTCGGGTTCCACAAGGGCTGGAGCTGACCATGCCTGGCTTGTGAGACGGGACCCTCATCCTGAAAGTAAGCGGGGCCAGGGGAGGAGCGGTCCCGGGTGGGCTGGGGCCTCTCTGCTGGAAGGGAGAAGGAAAGGTGACTTCGTTTCCAATATTTGAATAATTTCTTATTGTGGGAAATAGAAAAAATCCTTCGTTAAAAGAAGACGGTTGTCCTTAAAACGTGTATGTGTCTAGTTCTTGGCAGGTGTCTACCCCTTGAATGTTGGACACTTGCATAGCTGTCAGGTGTGGGTGAGTTACCTTTATTTTCTGGATTTTTTTCCCTATAGCGCAATGTCCCTATTGTTTAGTCGTTCCAAGTCAATAGTTGCAGTGAAGAAGGATAAAAGACACATGGCTGAGGTAAATGCTTCTCCGCTTAAACATTTTGTCACTGCAAAGAAGAAAATCAATGGTATTTTTGAACAGTTGGCTGCATACATCAATGAGAGCTCCTCGTTCCTGGAAGGTAAGCTGAACTCTTCAAATACAAGCCTGTAATGGTCTTTTGCCCACACCTAATTTCCCCAAGCACTGACCAAAAACCCTTATTTGGTTAAATAGTTCTACTAGACCTGTTATTGTTTTTATTTATAAAGGCCTATCTCTTTATATGTCAATATTCATGTGAAGGACAAAAAAATATTTTACTGACTGTGGGTGAAGTATTCAGGGTTCATATTTTAAACCTGACATAAGTAGTTCATACCTGTTATGAAACTGAGCTAGATAGCTAGCTACTTTTTTGTTGTTGTTTGGGAGGGTTGTTTTTTTTGTTTTGTTTTAATGAACTTTGCAAGGCTCATTTGGTTTTCTGCCTATAATCTTTACAGTGTTCTAGCCTAGACATGTCATTGCTAGTGATGTGGAACTTACGCCAGTAGCTGGCATTACCAGCTTCACATGCAGAAGATTTTTTAAGAGTGCTGGAGTGTTTGAAGTGTTGGATGCCTTCTGTTTAAGGCAGTCCTAAGGATAAGAATGGTTATTAGATACGTAAAAGAGACCAGCTGATGCAAAATTGCCTCAGGGTGTAATTGTATGTTTTAAGATTACCCATGTGGTCTTTGGGACACATTAATATTTGGTTGTGTGTGTTACATTATGAGGAGATGTTTCATCCTGTACTTAGATGACTTCTGGAATTCAGAGGCGTGATATATTTTGATTTTAGAAACACACAAGAATGTAGAGCTTGATCCTGTCACCACAGAAGAGCAAGTACTGGAAGTCAAAGGCTATCTGTCAAAAGTCAGTGGCATTAGTGAAGTGCTGGCAAGGAGACACATGAAAGTGGCTTTTTTTGGAAGGTGAGTCACGTGCTTACGTTGCCTACGCTCCCTACTTGGTAATGCAATTTGCATCTTTAGGATTGAAGCCAGTAAAAAATATTTATAGAAGCACTAGCGCTTCTGCATGCAACGTGTAGCAGATGTCCCTGGTGCTAGTACTTTGTGAATTGGACACCAATATTGTGGAACAAAATCTATTTGGAAGAATTTTTAAAATAAAAAATAGAAAAGTTTTTCTGTAAGTTGCCTGTGGCACCTAAATTGTTACTTCTGGAACCGCTTTGGTTTAGAAAGCTTGTTTTCTTGTTACATCAAAATGAGTATACCTGAAACTTAGAAGCCCAGCTATACCATCCTGTAATCTCGCTTCAGGACAAGCAATGGAAAAAGCACGGTGATAAATGCTATGCTATGGGACAAAGTCCTTCCTTCAGGAATTGGACACACCACTAATTGTTTCCTGCGTGTAGAAGGGACAGATGGACATGAAGCTTTCCTGCTTACTGAAGGCTCAGAGGAAAAGAAGAATGTTAAGGTACAATTCCCTTAAGCATAAGATAAAGGAGAAGAGCGCTGTCCCTATTTTAAAAAGTGCCAAAAAAGGGAAAGGACGAAAAAATTAAAGCACTGTGAATAATTTTTCACAGTTAAGGATTTTAGTTATTAAAGGAGCAGAGATTAAGAGCAGGATTTTTATAGATGCAGGAAGGGAGGAATGAAGAAAGCTGTAAGACAGGGCTTGTACATTTTACGTGAAAGTTGATATGCTGTAATTGTGAGTGATAACAGGGAGCTGAAATGATTCATGAAGTTCTGAGCTCTGTATAACAGACTAAGGTTACAGCCTTCCTGATAGTTCCTCAGCCTTTCTTGACAGGAAACTTTCTCATAAACTCTTATTAGATGGTTATTTTTTCGACTGTGGAGACTCAAACAAGTTTTATGTGGAAAAAATCCCAGGGAGAAAAAGGATACAAAGTTGGGTTTTATTGTTTTATCTTAAATTGTGAACAACCCTGAAGGAAGATAATTGTGTTAAAAAGTATTAGCATACAGATTTTTTTTTTCCGTTTTGAGTAGACAGTGAATCAGCTGGCCCATGCTCTTCATCAAGATGAGCTTCTGAATGCTGGCAGTCTAGTCAGCGTAATGTGGCCCAATTCCAAATGTCCTCTCTTAAAGGATGACCTGGTGCTCATGGACAGGTGAGAATGTCTTTCTTTCCTCTTTATCACGGGTTTATTACATAGATGTATTCAAATATAAATTTAGCAAACATCAACGGAAGTGACCCTGTTCTACTCTGTGACAGCGACCAAAGTCCTTTCCTGTAATTAACAGCCACAATTTCTCTTGATTAGTCTGCATCACCTCTGGACACTGTAGCTCAGACATGGGAAATGAATGCCCTGAATAGCTGGAACACATTTCTTATTAACTTCTTAAATTATATGTTTAGTGTTTCTACAGCATAGTAACGTCTCTTCTCTTTTTACTGCTAGCCCTGGCATTGATGTAACCACAGAGCTGGACAGCTGGATTGACAAGTTCTGTCTAGATGCTGATGTGTTTGTCCTGGTGGCAAATTCAGAATCAACGTTGATGCAAACTGTATGTTCAAGTCCACTTGCTAGTTTTAAATGAATTTGTCTAAAAGTTTAAACTCTTTGACATATTAATTTAAGTCGTTTTGTTCCTTTTTGCGTAGGAGAAACAATTCTTTCACAAGGTGAATGAACGTCTGTCTCGACCCAATATATTTATTTTAAATAACCGCTGGGATGCATCTGCCTCTGAACCAGAATACATGGAAGAGGTTTGTGGTGTATTTAAACTCCTCCTATTTGCATGGACATTATAGGATCCGCAGTTTGTTTTTTTTCTTTGCCATAGTGTGGAGACTAGAGGGAGTATAGCACAGCAGTCTGAACAAGACTCTTGAGATTTGTAAGAAGGAAATAAAGAATGTTCACTGGGGCATTTTGAAGTTAGATGACCTGGATAACTTCTGGAGGATTTTTAAACGCCAAGGGTTGTTATTATTAATACTGTTTTACATTGGTAGCTTAGACCAGCAGAGGGCATCTGTGTACCTGATCTAACTTTTGAGAAGGAGTAGAAAGTGGATTTAACTGCATGTAGAGTTTTTCCTGTTTATCCCTCAGGTGCGTCGACAACACATGGAGCGGTGTACCAGTTTCCTGGTAGATGAGCTGGGCGTGGTGGATCGAGCACAGGCAGGGGATCGAATTTTCTTTGTGTCTGCGAAAGAAGTGCTGAATGCCAGGATTCAAAGGGCTCAAGGGATGCCGGAAGGAGGTAAAGATAGCTAACAGAGACTTTCAATTTTCTTATAGAGAAGAAATGTAGAATTCCTTGTCCCAAAACAAGACAAAGCTGGGGTAGGTCAGATTACTAAGAGAGCAGCCAAAAATGAAGAGATAACTTAGTAACTCTTCCGCATTGGCTCCAAGGTAAAGCTGGAGTATTTACTGATGTCAAACACCTTACTGCTTTCTCAAAATGTAAGTGGTTGTTTTGTACTTTCCTTCTCTCAGGTGGAGCATTGGCAGATGGGTTTCAAGTGAGAATGTTTGAGTTTCAGAACTTTGAGAGAAGATTTGAGGTGAGCGTTACGTGTACTAATCTTCTCTTTAGGCTTTTCTCCTGAAAGGCTGGGGACTAGAGTTTATAAACATGAGTGTGACCACATTTTGGAACTAGATTATACAAGAAGGAGAAAGGGTGTTAGCCTGTTTCTGCCCAGCTGCTAATCTTGGCTTTTACATGCAGGAATGTATCTCCCAGTCAGCAGTAAAGACAAAATTTGAGCAGCATACAGTGAGAGCAAAGCAGATTGCCGAAGATGTTCGTCTCATCATGGATTCTGTGCATATCGCTGCCCAGGAACAGCGGTGAGGAGATGCTGATATTTGATACATGACTGAAGCTTGCATTCTGGGAGAAATTTAAGGGAATGTGAGCATTTAAAATACAAAGCAGGATACAGAGGGTTTGGGAGCAGGAAGGATGTGAACTAGTAGTCTTGCTTCTAGTGAATGGTGGAAGTACTGGGAGAGGAAAATCTTTTTTGTCCTGTATGCCATGTATATCTAATGTGTTATAGATACTGGCATGCTTTGTTCTTGGGCAGGAGAATGTCTTTTGTCTCTGGGATTCCAAAGGTATCTGCAGATAAGAAATGCACTTACCTGGCTTTTTGGTGTGTCCTTGCCATCAGAGTTTACTGTCTGGAAATGCGAGAGGAACGACAGGAACGTTTAGGTTTTATTGACAAACAGCTGGAGCTCCTTACCCAAGACTACAAGCGGAAAATAAAACAGATCACAGAAGAAGTGGAGAGGCAGGTAAGGAGTGACTGCTGAAGGGAAAAGATTGTCTGAACCAGCCACCAGCATGGTGGTGGAAATGCTCAGTGCTGACAAAGGTTTGAAATAATAGGGATGTGAGAGTTACAGATGGGAAGAGAAAATACTTTCAGAAGAAGGGGATTTTTTTGTTTGTTGTTTTGCTTTTTTTTTTTTCCTAGAGATAATAAAAGGAAAATTATAATACTTGGGGAAAACTTTCAGACAGACTCATATAAGATGCTTTAAACAAACAGATTAATGTTTGAATTATTATTGCTACCACATTTTGGCATTGAATGCTTCATAAAATGATACAATGTTTTAGACAAGTTTCCATGTTTTAGTCTTGAATAACAAGGTCAATTTTTTTACTGTCAATAATAACACGCCATTTTAACTCAATTATGAATATATAGAAAAAGCCTATCCATTTTTCCCACAATGCTATTTTGACTTTTTTTTTGTCTGAATTGTTACACAGAGCATAGGTTATGTATTTCTAAGTATCTTCTTTGTTTGCAAGTCATTGGTATTGCATTTGGCGGTTGGCAAATGATGGCAACATGGTGCTGCAAGATCATAGTGTCCAGTGTTTAAGAGTGCTTTTTTGGAAATGCATGCTTCAGCGGTGGTTTTCAGAATCTCCTTGGGGCACAACGTATAGTAACCATCCCATATGGCTGTTTCTGCAGGTATCAAATGCAATGGCAGAAGAAATCAGACGGCTTTCCGTGTTGGTAGATGAATACCAAGCAGATTTCCATCCATCTCAAGTAGTTCTTAAAGTTTACAAGAATGTAAGTGGTGGTTGGCTTAAGCAACCTGTAAGAAGCAGGCCTTTTTTTTACTCATCAGGCTCTGAGTCAGTACTTACGCCAGCTCTTTGAGATTCTTAACATTCTTCCAACTGGGAAGAACTGGGCTTTTCATATTATGAAATTTTTTTCACATTTCTGTTCACATTTCTTTTGCACTTGGACAGCTTCTGTTTTTTTAAAAAGAAAAAAAAAGTTTAAAGAGGGAAATCTTTTAGTGTGTTTTTTTTTTCTTAAGCTAACCTCAGTGATAAATGGACACACGTATGATGTATTGCATTGTATACATCAAACAGAATCTTCCCTAGTCTGCAGAGTATGTGAGATTTTGTGGTTTGTTTTTTCTTCTCCTTCACTGAAGAAAGGGAAAAAAAAACCTAATGCTAGAAGACTGGGCAGACAGAATGCATGCTCCTCTTTTGGGAGTTTTGTTGGGTTTTTTGTTTTGTTTTTTTTAACTGGGAAGCTCTAGCACCTCTAACTTGCATCTTACCTATGTTTATTTAATCTCAATAACCTTTGTAACCTTTTTTTCTTTGTCAGGAGCTACATAAACACATTGAGGAAGGTCTTGGCCGTAACATGTCAGATCGTTGCTCCAATGCAATCACAGCTTCTCTGCAGACAATGCAGCAAGAAATGATAGGTTAGTTCTGCAGGAAATGTTTCCCTTTCTTTTTCCTCTAACTGTTATACACAATGATTAGGTAGATGTTCTGGTTTTCTTTTTCCTCTGATGGCTGATGTGCAGCAGCATTGTCTTAGTTTCCAATGTGATTAGTAACACTTATATTTAGAGGACTAGGTATTCCTGCTTTTCCCACTGTGTGCCTGAACTTGTTCTGTGCTTTAGTAATTAATATAATCAATCAGCTTAATCCATTGTGACTGAGAGAGCAACACTTGGGGAACTGGCCTTCAGATTCTGTTTTCCAAGCTATTGCTAAACTGTAGACTACAGTTACTTGTAAGGATTTGGGAGGATCCATGGAAAGACTTCTGAGTTGATCTAAGGAACTAAGAATTGCATAATATTTTGTGATGTGGCTCTTGCTTCGCAACACGCTTGGCTTCAGGAAATTTAAATACTAACAAAAATAACTGCAGAGAATTGAACAACCAATAAGCACTCTGATTATGGAATGCAAGTCCTTTTAATTAGTGTGAACTCAATCACCCGTTTTTTGAATGTGTCTATATTCTGTTGTTGCAGATGGCTTAAAACCCCTTCTCCCAGTCTCTTTGCGAGGCCAGATAGACATGTTAATTCCTCGACAGTGCTTCACGCTCAGCTACGATCTGAACTGTGATAAACTTTGTGCTGACTTCCAAGAAGACATAGAATTCCATTTCTCTCTTGGATGGACAATGCTGGTGAACAGGTTTTTGGGACCAAAGAATGGTCGTCGGGCCTTGATGGGCTATAATGACCAGGTGAGATACCTTGTTGAGTGGTCAGAGGTAGGCATGATGTTTGTAACTCCAGTGGCTGTTGCTGCCTTTTTGGTGGGAAGGGCAGTCTTGCATTCTTTTTTCCTGTACTTTGTTTTTATTTTTTTGTTTTTGTCCTTGCTTTTCAAATTAGGTTCAGCGCCCTTTGACGCCAGCAAATCCTAGCCTGCCTCCTTTGCCTCAGGGTTCTATGACCCAGGAAGAGCTCATGGTGTCGATGGTCACTGGACTGGCCTCGTTAACTTCCCGAACTTCCATGGGGATCATTGTGGTTGGTGGCGTGGTGGGTTGACAGTCTGAGAAGCATTTATATAAATAACCTTGGCACTGACTCGAAAAGTACTTGCACTGCTGAGTCTTATAGATATTTCCAGTTCACAGATAATGAAAGACTTTATCTTCCATTTGAGTGCAAATATTGTGCTTATTTGCATATTAGTTATGCTGGGAGTCATAGATGTGAAGATAAAAAGCTTTCCAAGTATGTTATAAAAACATTAAATAGTCTTTGATATTCCTGTGTGAATAAAGTAAAAATTAGTATTTGTCCCATTGACAGAGGGACAGGGGAACAGGGGTTAAAGTTGGGGGAGTGGGGAGGGGGAATGTTTTGAATCCCAAATCTCCCAAAACTTCAGAGGAATAAGAGATCTAACTCAAGATGCATGATAACTCCAGTTCCTGTAGCAGAAAGAATTGGAGTTTCTCCAATGTTGATTCCTTGCCTACATGCTGTTTCAGAGTGTCTAGGGGTGAACAATTTCTCAAAGGGAAAATGGTTTCCTAAAGTTGCCTTTTTCTTCAGAAGCAAGGATTCTGTGAAATGGGCAAAGATTGTTTGCACGTGTAATTGTAACTTAAATGTCCAGAAAAGTTAACCCATTGGTGGTATTATGTTGTAGACAGGACATCAGTAGTAAGCTATCTAACCAATGAAACTACTTGCAAGTCAGGGTTGTCTCTGGAGGTTTCTGCCTTATTTTCGTGTCCCTAAAATACAAGTGCAGTGTTCCACGCGCCATTGTTAGGAGGCAGCATCATTCCTAGATGATGATTGTGTCGTTTACTTTTCCCTGTGCTTATTTTAGGTCTGGAAGGCTGTGGGTTGGAGACTGATTGCTCTCTCTTTTGGCCTTTATGGGCTTCTTTATGTATATGAGCGTCTCACCTGGACTACAAAAGCAAAGGAGAGAGCTTTCAAACGGCAGTTTGTGGAGTATGCTGGAGAGAAATTACAGCTCATTGTCAGCTATACAGGATCTAATTGCAGCCACCAAGTCCAACAGTGAGTTGCCTGTATTCACCTAACTAAATTCTGTTGCATTTTTGTTGTTTTGTTTATTTTTTTATAGGGTGATATTCCTTGTTAAAGCAAGGTAGGTCTGCATATTGAACTCAATTTAAAAACGTATGATGTGTTTTAAAAGAATATCATGGGGTAGGGTGGGTTTTTTTTTTTTGAATAACCTGATATATTATGTGGGTGCTATATTAACCATTAGTCTTAATGTACTTCAGTCTCTCAAATGTTAGAGATCTGATGGCTGTAACGTATTCTTGTGCAGAAGTGGAAAGATGTTTTCATCTGAGTCAGTGTCATCACTGTCCATCAGAGGTGATGAGGTTATTCCTTGAATTCAGTGCTTGATCTTACTTCTCACTGTCCAACTATTCCTGTTTCTTAGAGAGCTTGCTGGAACATTTGCTCATTTATGTCAGCAAGTGGATGTCACACGGGAGAATCTTGAGCAGGAAATTTCTGCTCTGAATAAAAAAATTGAAGTTTTGGATTCACTGCAGAGCAAAGCAAAACTGCTCAGGTGAGATTTTCTTATTACATGTATACAAACATCTGCATACAGTTGATTTTCCTGTGATTGTCCCAAGATGTTTGGATTAGGATGTGTCTCTGAGCTCAGTCCTTCTTCTGTCATAGGTTTTGATGTGCAGACATCAACATCTTTCCATAACAAGTTGTGTTCCCTTTTAGTATTATATTTAAAAAAAATTGCTACAATATATCGTTTTGATATCTCTGCCAGACATTTCAATATTCTGCAGCCTCTAAATAGAAAGAAAAGTTACTTAGATTCTTTGGTAAGAGAGGATATTCTTGAGGTATTGGTGAGCAGTGCTTTTTTTTTTGCCTGATAGAGGAAGGAAAGATGCTAAGCCCAGGTACTGTCAACAGTCATTTAAATCTTCTATCTCATAAAAACACCTTTTTCTTCTTTCTTTTGGTTTGTATGGAATTAAAATTCCTTTCTCTTTACCAAACCATACAGCCCTCTACTTCTACAAACTCTCCCAGGTTATGAAAATCATGTAAGAAGTCTCTCCCTCACCCCTGTACACAATTGGGTCTGATGTTTGTCTTCACCCTGCAAAAGCTGTTGGGAAGAATTTTCCAAACATACCTTACCTACACAAATAATAAGATCAATTTGAAGGTGTGACCAAGATCTCACTATGAACCTCAAAACTGGGGATCGTTAGCTGGCTAGTGTTCCTGACCTGAAGGAGACGAGCAATGCTAGCAGCATTTTGGAATGGACCTCCTTGGCACTCCTCTCCACACCTTGCTGTTGACTAATCTTAGTTGTGCTTTTTTCAGATTGGCTTGAGAAGTACTACTTTACTTACCTAACAGAGATTTTTTGTCTTCACAGGAATAAAGCGGGTTGGCTTGACAGTGAACTTAACATGTTCACACATCAGTACTTGCAGCAAAGCAGATAGTGTGGGAAGAAGAGGAAAAACAACACCCTTTCTTCCCTTCAGTGCTCTTTCAGTTACTGCAGAGAACGTGGTGGGTGATGGAATCCCTAAAGGGAGTGAGCAGAAGTCTATCGCTATGTTTCCAGTTGCTGTGTGAACAGTAGGATTCTGCATCCTTGTTTTGTGTCCCACCTCTAAACACTAGCTGTTTATAACTCTCTTTTCCTGCTTGGGAGACCAGGCTACTTCAGAAGCAATGTGTGCTTCATACATTTCCAGGGGGCTTTTAAAATCAAAATGAGGTACAGTAACAGTCAAGTTTAAAAGCAAATGTTTATCAGGTTAAATGTTATTCTAACACATCTTTCTTTATGGAGTCATTCGTTTTACTACGCAAAGACAGAGCTTTTGACTTCAAAGCCCCAAGTTTATGTATGTGACAAGCAGCTGTTTTTCTAAACAGTGATCTCATGCACACAAGTAATAGCAATTTCACAATACTTTTATAGCCCGTGGAAGCCTATCTCCTAGGTAAACCTTCCGTTATTGTAGAACATGGCAAAGAACCGCTGCACTGTTTCTCTTCATAGAAAGGTTTATTGCTGTCAGCATGTTTAAACCTGTGAACAAAACCTAGTTCTCTTCCAAAGCAAGACAGACCAAGATTTTGCTTTGGTACGTTTATTGTCTTTGGAGTTAATTTCTTCCTCTTCAAAGCTATTTAATAATGCAGTCTGACCCATTTCACATCATAGGTAAATAGTTTGCAAAGACATAGCTAGCTCCTAGGAAGGAGTTAGTGTTGATAATTTCGCATCTTGTTGAGGAAGAAAATGAGGAATGAAAAAATGAGCCACTTGACAGAATGTAAATAATTGCTTTATGAGATAAGTTGATGAATGTGGGGGTTTTCTGGCATTGCACAGCTGTGTTTCTGGAAGCAGGCCTTTGGAATTCCATTACCATTATTTGGCCACGAGGACAGCATGGGGATTACAAGCTGTAAGAGATTATGCTTCATGTAGAGTTCCCATAGGATGTTACAGTCCATGCAGTAATATGATTTGTTGTTTCTCTTCTGTTAAAAGTCTGAAGATGGGAGACCTGTCCTTCCTATTTAATGCCAGGGTAAGAATGGGTTAAGTTTTTTAAGACATTTTTTATTTGCAAACAGATCAAATTGATTATTGAGTTTTGCCCTGAAGCAAATTAATTTTGAGTATAAGATTTGAGAATCGTGAGGACTTGATTCTCTTTGTGTTGAAATTGGTAGAGGAGACGCTCCCACTGATTTCACTAGTACCAGGATCAGGCTCCTATGTTGCAAAGCTTCTTTTCCACTTGGTGTATCTGTATTTTACCATGTATTGGGTATGACCTGTATGTTCCCCACAAAACATCCGTCAGGAATCCAGAATCAGATCCTGTAATTAATTCTGAGGTTAGGGTCAACCAAAATCCGTTCAGTATCAATCATTAGAGAATATGGATTATCTGTGAGCAGGTCACAGCTGAATTCAGACCTACTGTGGTGGTGGTGGTGGTGTTGTATTGAGAGTAAGACTTCTCACTTGAAAATGGTATCAGCTAGCCTTAGGACTTCTCATTTGTGCTCAGGTGTGAATGTATGTGCCTGTGACAAATTCACCACTTCGAGTGATGTTCCAGAGGAGAAGCTGCCTGATACTTGAGGGAGAAAAAATAGCAGAGTGTCAGTAAGTACTTCAGGCTGTTTAAAGATTTGCAGTAAGACTTGAAGTATCTTGGTTATGTAGGAGCTGGCAGTGAGACACTTGTTAGGTCCTTGGAATGCAGGAGGCAAACAAACCTTTCACTTCCTGGGGACAGCTTTGAATGCAACCCAAACTGAAAAGCTGTTTTCATCAGAGGGCTCCTTATTGGCCTTGTTCAGTTTCCTCGGGCAGCTGCCAGTACACAAATATGGCTTGGATCAGAACTGAGAATGGGGAAGAGAAAAATTTGAGTCCTTGCCTTTGGAAATGTGTTCTCTAGGCTTGAGGTGACGTATGCCAGTGTAAGTGGAATCATTCACTGTTATTCTGCTGTAGGTATTACGTGAATAAATTCAGATCTTTAGTCTCCCAAGCTATGATGTACGCATTTATAATAGGCAATGCACAATGCTTTCGAGTTAAAACATTAAGCAGATCTCTGATACAACAGGAAATTGTCAATTCGAGGTAGAGGGAGATGATGTACTACTCAGCAGCTCTAGACTACCTGAAGTGCTGATCTCGCCTTTGAAGACGTGCTGCTAGTATCTCTACAGCAGGCCTTTAGAGGAAATCTGATAAGTGATCTGATCTTCAAAGCCAGGGTCAGATTTGTAAACGGAAAGAGATTGATGGGTTCTTAGAATCTGGTGTGCTGCCCATGTGTGCGTTTCTGACACTGTTCGGATTTCGGTGATGTAGGCATTCTCGCTGTAGGGGTGAAACCTAACCTATAGAACAGGGGAAAGAACCACTTGAATTTTTTTAAGAAGCAAAACTGCTAACAGGGGAGGGAAGTATTTTTTAAGTATGTGCATAACCCTTGACACTAGAAGCTGAGTGATCAAGAATCAAACTTTTAACAGAAAGACCTATGAGTTAGTTTCCTCTTAAACAAAATACAGCTGTACTTCTTTAATTCAGGTTGGTGGATGAAAGAGCACTATTAGCAAGGAGATTATCTTCTGCTTGTCGTAAGGAATGATAAACTAATCTTTAGAAGAAGTAATTCCAAAAGTACTCTTCCCCCAAGCTCTTATTAAAGAATGTCAGCTAAATGCACTTTATCTTACTGCTGCTACTTATCTTCTGATTGTGTTATGTTGATGGAGCTCTTGGAAAATACTCTTACCAGTGAGTTTTCTCTTTGCTGTATTTAAGGTGATAAATTTGCATGAATTATTCCTGTATCAATGCTGTAAGCAATGGAAACCAAAATAAAAATGAATTGGAAAAATATTTCTTCTGCTGTGTTCTGCATAACTTGATGCAAAGTCTTCAAGTGTAAGTATGATACGTTCTGATGATGATGTGACGTGTTGTAGTAAATTATGTGTTTGATAGCGGCTTTTATCTGTATTCTTACTGTGAGAAGTTAAAAAGGAGAGCGATGGTACTGAAAGCTGATAGAAAGCTTGTGAGATTCCTAAGTTATATGAAAGTGTCAAAACTGAATCTCAAGTTCTTGAGAATATCGTAGGATGTAATGGCCAGCAACTACTGCATTAATAGAGTGAAAGGGCTATGCGGAGTGAGTATTCTCAGCTCCTAGCTTATGCTAGGACTGAAAAAGCCACTTCCCGTGCTAGGCTTTGCCTCCTAGCTTCCCTGGGACTTGGGGCAGTTGGGCTGCCCAGGCACCGAGCTTGTGAATCCGAGAGGAGCAGGGCTGGGGGCTGCCTCCCCCTGTCCCGGGGCTGCCTCCCCCTGTCCCGGGGCCGCTCTGTGCAGCAGCCCCGGTACAGGACGGGGCTCCCCGTGCCCAGGGAGCTCCCTCCGGGTCCTGTCCGGAGCGGCGGAGCCGGGGCGGGGCCGAGCTCCCCGCGCATGCCGGGAGCAGAGGCGCAGGCCCGGCCCCGTGTGGTGGCTGCGGGAAGGGCCGGGCCGGGGCTGCCCGGGGGAAGCCCGGCGGCGGCTGGAGCCGGGCCCGGGGATCCCCCGGCCGCGGGATCGCCCCGAGAGGCGGCACAGGTGGGCCCCGAAAGGCGGAGCTGGGGGGGGCGGCGGGAGGGCCCCCGAGACGGGCGCGCTGTGCGGGGAGAGGTTACCGGCCCTTCGGCCGCCCGCCTCGCCTCTCTGAGGCGGGAGGGGAATTTTGTAACGCCCGCGGCTGTCTCCCCCGCTCCTGGTGGGTATGGGAGAGCCGAGCCTGCTCAGCAGTTGGCCTGGGAAGCTCTGCAGAGGTGTTGGACATCTCCAAGATGCGGCTGCTTAGCTCCTGAGGGAACTGTTTGTGTTTTAGCTAGCCAAACTGAGCTCCCTTTCGCAAACGAATCTCGCTCAGGCAGTTTCATAAGCTCGAACCCTTGGGGTAGAGCATAAAAAGCTAACAAGAGCTTCTTGTCGATTATGCTAAGAGTGGATCTCGTCTGGTAAAACCCGCCCAGAAAGTCCCTTGACTAATGTTAATTTCTGAGTATTCGATTTCTGGTGAGCAACGATGAGAGGGTGCCATTAGCTTTGTCCTGTGAATGCAGTGAGAAGTGTTTCGTTTAAATGCTCTCAGATAAATTTAGTGCCTCGAGACTGATATTTCTATTTTATGTCCAGTTGTGCACCTTTCTTGTAACTAAGAGGTGTGTTGTGGGTGGGTTTGGTTGGTAGCACTGCTCTTCGCTCCGCCCAGTGCCATTGTACAGTATATGTGTTTGAGTCCTTACGTCCAGTTGCCAAGGGAGCAGATGCAAAAACAAATCAGATGAGCTTTTAGAGAAGGACTTAGGGATCTTTTGGTCGTAGAGAAGGTCATAGAGAAGCACATGGTTCTAATTTAGAACTTAATTATGTTAGACAAAGACCCTGTCTCTTTTTTTTTTTTTTTTTTTAGTAAAACACTTCCTGCAAATTTAGAGAACTTTATGACGTTGTAAGCATCTTGAACAGCATGACAGAACAACCAAAATAAGTTCTGTTTGTTTTGTTTTAAAGTCATTTTTTTACCTCTCTTCTAATAAAAAGGCCATAACCCTTAGTGATTAGTGTGTGGTACTGGGATTGTCAGAGCCCTGGTACTGAGTCATCACTGAGCCTTTTGAAGTCTTCCTGCCTGGGGAGTGTGGAAAACACTTGATTTAATATTTCTTTTGGCTGTAGTAAATAAATTCATATTTGTATTCATATGGTGAAGTTGTTGTGATACTAACTGCACATTCATATGAATTTTGATGCTTAAGAAGAAGATGAAAGCAGAATTATATATGGTTGTCCTAAATAGCAGCCTCTGAATCAGATATCTCTCATTTGGCTTTTTGAAGTGACTTTTTCATGTTTACTGTTTCCCCTATAAGAATTTCCTGTCTCTGTTCAGTCAGCTACTAGTTTCTGGGTAGAAAATACTTGACATTACACGCAAGGGTCGGAGAGGTATGCAGTGATGCTTGTTCTTAGCATAAAGAGTTTTGAGACTTATCTTTGAACACTGGCTGATTTCTCAGGAGCAAACTCCTAGTATTCCAACACCTGTAAGTGATTTTTGTGAAAAGTCTTCTGAAAGCACAATTACCTGTTGATTTTTTTTTCATGTGCCTGATTCTTTGCTTAATGCTTCCATTCATGTGGTTCACCCTTCTCTGGCTTTACAGGAAAACACATCCATAGGATGGAGTTAGAGCACCTGAGTAGGCTGCGTCAGGCCAACAAGGACCTTCTACAAGAGCTAAGAAGGAAGCAGGAAGAGATCAGAAAAAGTCTTCCCAGCAAGCCACTTATTCCAGCATCTCTTCCTAATGTAGCAACTACGAAAAGATCTGTCCCCTTGCCCAAGAGAGGGGTATGTGTTGGGTCTGTGCTAAAAGTGCTGGGAAGCAAATGGGCCTCGTATGGTAGGCAGTAGCTCTGCTTATAGAGCAGTGTGAACATGGAACAGCTGGTGGAACATGGAATATAGAGCTTGTTAGAAAAGTACCTAGACTTTTGGGTTTTGTTTATGCTGTGGTCTCAAATATGTTCTCATTGCAAAGGCTTCAAACATCAGCTGCTGCCTAATAAATGTAGGTTTCTTAATGTAAGATAAGAAGGATCATCATGGAACATAAATCTTTAGTTTCTTCTAAGCATGAAGGCTGAAAGTTTAGCAGCTTCTCAGCTCAGGAAGAAGCTGCATTTAGCTGTAAGCCAGCTGTAAGCAATCCCTTTCTTACCTTCTTCAAACACTTGATAGAGGTCCCATGAATGATATTAAGACTGTTTTCCCCTCGAGAATTTAAAGGCATGAGCAGACTGAATTGAGAAATTGATTTTTCTCGTCGAGTATACTGTCCTCATAAAAAGTGTTTGTAATCTGATGCCATGTGATGTCCTTACAGAAGGAAAATCAAGTTGATGCTGTGTCTACTCAACGTGATCCTGCAGCGTTGGTGTCTGTGGAACCCAGAGCTTATGCAGCCAGAGCAGCCCTCTGTTCCTCACTCAAATGCAGCAGCAATGACAGAGGGGTGCAGCAACAAATGAAGGTGCAGGAATTAGTAGGTTTGGATTCCTGCTCTTCTGATAAAGAGAAGAATGTTATGCCTGCGTCTGCAATCATTGCACGTGGTAGAGAAACCTGCAGAGTGGATAGGTATGGCCAGGATCAAGAAAGTGCAGAGAACGAAGCTTTTCTTCTGGGACATGGAGAGAACAAAAACCAGTCCACTCTTCCACATGGTCTCAATGAGAAAAAACAACCTAAGGCTCACTTGGACCTATCACTGAACAACAAACAAAGTGAAGAGACCAACAAGGAGCCCATAACCCCTAAATCAATCCTGCTGACATCTCAATCCAAAGAGTGGAAGGTAAATGGTGAAACCAATGCCTTGCTCCTTTTCTTAAGTCAGTAGCAGGATGCAGGGAAGGGTCAGGAGAATACTGCTTACTCTGAGCAAATTACTAGTAGAGCTATAGATCCAGCTGTAAACTAAGCCACAGCTGTCTAATGTAAATACCTGCCAGTTACCTCCCAAGCTGTGCCTTTGAATGTCCTGCTAGATGTGTAAGAGGTCTTTATGAATTGTTTTTCTTCCCAGAAGGAAGCTGCTCATGTGACTTTTCAGTCTGAGCCTGAAGAATATGCCCTGCCTGTGAGTAGCTGGTCCGTGCGTCCATTCCTGGGCTATGACTGGATTGCAGGTGAATCTTAAACCTGAAGCAAAGCACTTGGCGTGATGTGTAATATCAAGAGTTAAAACACAGGTTATCCTTCCGTTAAGTTCTGATGTGACCGAAGTACAGACGTAGAGCCCATGGAGCCAGTCTCAGCAGAGGAGCTGTAGTTTTGTCAGCAGCTGTTGCTGCACCAGGACAGAGGTGATCTGTGCTTCCATGTCATGGTGAAGTGGCAATGGTATGAGAATCCAGGCAGCAAATGGCAAAGCTCAGTGGGGTCAGAGGAGACGGCAAGTAACCAAAATAAATGAATGCAACAAGGAACCCAGATCACACCAGAAACCTATGACTTGACGTGATGGTGTGCTCTTCTCATTATCCACTTTGGTGCTCCAGACCTTTGGCTGACTTGATCATTTTGCTCGAGGCTTGCTTTGGTGCTTTCTCAAATTCAGTAAAGCCTTGAACTGTTTTCTTTGCTTCATATTTTCAGGGCTTCTGGATACAGACTCTTCAGTAGCAGAAAAATCCGATCAATATTTTGCTGAGCTGCGTGAGTTCCGACAGGCCAACAAAGAAGCATGTATCCATGAGCAGCACCTGGAGTAAGTGGGTACAAGGGGAGGGGCTGAAGCAGCTATGTATCCCTTTAGAGTAATGAGAAGTATGGTCTAACTGCAGTGGGAAATTGTAAGGGTGGCTCTGTGGGTCTCTACCTCCCAGTTAGGAATGTATGCTTGGAAAGGGTGGGGGCTGTTCAGAGGACCTACACCCCTGTCACTAACTGTTGCGTTTGTGTGTTTCTTTAGGCCCAAGGCTCTGGATTACATAATTCCTGAACAAGAACAAGATTTGATAACCAGTTCCCATAAGTGTAAGATCAGATTTCTCATAAGTGTAAGATCAGGTTTCTTCCTAATCCAGTTTCTTAGAACAAACAACTAAGCATTCTTTACCTGTTGCTCTGACTAAGCCCCACATCATGTAAGACAGTGAAAAATGTGTTATTTTTCACTGTAATTTCTAATCCAGGCTTTACTTCCTCCTCTGAAGAGACTTCTAGGCATCCTCTCTCAATCAGTGTCATCTTATTTTGTCAGGGTTTATTGTAATTGATTACAGTTCTATTTTTTGTTTGAGGGGGTTGAGTTTTGGTTTTGCTTTTTAGAAACTTATTTGGGGACAGGAAATATAAAAGATATTTTAGGAAAAGCAGCTCTGTTTCTATAGAATGCACGTGTAGCACTGTGGTAGAAGACAGCTTTATATTGCAAGTGTTGAGGAACCTTGTGACAAACTAGAAATGCCGTGACGGTTCATTGTTCTGCGTGGCAGGTGTTTACTGTTATCGATTAAACCAGCGCCTCTTCGCTGTCCCTGTGGATTCAGAATCTGCCTGTCCTGTGTGTAAGATGCCACGTGCCCACCAGCCCCCAGAGACGCTGGAAGAGCCAGCCTATGTCAGGTAGATGAACATCATTGCTTTGTAACACGCAGGACTCAAGGAGACGATGGGGCTGATCATGTGAGGGAGAAAAGAGCATCAAAATAGCTCCACAGAAGGATGCTGCTCTCGAGGCAGAGAAAAATCTCTTGCTTAAAAACTCCCTACAAATCTTTTCCACAAGCAGAAATAGTTACAAAGCTGGTGAGAAATGCATGTTTTATCGGAATTTGGTCCAATATCTGAACGTAGGTGTTAAGTGTCTAATGTCTTAATCCAAAACTGCTTGCCTTCATTTGTTTTTTGAGTGACTCTGGATTTTGAGTGGAGAAAACATGCAGATTTCCTCTGCCTTGTGGAAGGTGTAGGCAATTACTTCCCGTGTGTGGTTGCAGGGTCAGCATTCCCAGGTCTACTCTTCTGCCTGCCTACAAATACAAAGCTCATCGCAGGAAAAGCTTTGAACCAGCAGACAGTCTAGCGTTACCCTCGGTAAGTCACTGTCGTTTTTCTGGTACTGATTGCACAGCCCAGACTGAGCATTGTTGCTGTACAAGAAGGAAAGAATTTAGGACTCTCCCCTCCCTCTCATAGTTTGTACTGAAATTTCTGAGCTGAATGGTTGCTGGACTGTGCGTGGTGTTGAGTGAAGTTCTGATCTGGGTTGCTGACATACCAAGAAAAGTCATTTGCGCGTGCTTCTGAGTTCATGCCTTCATGTGACTGGTATAAAGTATATGACTTGTCTCCAAATGCTTTATGCTGAGGAAAAAAAAAGTGCCATGTGAAGCTGTATGCTGCTGGGGCATAATTCAGCTGATCGATTTCAGGCATCAAACTTTCAACCAGAAGAACCGTACCTAAGAGCACCTGTCTCTGTTAAAAGACATTGAAGAGTCTAAAAGGCAAGCCTCTGTGAAATACCCACATGGTATAGAGATCAGGAATAACCGATAGCGGCAAGGTTGGATTTAAAACTGTTTTTGCAGAGTTGGTCCTGTATACCAGCCACTAGGTAATGCTGCAGGCAGTGTTACTAATCAGACCCAGCCCTGCCCTAGAGAGCTCCAGAGAATAAGTAGGAAGAAGCCTAGCTTAAGGTTTGAGGTACTGGATGAGTCAGTTGAGACAAGTTCAGAGGGGTCAGGTGTTTGAGTTCACAAAGCAGGAGATTGGTTTAGAAATAACTAGCCAGAGAAAGATGGAAGAGGGGATAGCTATGCAGTTTTGCATAGTAAAGATTTCTTCTCTTTACTTTTAGTGATTTAAAACTCTTCAGAAATTAATTAGCCTGCCAGTGCCTTCCTGTGGAGTATTTATCTAGAAAGTATTGTCATGTAACATTCCTCTCTCTTCTCACAGCATTGCTTGGTTGGCTGGGAAAACATCATCCCTTCCAGTAACTCCACACTCAGCAATTTGGATCTGCGAGCTTCACTGGAAGAGAAGTCTACTCACCATCCTCGCGTGGTAAGAATAGATTTTAAACACTCCATGGAGATGTTGTGAATCGTACAGGTGGGGATTGCAATTCCATCTCTCTCAAGAGTATGATAATTATTGATGGCTGAGCAAAAGAAAATGTCTGGAAGGAAAAAAAAAAAACGGAACTGGATAACAGCAGCACATAGGCAGAAGTCTGTTCAGCTCCCTGGTCTTCAGCAAAATGGGAACAGTTGCTGTGGCATTCTTTGATTAATGATGTCTTCATTTGGATTCCAGAACTTGGTGTCCAGAGTGTCAGGAGGAACCAGAACTGACCAGCTTCTAAACCTGACCCGTTCAACACTCTTCAGATTTAGCAAGGCTTCTCAGCAGAGGGAGCAAACCAAACCTGGACACTACAGAGCAGCTCCAGATTTAAATACGACTACCTGAACTGTGAACCACTGACTTGTTTGCCTTGGGGAAGGGGTGGAGGTGGGGAGTGGACAAGTTAATTTGGTTAAAAATAAATCTTGAACAAGAGATTTTTTTCTAATTTTCATAGTCCCATGTCTCTGTCAGCAACCAATACACGTATCTCAATGTACCACCCCTCATAACCCTCATATATGTCTTTTCACTTTTCTTTTTGTGAATTTTGCAGCTACTTCTAAGCAGATGCGTGAGCTTTCCTCCCTGGGGCTGCATAAAGAGTTGAGAACAGGAAAACTAGGAGAGCCATAGCAACAGATACGCATAGAGTTCACCTGCCACCTCGATTAAGTAAACCAGAAATGTAAGTTTAGCTTTGAATGCAAGGGCAAGGAATTAGTCTATGAATGGCCAGGTTCAGTGGGATGCATACAAATATGCTTATTTCCAAACACTTGAAACATGCACACAATTTGCTAGTGCCTTAGACTTGAGTTACTCAACAATTTAGTTAAAACAAAAAAAAATCCAGTCAATTTTCAGTTCAATGTCTCTAGCTATAGGAGGGTGTATTACACCAGAGAAATAAACCTGAAAAATGACATTAAAATAAAAGATTTTATTACTCAGAAAGCCAGAAAATGCCTTAAGATGTTTTCAAATTATGCTTACCTCTGTTTTTGCAAGTTTTTTGGAGATCAGCCAAAAAACTTTGTGGAGTTTTAAAAACTATACCAAAACAAAGTGTATGATGTGATACGATTTTTTTGAACTTCATAAAATGATCTTACTTTCCGTATCTAAAAATGATTAAATGGATGTCTTATTTTGTCTTCAATAAGCCTGAAACAGAATTTCCTGCCTTAAGAATTCTGTAAGTTACTGTGAAATCTTTACTAGTAATTGCATTCAGAATCTTTGGTTTAAATTTATTTCTGGGAGTTAACATGACAGAAGTTCTTGGGTTTACACCAATGACGTTTTTGGCTTCTTGCTATTCAGCGTTATTTACTTATATGTTCAATACTTAATTTAGAAATTAAATGTGCGATTAGACTTTTTTAAGCAAGGAAGGAATGTTGCAAGTTTATGAAAACAATGTGAGACTGTTGGAATGGAAAGTGAACAGCATGACTGATCATCTTAGCTTTGGGTTGTATGTGTAGGGCCAAATGAACAGAATTAGTCACATTCTTTTCATTAAAAAAAAAATTAAAATAAATTGAAATGTGCTATGAGTAGTTTGGGTGTGAATACATTAATGAATTATGATGTAGTAAGAAGGTTTCGTCCAGTGACTTTGTCCTGCAGTAAGTGCCCTCATTCCAAAATATTATACCCTTTCATGAAAGAGGGTGGCTGAGATGGCACCTGAGGGTGATTGTAAAGGAGTACATCTATTTGCAGGCTGAAAAATTGTATTTATTTCATCCAGTGTTAAAGCAGCTTCTGTACTTGGATCGTGGACTCTGCAGCAGCCTGAGCTGTGATGAAACCAGTGCTGCAATCTTCACTTCAAGGGGAGAACAGAGGGTGAGAGTAGTGTGCTTGGGATGTTGGGATTCTGGGCTAGGAAAACGGGAGGTTGAGAGGCCAGGGATTTCTGGAGAGAAGGCTAAGCAGAGGTGAGACTGTGGGGATATACAGTAGGCAGCCAGAGTGGTAGGAAGGGTGGTAGGAGGCAGAGGTTGTGAAATACTGGCAGTGTGGAGAGGGGGGCTGGATTGGGAAAGCAGGAATGTAAGATATGGGATGGGGGGAGACCTTTGCAGATCTGCAGATCAATACGATATGGTAAGCAATAGAGTTCCCAATAGTGCACCAGTACTTCCAGGATTATGTCCTTACCCACAAAATAATGCAAATACTAAACTCTGTTGTGCAGGCACAGGGTTCTGGGATAGCTTGTCTCCCATTCCTAGAGGCAGTCGTGCTTCTGTGAGGCCTCTGGCCAAGATTTAAGGAGATTTGTCTTCATACATATTGGTGAACAAGAAAAGGGGCAACCCCACATGTCTGAGGTGCACAGTAATTCACAAGAAGGAATTCTCTACCACAGTTGGTAAGGAAGGATCTGTAACTGATTTGAAGAGCTCAAATATGCCCAGAGAAAGGTAGCAAATCTATTCCTAAATGTCTCCTGCAACAGGCTTAAAAGATCCATTAGGTAAAAGGCAGGGATCCTCCACTCAGTGTGTGATAGCAGTGGAAGAATTTGCTTGGAGAATAATGTATGCATTCAGCAAAACTGGAAGCTCCTGTGTTGCTCACACTTTTACTAGAAGCTGGGATAGACACAGTGAGGCCATTCTTGTCTTGGTCTGTTTTTTTTTTTTTCTCTTCATAGCACTTGGAACATGTTTGCTCAGTCTGTGCAGCGGTATCTTCTGTTAACGGCTGGCTCCGGTGTGTGTTCACTTTTATATTAGTTCTCCTTTGGCATGAGTGATAACCACCAGTTGCTTTGATGGTAAAGCTGGAAGTTCAGTTCCTCTTTCTGACTGTATATAACCCTGATTCAAAAGTTGGGAAATCCAGCTTTGCTTAATTAAATATGGCACAGTAAATAATGCATCTGTTGCTTGTTTTAACAGAAAAGCAGAGTTCAGCCTTTAAAATGTAGCTCCATCTGTTTCTTGACAGCAGCATTAGACTGCCATCAGTGTTATTTTGCTTGTTTGCCTCCCCTTGGATTATTGTGAGATAGTTTTAGTGATGTTTCAGGATCAGGTGTTTCTTGCTGTCAGTACATTTGAAGAATTAATACTGAATCTTGAATGAGTGTAGTGCTGATTAATCATTCTGTGTAGTTATCAGCATGTCAAGGAATGACATCTCCAGATGTCTCCACAACCCCCAGGTGAAACATTTGCATGTGGCGTGAGCTTGCTTTTTGAGTGATTTGTAAACTTTGATTTTGGGTCTTTCATCTTTTTAGAACTCGTGTTTTCACAGCCCAGAATTTGTTCTCAGTGTGTGTCAAATCTGAAAACACAAGAGAAACTCTGCCCCTTCTTTTCTCTGTTAAAACCCTCGATTTCACAAATTTCCTGGGTAATGTCAGACCAAATGTAAGGACGTGGCTTTCCACTTTTGCTGGTGTATTGCATTGGTTTGTGCAGAACAAAACCATGCTGCTAAGAAGAAGAAAATAAGAGCCCAGAATTTCAGTGCTTAGATGGTCAGTCTTTGAAACACTCTGGGAAAAAAAGTGTGATCCTGAAAATCTTCCTATTCATTTTTTCTTTCACAAAAATTTAGTATTCCCCTAATTTCTTTCCGTTGCTTCAGCAGAGGAAAACTCTTTTTTGTTTCTGTTAGTAGATAAACTTTATAACTCTCAGCTTTTACATGAGGAGAACCAGATTGCCAAGAAAGGAACCGTTACCCTGAAAGTCTGTGATGAAACTGGGAACTAATCACTCCCACTCCTGTGGTTTAACCACATGGCTAGTCTTTCCCAAGCAATTTTATTTTCGATTTTGAATTAGGATAAATACAATTGGAAGCTTTGGTGCTTTTTCAGTTTCCCTGTTTTACTTCCTAGACGTATACACAGAGTGCTTTTCAGTTGCAGCAATAACATTACAATTGCGTGAGTGAACAAATGTAAAAATTTGCACAAATAGTATTTAACAAGGAAAAGTTGGGCCTTGTCTCCTCATTATTTTGCACTGAGTAACATTCTTTTCCTTTCTAGTAGTATAGATCCAGAGTTACTCTGTTGAATTCCCTAGAGTTTGTCTGGATTTGTATTTGTGTAAATGTGAGCAGAACTTCTTGTTATCAGAAGGAAGAAAGATGCTCATAATATCAGTAATCTTCTGAAAGGGTGTATTTATTCCCAAAGTAAAAAATCAGTTGATATTGGGAGCACAGTAAGATCATAAGTAATTTCCAGTAAATGGCAGAATAGTGTTTCATTCTGAAACAGCTAGTTTATTTGGGAGCTGTTCACTGACTTACAGATGAACTTCATGGGTTAAATGCTTTGCTGCAATAAAAGAACCTGGCTGCAGAAGACCTGCCTGTCAGTTCACACATGCAAAATATCTGAAAGTAGAACTTTAGTGAAATGACAGGGCTCCGCAAAAGCCTCTTTTAGCTCTCGCTTTGGTTCTGTCCTATGCTTGGATCTCTCGCTGTGTTAAGTACTTTACACTGAAGTTTTATTTAGCATCTTCTACCAAAAGTTTACAGACTGGAAATTGTTGAGTGCCTTGGTATGCTTGCTGTTTTGATTCTGTTCACGGTTGAGTAGCATCTTCCAAAAACAGTGAAAACTGGATCTGATGGGTTTGTTTTAATGAACAAGCGGATCTTGAATAAAACACCTAGGCTGGAATACAAAGAGCACCATTAAAATGCTAAGTCTGATGCTCAGAAGTTAAGAAATGCTATCATTAAAATTTCTTTGCACATATCCACTCCTTCTAACACAGTTTTTATTCACAGTATCCAATCAGTCCAAGCTTCCCTCATCAGTTGTCTTCCTACCTAGTGAGCTGGTCTCCTTCCTCTCCAGTCCCAGTTGTGAGTTTCTTGTAGTCTAACTTTTTTTTCATCCCTTCAGTTGATTCTGTCTGAAAGCAAAGGAGACAGTCTTCGTCTTAGTTTCAGTTCCTGATCATATCCTTGTGAGGAGAAATTACTATAAAGTTTTGCTTCCGAAACCCCAGGTGGGAATACAATGATAAGATGATGTTGTGCTACAGCCGACTTTGGGAGCAGTGAGAGGCTTAAGAATGCTTAGAGAAGGAATTTTGTTACAGATCTCCCTACTGAAAATCAAATACATTCACCAACATGAGGTATAGGGGGTATCCTGAGGCCTTTGGTTGATCAGTTCTTGGCAGGCTTTCATGGCTTCTCAAAAGGTACATTCCTGATACAGGAGTTGCCTCGTAACAGGGGAAAGCAAAAATTCAGATTGAGGCAAATGTCTGCTTTGACAGCGTTCTGCTCTCACACTGCAGAATTTGACCAGCTAGTATGTAGCTGAAAAATGAGATCTTGTACCAGATGAAGCTCAATACCAGACTCTTGAAGAATAACCATGCAATCAATGTCAAGTAATGTAAGCCTTGAGTGTGCTTCTTTGACTATAACTGTAACTATTTCAAGTAGACTTTTTACGTGGGTTAAATTATTATGAAATAAAGGTGGGAATTTACTGCAGCCTGGCTACTTGTTATTAGCTTTGTGGGTAGACATTCTATGCATTTAGAAACTTGCTAACTAAAGGCAAGTACATGCTTATTTTCTTGCCTTTTACTAGTCCTTTCATGGAGCAGATGGCTTTATAGAAGCCTTCCTGCACTTTGTGTGAGATTTATAGAACTTCAGAGAAAGATCTTGATACGAGTTAAGACAGCTAAAGTCAAAAGCTGATGCTTGTGGATTTATTTGTATCAGTGCCATGGCTGTGGGGGTGGGAAGAGTGGCCCAAATCAACTGCTGGTGGGTGTCATTTTGGTTAACAGCGCTAGGGAAGCATGAAGAAAGGACTTGAAAGGTCTTTGAAAGGCTTCAGCATTCACATGATAGTACCTGTCTGATCCTTATTACCCGCTGCTGTATTTAGAGCTGTAACAATCAAGTGGCTGTCTTGTCTGGATCACGGAAAATTCACCATTGAGCCTCTTCGTTTCTAGCAAGGTATGGGAGGAAGGGCATAATTCAAATGATATTCAAATAATACCATCTCTGTCAAGAGCTTTCTCTGTGGAGAATGACAACATGTAAACCTACCGCTAGCTTTCAGTAGCTGTAGTCAGAATTACTGAAAGTACAGACATGATGTGATCTTTTTTCTAAGGTTGTCTCTCTCTCTCAGCCAGCCTGTGGGCATAGTAATTCTGTGATATGGTTTTGGTTTCTTTCATGGAAGCCAAGTCTTTCCTGAGAGCACTGAGTTCTCTGTCAGCTCTTCTCATGTTTCAGTCTGACTCAAAATGCACTTTAGTTTTGAAGCTACTGTGCACCAGAAAAAAAAGATAGACATTTTACATAGACTCTTTTTTCTTATATTAGTTATTTTATCTCTCTGTATAAAGTAGTAGAATTAGTTGAGAGGACAAAAATGGGGTTATAAGTTTTCGTGACCACATCAACTTTATATAAATGACATTTGTAAAAGACATTTGATTGAAAAGTAAGCCATGTTACCATTATTCAGATGATCTGTGTGACACATTTTTAGCTGCTTATTTTTTTGTTTCAATCAAAGTTCCAAATGAGTCAACTGAATCAAAAAGTAAATGCCCAGGTTGCCCAGAGAAGCTGTGGATGCCCCATGCATACCTGAAGTGCTTGAGGCCAGGTTGGATGGGGCTTTGGGCAGCCTGGTCTGTCGGGAGGTGTCCCTGCCCATGGCAGGGGATTGGAACCAGGTGATCTTTAAGATCCCTTCCGACCCAAACCATTTTACGATTCTATGAATAAACTTACAGATGTATGATATTTTGCAGGTAAACACTGAGTCCAAATCTGTGTTAGCAGAAATGCAGAAAATTTGACATTTTAGGCATAACGATACTTAGCGACGTTGTTTCTTAAAGGCCAGAGCGTAGCACAGCCATATATTGTACTATTTAAAATGAGGATATGTTCATGTGGAAGTGACTGGAATGAAAACTAGGGAACATAAATGAAGTCAATGGGCTTTGCATGTTAGGGTTTATAGATCTTGGCTATTGCGAGACCTCTTGCAGTAAAACTAATATCAGCTGAGAAAATTACTTTTTCCCCCAGAACAGCTAGGTTCACTGCTTTCTGGAGAACTCTTCCAACTGCTGTGTTGTAGCTCAGAGTCAGCAAAAACAATTACTGTCAACAGTACTTCTGAGCTTTCCTCATCAGGAATTGGCCATTTCACATAGGTACTTTTTGACATTGTATTCTGTAATTAAAAAAAAAGTTACTTTATTGCTTGGGAACAAAGACCAGGACGCATCTCCTTCCGTTGGTTGTACATGAATTGCCAAGGAATTTCCTGTGCTCTGCAAGAACACAGCTGATTGGGACAAAAGTCCCCAGTTGCAAACAAACAAGAACTTGTGTGTTCTCCTTTTCTTTTAGGATGCTAGTTTGCATGTGTGTGAAACTCTATATAAAGCAAGAATGTTAATTTCTTTTTCTGTTACTTTTACTAGAGAACAGAAATGCTGTGAGACTGTCCATCCACTGAGGCTACAATTACTGAAATGACTTGGGATTTCCCCTATGCATTGGGAATTTATTATGACCCCATCTCATTACAACCATGTTTTTCCTGCTGGGAACTCTTGTTTTAAGTCACTGCTACATTTCAACAAGTATATAACAACAGCTCCCATACCATCTTTGTTGATCAAAATAGACCAAGGTAAATGGCTAAATCCATGTAACTTTGCAGATCACGTTATCAGAAGCACCTGCAATGTATTCTTTACATACTGCAGAGTGGTTTCATTAATGAGACGTAATTAAATGGACTGATGACTATTTAATACAAAACACAGGGGAAGCGTATGTGCAATAAAATAAGGATCAATTCCAGATTGGCATAGGGGGATAGAATACTGCAAATGTGTAACGTACTCAACATAAATGTTGTTTTTTTAACACATTCAAACAAGTTCAGATGTCAGCTACAGCTAGCTCAAACTCTAATTGCTTGCTTACTAGGTGATGTTTCTCAATGAGATCACGTTGTACCAGCATTGCCCTCCCCTCCATCTGACCTCTTTGGGCTACTGAATGACTTCTGGGGAAGGTTAGTATGTTGGCTTCACTTATAATGCCTAAAATTCTTGGTATCTTGGATGTTCGCACTGTGTTTTTACCACAGTGCTGCTTTACCACAAAGAAAGCTCTCCAATGGCTAAAATGCATACATAGATCAAGAAAGGTGTCAAGAAAGTCATTCTTTGTGCCTGGTTGCTTTCCTTCCTTTTGCCATGAGATTCTTTGTTTTTTATTTCTTTGTTCTCTGTTTTACCTTTTTTTTTTTTTTTTTTAAGTATTAAGCATTTCACCCTTTACTTGTACCTGCTACGGTATGTAGCGTGCATCCAAATGAACACTCCCTGTGGCACTGCTGAGACTTCGGGTGAAATTTTAGGGTCTGATTTTGTTTCATCTGGCGAAGTAGCAAGACTTGAGTGATTTTCATCAGCACATTGTGTTGCTCTAAATAGCAACCCTGACAGACACTGAAATACAGATTTTAGACAAGGTTATTTTGATGTGTCCTCTTCAATTCAGTGGTCTCCTTTATCTGTGTCTGACTGTTTAGAAATGATACTTCTCGGTGTTTTTTCACAGCTAGATATATATTTAAAAGCACAGGGAATTATGCTAAAAGTACAGTGTAAGACTAAAATAAACCACTTCAAAATTAGAAAATGTCAGTAGTACTATTGTTTGAGCATGTGTGTAACAAAGCTATTTCTGTGTTATTCTATTACCACTTCCTTCACTGGGCTTTCTCTGTTAGCAAAATGAACAGAACCCGCTGAAGGAGTGTCTTGGGCATGTGTTGGAGACTTTTCCTCGTGGCATTTTCCTCTCTGCATTCTTTTGCTCCATGAATCAAGTGACGTTTAAGTAAGCACTGACCTAGGGGACCTTCTCCGCTTCCTCCCACCTCATCTCCCCACAGCATGTACAGATGACCAACACAGATCAGATAACCTCGTGTGGAAATTAAACTAGCTAACAGAAAATGCCAACCAGCCTTGTCTTTAGCATTTCTACCTTGAACACCTAAAACAAGAGGAGATTCAGTTGCTGAAGACAGATGCTTGTAGTCAACCAAGCATTATAAATAATAATGGCATGCTCAAAGGGGCTTTTCCTTTTTTTTTTTTTTTGTGATTGACGTTGTCCTCTGATAGAAGGACAGAGAAATGGGGCTTGTTTGTTTGCTTTGTTTTGTTGTTTTCTTTTTTTTTTTTTGAATACCATAGAGGATTATTTTCTAGGAAATCCAGGCAACATTTAGAGAATGGTAGCGTGGGTTTGTTTTAAAGCAGAGGTGCTTCTTCCAGTTACTGATATGGCTCTGTTTGGAAAGCCCCTTTCATTGTGTTTGAGATCAAAACACATCAAGTCTGAAATGAATGCATTTAGATTAAAATACATGCAGGTTGGAACATTGCTCTTAAACACAACCTCTTCACCCTTTTCTTTGTTGTCGGTTTTATTCCCGACTTGTAATTAAATTGTATGATATAATAGCCTTACTGAAAAGTCAGCAGCAACAGTGAGCACTTTCCACTTCCCATTCTGAGGATGGAAGCTGGGAAGCCTGCTTTCATTTTGGACATATGGGATGGGTTCTCTCTTGTCTGAGGTCACTGATTTCCCACTGCAGCCTTTCCCTCAGTGAGGGCATTGCTAGAGTCCTTCCTCTTGTATCCAAGTCATCTACTTCCATGAAACCTTGCAAAACTTAGTGCATCCTCAGCCAAATTTCATTGAAGTTATCCAGTGGGTTAAAAAATTACTGACATGGTTAAAAAGGAGATGACGTGAATATTCTTAAAATGCTAGATATGCTCAATTCAGTTGTACCTTTTTTTTTTTTTTCTGGAAAACAGGCCAGGAACCCTTCTGTGTTCCCAGTTCTGGGAAAATATTTCAGATGTGGATTTTTTGTACTTGGATACTTTGCGTTTGGATCGGATAGATTGACCTCAGCAGTACAACTTTACAGAGGCTAAAGTCAAGGGTGTGAATGGGGCTTTCCAGGCAATATCTTTCATTGGTTCCTGTCCTTTTGCTAGAAAAACTTAGAAAGGAGCTGATCGTGGAAAAAATAAATAAATAAATAAAACTCCCACCAAAAACAAAGCATACCAATTGCCCTGATTACTGTGTCATTTGAAACAGCACTTTATAAATTGTGAAAATTGCCTAATGGCATAATATTGCACAAAATATTTTCTAGCCCATTATTTAATTAGGAAAAAGAAGAATGTAATATTTGGACTTTTAAATATTTAGTTGTCTCTAGACTGCAAAGGTATATATACCACAATCAGCTTTTATAGGTAAGAGAGCTTAGAAATTTAGAAGTAAGCTGATAAAATGATGAAAGGTGGGTAGATCTAAAAGTGTGTGTCAAATACACAGCACTCTGAAAATGCCTCTTTTTTTGTAAGATGGTATTCTTGAGAAAGAAATAGAGGCAGAAGTTTAAAAAGAAAAGGGTTACAGCTGTGAGTTAAAGATATTTACATCATCCCAGGGTCCCTATGGAATGCTCTCACCCTTAGTATTCTGTTGTAGTGGCATTGAGGCAGCTTTAATAAAATCATCAATTATCCTACTTTCAGTCTTTTCTCATTTTTCTTTTTCTTTGTGGTGATAAGGGTGAGAAGAACCAAAAAAAACCATGGGTGTGAGAATACAAATTTTCATTGTTTTCCCAGGCACCTCAGAAAGGTTTTCAAGGCAGGCTGCCCTTTTTTGAAGTGGCTGACTTTTACTTTTGACAAAACTTTTAGGGCAGATAAGAAAGCTGCATGACACCTAAAACCAAATGAAATCTTCCCAGGCATCGGAGCCACGAAGAGCCGAAATGACAAGTAACAGTCCAAGGGTTGACTGTCAGCAGCAGGAATTGATCTCAAGTGGGACTGGATGCACAAAGATGCATTCTCAAGAGGTAGCTCTGCAGTATGTTGGTGTTTAAATTGCAACATGTAAAGCCTAAACCTTCACTGAGTTAACCCCAGGTGGTTGTGAGTTTTCACATGCTCATTCAAACAGGAACAAAATGACTGTACTGAACTACTGAGTGTGTTTCTTACTGAGAACTCTTTTGAGTCTTGGTTGCAGTTCTGAGAGTGTGGACAGGGCAGGGCTTGGACTCATGCCTGGCTTTGGGGAGGTGAAGTGCTCACTGAGGGCAGCCTAGATGACTCAGGAGTCCGTGTTTCTGCGCAGCCAGCCGCGTCCTCAGATGACAACCTTGATGCATGCAACTGACTCACAGAAACCCGACAGCTCTTGGGCTAGTGATTGACGTGGTTTTGTTTTGTGTGTTTTTTTTTTTTTTTAATATTTTTACTTTACTTTCTTGGGCAGCCCCTTCCTTCCAAATTGTTTTCTCAGCTTGATTGAGTCTCAAAGTCTGTCGCCTGCATGTCTTGAACAGCTGGAGTGGCTCTGAACTGAGAAAGCAGACACTGAGCAAGGCTGGACTGGATTCTGGGAAGACCGCAGACTTCAGGAGGAGCAACATGTCTGTCTGACGTGCGATGCTGGGAGCTCAGGAAAGCTAATGCCACTGCAGATGGCTTCTTGCAGCCTTGTACCGGGACTGTGGCTCCTGCTGCTTCTCCAGGATATCCAGGGAGCCCCACAGGTAAGGCAGGGCAGTATCAGGATCCTACAGCCCTGCAGGACTAAAGAGGACCTGGGAGAGATTTGGGGGAACCCTGGGATGCAGGGCAATTCTGCCCACTACCTGTGTGCAGGGTAGTAGGCATCTGTAGAAACAGGCTTTGTGCAACACAGGGTGATAAAGGTATAAAGTAGAGGTGTCCCAAAGCAGCCAGGAGAGTTTGCTCTCTCTGGGAACCTTGCAGGCAGGAGCAGGGGATAGAGCTCTGATTTGCATGTTTTTCTTGGTATTGCTAGTGTTACTGCGCCTCCAGGCACATCACAGCTAGGAAATGAGGAAAGATTTCATATAGGGATGGAGGACTGCCCTCATTTGTTTTGGGTGAATCACTTTTACTTTTGCCCAGAGGGCCAGGTGCTCTCAGGCGCATTCCCTGCAGAACTTGGCTTGGCGGGCTTTTGCTCTGCTGCTGTGAGTCAGGGCTGGCAAAGTGAAAGGTGTAGAGGCAAACAAAACAGCAAAATACCTTCCCCTTTACACCCACCCACCCCTCTGACACTGACTTCCCCATGAATGGGCTATCAAATTGAGATAAAATAGACATAGCCCACTAGTCACACTCAGCTGATGCTGTAGGTGCAAGCTAGGTCCCTGCTCAGATCATATCGTCTCTTGTGCATTTGCTCCCCCCTTCCACCCTCCTTACCCCTCCTCAGCTTCCTCCCCAGTGGATCGTATGGCAACGAGCCCTTGGTGCCTGGCATAAATCCAGGTGGTTTCCGTGGCTGACACTTATGCATGCATGAGAAAAAGAAAAAGGTCAGTCACAGAGGCTCTTTGCATAGGTAAAGTCAGTAGGTAGCTAATTGCCTGCTGGGTTGGATCCTGAGATTGGCCTTTCCCTTGCATTGGAAATATAAACGTATCCTAGCTTAAGACACTTGTCTGTGTATTGTAAATGGATGATATAGGGCATCACATGGGCTATTTCACAGGAGATTTTTGACAAGAAACTGACTCCAGTTAGATCTTTGAAAGTAACCAAGTCTGCATCCTTTTCATAGATGTTTGAAAAGGCTCCTCGTGACTCTTTTGGTAAGAGTAGGAGTTTGCCCTGGTGTCTATAGCCGTAAATTCCCCTCCCACATGGCAAGTTTGCTCTACTTTGCTCTGGTTTATCTGCCCTGCCACCATCTCCTTCCTGAAGTACATCAATCCCTCTGTTCTACAGGATTACAGCCTGCAGTCCTTACTCATCTGACAAGTACCTAGGAGGACATTCTGATGAACTTGTCTGGTCTGCTGAATGCTAACTGCTTTAGGAGAAAGGTGCTAGAAAAAAGATGGCATTTGTGCATTTGACATCACTTTGGTGTATTGTTCACTAAATGAAAAGGGCAGAGAGAAAATTTGGGTTTCTAATACTCACTGTCAACTTTTAAACTCACAGCAAAATCATCAGTTATCTGGAATAAGCATGTAGATCTTGCTGGGATAAGCAGTTGGCTTCTCACTGTCTTTATTGCATCAATCACAGCAAACTTGGCTTTTGCCGCTAGTGGAGTACAAGTGATACTGTTAAATGCAAGCAAGTCACAGCTTACTGATTGTATTTTAAACCATATTCCACCTCAGATCAACCCGCAGTTTGGGATTTGGTTGTTTTAATTTTCAGTTAGCTCTCACTTGTTAATGTCTCTTCTGTTGAGCATGAAGCTTGACTACTTGAAGTCTTAGATTATCGGCTTCTTTCTTTCATACTATCAGAATTTGGTTAGAAGCTTGAAAGGGAGTCAACTGTTTTGCTACAGTATTAGTCAGTTCTAGAACAGCCAATACTGATAACTTTTTTTTTTTTACCGTAATATGCTCTCTTTCTGACTTACAGCTTATTTGTAGCAAGCTGATTTCTTGCTCTGCCTCACCATCACTTTTTCTCTATGAGCTCAAAAGACCATAAATAAATGAGTCAAACCTTATCCTGACTGAATTGTAGAGTAGCCCACTGAATTCAGCACCATCTTTGCAATGGCCATTATTTAAATTGAAATAGCAAACATGTTTGTAGTTTCAAGGATAGGGAGAAGACACCCAAAAAGTATATTTTCTAAAAGAAATTCTCGAAAACAAACACTGAAAAAAGCAAATGCTTTGTATAAAGTATGTTTGTGGTTTTTTAATTATTATTATTGCGGGGCCTTAATTGGCAACATTTTAACGAAAGACAAAAAAAAGGCGGGGGGGGAGGAGGTGAGAGAGGGGTTGGCCTGGTGGGTCAGTGAAAGAACAAGGCCAAGGGATCCCTGGCCATCCCATCCCAACAGTCCAAACTGTTACGACTTGTAGTCTTTTCTTTTGGAAAACATATTCCAGCTCGTGCTATATCAGAAACCTTTATTTGACTGCATTCATAGAAGGATTCATGAAATTCAGTCTCTATCTCCTTCCAATTTAACAGGATGCTAAACTGAATTGAAGAGTTCCTGGCATTAGAGCAAAAGCAGGTACAAGGTACTAACCTGGTATAGACACATGGCTTGTTCAAATTTGTTCCAAAAATGTGAACGGATTAACATTGTCGTGGCAGGCTTTCTGCTGCACTAGCAATTGTTTACTATAACAGCTTACCTTCTTGTTCAAATATTTAGCTGTTCTTCTACAACTGGCGTGAAGACACAGTAACTCTACACTGTGTCCTCAAGTCCAATCCAGATCAAAACAAGTCTGAGATAGTAGATCCAGAAATAATATCCTTGAGGTTTTGTGTTACGGGCGTGTGCAACAACAGTCACGCAAAGGGGAGGCCCTGCTCCTGGCTACACAATGCCACCGACTCTTCCGCCCTGAGTGAAATGAATGTGCAGCCACAGGGTGCATTGTTCCAGTGCAGTAACCTCCTGAAAATCCAACTTCACCAATTCTAAAAGCAGTTTTCAATCAAATCAGCTCCTAGAACTGTTTCGTGCTCTGAAAACATAGTTGGTCTGCCTTAAACAGTCAAGGAGTTAGAGGGGAAGGAAAACGTGTGTAAGAAGCAAGAGAGGAAGTGGGATTGCATCCTGGGACGGCAAAGAGATTAGCAGGATTAGCATAATTGCAGTAGACACGTATTTCCACGTTGCTGGTCCATTCTTAGCACAGATCCGTTCGTACAGTTTCCTTAGAAGCAGCAGGAAGGACAAAGACGGGCTCTCCATCAGTGTTTGGATTCCTCACCCACAGCCCCCAATACTGCTGTGATCTTTCTTGAATGTTAAAGTTTTAGTATTTTACATACATACTAAAAGAACTTTACAAGTAGAGATAGAGGTGTGATGGCTGTTTGTTTTTTTTCTCTCACTGGTTGATTTTACTCCCAGATTACAGGTATGGGCTAGACAGGAGGTAAGGATTTTAGGGATTCAAATGGCATACTTATATATATTGCTTTTTGACTGTTGGACAGTAATACATATCATTAGGATAAAATTCAGTGTTTCTTCAATGAACTGTTTGCTTCCATGTTTTTCAGGGAACACTAGAAGGTGTCACAGATACTGCCTTAAAAGGTGAAATTGTGCTAGGATTTTGAATTTCTCTGGGTAAAGATGCTGAGTCCTGTTTCTGTCTGTCTGGGGAAATACAATATTGCAGAATTCTGCCCTTGCAGAAATGAGGACAGTAACTTCTCTTTGTTTTGTAAAACTTAGTGGAGGTTTCCTTGATGAAGCAAAGCCACAACCTAGTTGCTGATGAATATGAATTATACCACATTCTTCGGTGTTTCTAGGCATTTCAGGAAAAGGGGGGAACTATCACATCCACATCTTTCCCACAAAATAAGCAATAAGAAACAAAAATGATTAAGTGAATCTCTTCTCACTGGCTAACTGACTATTTCTAAAGTTTTGGAGCCAGGAGAAATAGCACCAGAAATATATCAAAAATGTCTTCATGCTGAGATTTTTCTCGGCAAGGAGAGCAGTGAGAGCATATGCGCTTTTCTTTCCCATGTCATCTTCTTGAGCTCTGGTATGACAAAGCACCACTTTTTACATGAGTTTTTCCCTTTTCTCCTCACTGTCCTCATGATTCCTTCCCTTCTTTTAGGTGATGCCTGTTCTGATTAAGGCATGGTAAGAGGGACATTTTCTTTAAAATCTTGTATTGTTGGCTACCATCAGCTCAGTCACAATTCTGGAAA
This sequence comes from Anser cygnoides, assembly GCF_040182565.1. NCBI lineage: Eukaryota > Metazoa > Chordata > Aves > Anseriformes > Anatidae > Anser > Anser cygnoides. The sequence goes on along the minus strand of NC_089895.1, from coordinate 2,978,673 downwards.
CCCAGCTGAGCAGGCTCTCACAGCTGCAGCTCTTGGTAACGCAGCTCAAAACATGTCTAGCCTCAGTATGTATGCTGGGGAGATCAATGCTGCTGCCACTGGTGGGAATTTTCCTCAGAATTTCCCTCACCTAAAAAGAACCAGTATGTGCCGTCACCAGATTCCTTTATAGCTGCAGTGTAACAGGACAACTTCTGAGCAAATTGCATACCCGTTTTGGACTGGGCAGATGGTTTTATGTTTCACTGGAAAAGCTTGAGAGAATACAAGGTATAAATTCTGCTGTAGCATACTAACATAGCCTAATAGGTGTTGGCCTCACCTTAGCAATTGAACTGCTAGCGTAAGCAGGGTAAGAAGTGTTTTCAGCTCTATTGGTGACTGACAGTATGCATTCTGTCCTGGAACAGTGAAACAAGCATGCAGTAAGTATTTTGCAGCCCTTACAAATTTGGATGGATTTGGTGGGTGAAGTCTAGTCTTCTGCCATTAAGAAGTAGCCAATAGTTGAGAAACGAACCACCCCTTCTGCCCCCAAGAACCAAAAAAAAAACACAACAAAAAAACCCACCACCACCAAAAAAAAATACACACCACCACCAAAAAAAAAAAACAAAACACCACATCGGTCCTATCACTTTGAATCTTCCTGCAGAGTGACCTAAGGATTTAAGATGCTGGTCAAATCAAGAACATGCAGCTTTTCAGAAGTACTGAATCACGAAGGGAGAGAGACTGGTAAAGCTGCAATCCAGAATCCCCTGTGCTTCTTGTTGAATTGTTTCCAGCGATCTCTTCCTAATTTGAGCTACTGAGCTCATCAAAATCTCAGAAGTCAAACAAGCTGACTTCCTACTGCAAACTTGCACCCTAACTGTAGAAGAGATTTAAGACGTGGTATTTCACATGTGGGAAGAGTAGTTACAGGTGGTGAAACTGAGGTAATTTACATATTCAGTCACTGAGTGGGTAAATTACCTCAGTTCAGGCCTTTTGCTACCCACTAATAATGCATATTTTTGTTCCCTTTCTACACAATATGTCTAGCTTGCTATCTTTCATTTTGGTTCACTTATTACTCTGACATTCACTGCACACAGAAAAATAAAACGATTACATTATCTTTTTATGGCTGACATTTCTTTACTTTTTTCCCAAAAGTAGCCTAATCTAATCTAGTAGCCTAGATAGCACCGTCATTTTATGGAAGGCTGACATCTTTTGAGACCTTGGCCCTTCACCTCTGCCATTCCTTCAAGGCATGTTTTTGGGCACTGAGTTGTTTCATTCCTCCACAAACTCATGGGAGTTTAGGGTGGAGAATGGTCTTATGGCAAGATTTTTTTATTCTATATGATGCATGAAAACTTGAAATGGAGCTTACGAAAGACATTGTGCAGGTAGCTATGAATTAGAAGTGGTGGGCTCAGAAGGTGGTTTCTCAGATGTAGAACTGTACATGTTATGATTTGTTAAAATGACCTTTTACAGCAGAGCACCTTGGTATTGCCTCGTACAGGTGGCTTCAGAGCCGTGCTTGTAACTGGATGCTTCACAGCAGCATTTGTTGTGAAGCTACAGGTGTTATGGAGTATGTTACGGAGCATCTAGTAGGCTGTAGTATATAGCTGCCCTCTTGTGGAAAGAAAAAAAGTGTTGAGGACTTTCATATGTATATTTACATAGTTGTGCAGTAGTTACGTGTAATTCAGGCAGTAGTTTATCACAGCACTAGCATCAGGGGAAAATTAATAATCGGGATTTGCACCACGTTACCTAAGAGCAGCATCTTGTCCTCAGCTTGGGATTTCAGTATTTCAGACAAGATCCCTTTTTAAAAAGCAGCTCTTCAGTCACACTTGTACGCAGAGATTATTCCTTTGACCCCCTAAAGACGCAATTAAATAATCTGTAAGTTTATATGCTGTAGGTTTATATGTTTATATCATTCAAGAATTGTGTCCCCATTCTGTTTTAAAGTTCAGCATCATTTGAAGGCAGAGTTGGTTTTCTAAGAGAACCAGGAAGAGAAGATCGGGTTTTTGTGGTGGTGTTTTACAGATCTTAAAGAGAAACTAATCCAGGATAATTTAGATATAGCGAGGATGCTGGTGTTTCTTAATTTTTCTTTATAAACCTAGTCAGTCCACTTCATACCCCTGAAATGACTCCTAAATAACCCCGTGTCTAAGTGTGACTGGTCTCATTGTGTCATTTCCTGTTATTTAATTTAGTCTTAGATGGCTGGCTAACCGGGGTGCTTCTACACACAGATGGAAGGAGATTCCACTTCCTTTTCCTATAGTCTGAGGCTTCCTCTTCAGAAAAGACAAATACAGGGTACACATTTGTAAACTTGACTTGAGTCGGGCTGAGCAACCAGACCTCTGCTATTTCCCCCGTGCAGTAAGGTAGAAAAAAATGCTTTGCAGGGAGGCTCTGTGGCCTAGTGGTTAGTGCACAAATGCGAGGCAGGATTTCTCAGTTCTGTTATCAGAGCTCAATGAAATTTAATGGTTTCAATGTGTTTCTATTTCTTGTACTTCTGTTAATTTCCTCCTCAACTGAAAGTTCCTGTTTTCTCATACAACCTGGGGCAAGTTATTTAACTTTTTCCTTTTTTTTTTATGGTCCAGCCATGAAAAGAACAGCGCATTAAACAGGAGACTATGGTTTTGAGATCAGTTAGTAAGATTCTACCTGGCATACAAAGGCACTAGGAGGCATTAGGTATTCTTTTTGAGGCTGGTGGGAAATTCACCTTCAGAAGGTGGGATGTACATTTCTTAAAATATTTGTTAACTGTCCTACCAGTATCCTGTGGGAAAATCTCTGGAGAATCTGCTGATTCAGTCTTTACAGAAAAAAGTTGCCATTTACTTCTAGCAGCAAATAATGAAAATGAAATTATCAGATAACAATGTTTGTAGGGGATTATTAGGGGAGATGCCAAATTCAAAAATCAGACTTTCTCATCAGAAAACCTGTAGTGCTGTAATTTCCCACAGTACCTAGTCACCCTGCTGTATGTAAATGAAGCCTTATTATCTGCTTTTTGGTACAGTTCATAGCAGAGTGATTTTTTCTAAGCTAATATTAGAACTGTTGTGGCTTTTTTTATTTTTAATCTAAACAAGTATCAGTTATGTAATCAAATTGAAGGTTGCTCCTGAAAACCTTAACTCACAGAAGTAGTGGGATTAATTATTTGAATAAAGGCTTCACTGTGTGAATAAATATTTGCAGCTTTATTACTAAGGCAAAAACCACTTGTTCTCAGTGTAGGATTTATCCTTTTAAAAGGATTTAAAATATTTTATTTTTTTATGAAAAGTGAAAGAATTTATTGGTTTACAGTAAACATATCTTTAGATTGCTAAACTCAGATGCTGTGAGTGGATAAATAACTGAACAGAAAGATTTGTTTGCTGCATTGATAAATAGCGTGAAAGCAGCTAAGCACAGTAGGGTAAACAAACAGGAAGAACTATGAAAACAGATTCAGAGACGCCTAGAAGTACAGATGCGTAGGGTTAACAAAAGTGACAGGATGTGTAGAACCAATATACAAACAACTGTAAATTTAAAGAATTAGCTTTGTGGGTTACAGACAATTTAGCTAGCCTTAGATGATGTTCACTATGGCACCACTTCTCATTTCTGTGCAGAGCTGGAAATCTAATACAGATATTCGGGGATTTTTTTTTTTTTTATTTTCTAAAAAGTTCTTAAGTCAAGATGGGATCATTTTAAGGACAGTGGTTTTTAGCCTTTTTTCATTTGTTAACTGCAACAAGGTTTCTAAAGGAGAGGTGGACTGCTGCACAAGCTTATCTTGGTAATCTTTACTATCTTGTACCTAAGTTTCAAAGAGTGTCTAGAGCATTGGCTAAAAACCATTTTGGTAGGACAATGCCACTACACATTTTGTTGCATGAAACAAGGAGTTAATTTCTCAGTTCTGAAATGCTTGATGAAAAGGTTGAGCCACAGTATTCGTTCCCTATGTTTGAATCACTTTCAGGGACAAGCCTGCTAAGTGAAGATACATACTGAATTATTGCTAAATACACTGAATATTGCTATCTTTGCTGAACTTTATGGACAGCAGTTATCTAGATGTTTTGGAGGATCGTTGAATTGTCAAAAATCTGTAGACTTTTCCCTACCATTTGTAGTCACCAGAATTCAAGACCAGTACTGGGATCTGCCCTAATTGTTTTCTAATTGTGTCTTTTCTCTGTTTAAATTTCTAGCCATCACTCACCTCATCTGGTTCCTGTGATACACTCAGGAATTGGTTCTATGATGAAACTTTACAAAGGTGCTGTTACCGGTGCCCCTCAGGTCAGTATGTTTATGATTCAGTCAAATTAACATGGAGCCTTTCTCATAGGTGTAGTATGAACCGTGTATATCTCCAGAATTGCATTTTGACCCTGAAGTGCAGTTTGGTGAACCGTGATCTGGTGTGGATCCAGATGGGAATTTGTTCTCCACTTCCCTGCTCCTGTTCAGTCTACATTCAAACAGTCTGTAAATTGCAAACAAGATAACTTGCGATTATTATTTTTTTAATTGATTGACTTGACACTCAGACGTAGCTAGAAGTAGCAGATGTAAGAATTAATTTCAGTTTGCCTCAGGGTGTGAAGCAGCGTAATGATATTAGGCTGAAGATGTTTCTGATCAGAGACACAAAGTATAAAATGATTGTGCAGAAAATCTGTCATTATCCTCATATTCAAACCACTTTAGAAAGCATCTCACATGAGGAGTGGAACATTCACTCGTCAGGGGACAGAGTAAGCTTTGCCAGAAGCTAGCTGTGAGTCGGAGGCATGTGAGCTCAGAAGCAGGAAACAACTTAGTGAGACAAGGGTTCTGGAAATGTCTGAAACTCGGTGGGTGGGACATTTTATGGTACTTCACCATCATCAATCTCTTCTTTCAGAAATGTTTTCTCTTCTCTCTCTCTCTCTTCTCTCTTTCTTTTTTTGGAAAGGAAATTTTTGACATTTATGTGTGCTCTAATAATACAAAGAGGTTTGGTGCTTGGTTGCTAGCATTCGCATGCAGTTATATCAGGGACATCCTGTACTGCTTCTGGGCACATCACTAGAATCATTCAGAAAATGTATGAGAAAGCAAGACCAAGGGATGGAGAAACTGGTCCTGTAAAAGAGGAAAAGGGGCAAGAACTCTGAGCCAGTTCCAAGCAAAGAAGCTCTTTTCTCCTTCAAAACCATACTTTGCAAAATGTCCCACATGGTATGGTCTTGTGAAAAGCAAAGATCTGATCTGCATCTAGCTGTAAAGAGCTGTAATTCACAAGCATTTCACCTCTGCTTATTCTTAAAACTCATTTTTTTGCCACATCCTAATGTCAGTCTTGGACATCTCTTGCCATCCTCCAGGGTCTCCTCCACAACAAAAACTCATAATAATCTTTTATCATTTTAATCTTCCACTACTCCTTCAGACAATAACCCATTCATATCTGCTACTAACTCAACTTCTTGTTGCAAAGAGTAGCTTTTCTAAAATTCCATTTAATCAAAGTGAGCGTATTAGAGTCTTGATGCAGTCTGGCTTTGCTTTCCTTGGCGTTCCAACCTGCAGATGTAGAGCTTTCCATCTGAGCACGCTGGCTCAAGTGTAAGCCACATCATCTGTTTCAAAGTTCATTTCAAGCTCAATTTCAATGTAAACTTTAAACCAAACCTCATAAGATCATTCTAATCGATTTCTACAATTGCCACATTTCTTCTCAGGTGCTTAATTCTTCTTCAGGTAAAATGAGACTTCATACCTGGGACACCAGAAGAACACTATCTTTCTGTCATCACAGAACAGAAAAAAGCCCCCTCTCAAGGGGAGGAATAGAGACTTTCACATGAAATAATGATGTTCCACCTTACTTCTGTTTATTTTGTTTGTATTTTATCTTTTTATCTTTTGTTGTTGTTTTTGGGGCTGTTGTTGTTGTTGCTTTTGCTTTTAGAGTCTAAATCAGATATCCAGCTCCACCAGATAGTATTGCATTCAACACTGAAGATAATTTCCTGCTCACAGTTAACAGCAAATCCTCAGGAGTGAATGAACACACATACTCAAAAAAGGAAAACACTTGTTTCATCTGCTTACCTTCAGTACATTTTTCTGTACATACGATTGCAGCTGGTATTCCTTCTGCTTAGGCTTTGGTCTGGTTGTTGAGCTATTAACACAGTGAAGGACAGTACCAGAAGACATGAATGGGCAAGCTTCAAAGCTAATCTACCTGGGGCACACATCCCCCAAGAGAGTGGGAAATTTCCCGTTTCATGTGTACAGGAAGTCTCAAATGACTGTAGTTCAAGCTTTTGGGACATTGTGGGAGGAGGAAGGAAATAACACACACGTGGAGGTAACTTGCCTGCAGCTTGAGTGTTGAGATTGAAACCACTCCAGCAGTCAGCCCCAACCTTCAAAAGGATAATCTCAGGCAAGTAGTTTTGAGGAGGTATGAGCGATGTGTTTGAAGCTTGTCTGGTGGTATTTGTAGGGCCAAATATAGCATAGCTGGTTTTACTTATACTCCTACACCGTGCTTGCCAAAGCAAATAGTAGGTGAGTTATTTTCCTGCCAGGTCTTCCATCCCTGTGGTTAATTAACCCTTTATAACTAGGTGGTGTGGTCTGGTGCTGAAAATGGGATACATTTCTCTCTTGTTTACTACTCATGAAACATTCAACATTCAACTCTATCTTTATGTTGCTGCTTTAGCTTTTCCTTTTGCTTCTGCAGCTGTCACTTTTCCTTACCAGTGTGGTTTAACCTGGCAGGCAGCTAAGCACCACACAGCTATTCACTCACATACCCCCACCCCAGTGGAATGGGCGTGAAAACTGGGGAGGTTTCTGAACAGGTATCCTCCACAGTTTGCTTTTCTTTCTCCAGGGTATGCTAAAAAGAAAGCATGTCCCACGGACCCAGATGAAGACTGCATGAGATGTGGACCTGAGCAATATCTGAACGAAGAATCCCAAAAGCCACATTGTGACGCTTGTGTGTCATGTACAAAAGGTAGTTGGTTTACTTTTTATCACACATACTTTACCATTAGAGCCACTCTAAATATTCTCTTTATTAGTATTTTATTAATTTAGAATTTCCAGCAGCAAAGTTATCTGTCCTTGGCTACTGTTCTAGAGAGCAGAATGCTACCTTGCACATAATGAATACCATTTCTTGTTTGGCCTGGGACTGCCTGAAAATTCTCGCATCTAATGCCATCCAAGTCTGGTTTCTGCTTTCTGCCTTCTATTACAAACTATTGTCTACAGCTTTGTCCAATTGTTCGTGACTTAAATTGCCATCGCAGAGTGCCAGCAGCCCGTTCTGCTTCCCAAGCCTTTGAACTGCTGTTGCTCAGCTTTGCCCCCTGCTTTGCCTTTTCCTTGCAGGGTGATCCTTTGTTACTCCATCTGTTTCTTTCCTGCAGAATCTGACCTTGTGGAGAAAGTGCCCTGCTCCTTCAATTCTAGCCGCGTGTGTGAGTGCCGACCAGGTCTGTTCTGTCAAACCGCTGTTAAGTACACCTGCATGCGATGCCAGCAGCACACTGCCTGCAAGCCTGGTTTTGGAGTTAAAGTCAGAGGTAGGAATTCCTCCCTATCTAGTTTGTCTTTTCTGATCTTGGCCATAGTCCTGGACCTATGGCATTTTGGTTAGTCAGTCAGCAGTCATTGTTTTTATTCAGGCACCTCAACAACTGATGTTTCTTGTGAAGAATGCCCCCCTGGGACCTTCTCTGACCAAAACTCCAGCACTGACATCTGCAAGCCCCATACTGAGTAAGTCCATAGCTTTTGAAAGTGTTTAACTGATTAGCAGAAGCTAATAAAAGACCCGAAGGGACTTCTGTCACTTTTTGTGGTGCAAAGTGTACAAATTCATTTTAGAGGCAATGGGATAGCTTTGAGCCTATGTGCAGAGTTTTGAAGGCCCCTCGTTATGCTTGTTGCAGAGCTCTGTACTGAAGGAAGGAAGGAGTCTCCCCTGCCTCATTTTCAGCGCTCTGCATATGGTTAGATTATATGCACAAGTGATTTTCAGGTTTGCATCCAGGTTAAGAATCAGTGCCGCAGAGGTGAGAAGGAAGTTAATGACTTCCTGACTAAAAGCAATAAATGCACATGGTACAAAAATGACCAAAAGTGATGTTTGCCATACAGAACACCTTACCATAGATCAGAGCATTTTCTTTCAGCGCTGATACACTGTTCTCTCTTTCATTCCCTAGCTGTGCCAAGTTAAACAAAGTAGCACAAAGCAAAGGAAATGCCACACATGATCAGGTTTGCCTGGACCAATTGCCCACCTACCTCACCCCAGGCACTTTCTCCACCAGATTCAGCAATGAAACAAGTAACTCTGACCTACTGAGGCTTGAGGCGAACTTGGTCACTATTTCTAGTATTCTTTTAAGTGCTGCAACAACTGAAAACCCCAGTTCTACTCCCAACGAGAATGCTCTGGCTGGCACGCTTCCCACCTCAGACAAGGGGGAGACAACAACAGGAGGTAACGAAGATAAAGCATTTACTCTTTCTAGCATATTTTATTTGGATGTATCTTTAGTAAAAGCAATTTTTATATGGGAGCTTCCTGCAAAACCCTTATGACTTTTAAAATGATATCCATCAAACACACAGATCTACTGACAGTAGGCAGTGCTGACAGAAAAGGCAGTACTCTGCCTTTTCTTTACCTCTCTGTCCTCCCTTTCCCCTTCTGAACAGTAGGTCTTGTTTGGGGAGTGGTTCTCTCTGTGATGCTGCTACTTGTGGGCATGCTGTTGTTTTGGAAATGGAAGATTTGCAAGAAACGAATCCTCATCCTCAAAGGAAAACGTGAGTTTTTAAAGTTGTAACACATAGCATGCTGTTTAACCTCCAAGGACATGCCACCTGGGAACTATAATATCCTAAAATTTTATGGAGGCCAGTAGGGGAGACTATATTTACTAGCCCTGGTGAAGACAGGCCAAATGTTCTAGGCAATCTGTGCAGCATGTTGGAGAACCTTAGAAAAAGACTGAAGCAGCTGTGAATTTATGGAGGAAGATGCTACAAGCTGGGTGAGGAAATGGTAACCGGTGATTTTTTCTCTCAGTGCAGACACTAATATTAAATGATGCCTGAAGTCTTTTGCAAGTATTTTCTGCTTCCCAGGAGAGGGTTGGACTTGGAACCTGTTTACCGATTGTGACTCTGTAGCTTTGCGTAGAGTTGCACGTGGGGCGTGCCTGCATAACTACATTCCCTCTTTTGTAGAAAGCAGGATGTGCAATTTGTAGGTTGCTTGTAGACCTGTGGGTGTGGTAAAGCTGTTATAGTCCCTGTGCTCCACGATGAGTTTTGTTAAACGAATGTTTTATTTTATCAGCACATCTCACTTCACACAAATCCAGGATCAGATCTCACGGTGAGTGACTGACTGACCACAAATTGTAATACATATGATTAATGAATAAATGGCTAGTTTTAATGTGGGGTTTTAATTTATGAAACTTTAAAACATGGAACCAATTTAAGTCAAGCATATGTACCTGTAGACATGCGAAAGGCCAGTCCTGTGGTCTGTCCTGCGTAGGCAAGTACTGCTGTGAATGTGACAAGCCACTAGATGGCAATTTTTTCCCATTGTACCTGAGTGACTGGGTGATGCAAGCAGTGTGGGGAGACTTTGCTGGAAAAATGTCAGGTTCATTTCTGGGCACTCAAACCTGGGAAGGTGTGTTCCCAAAAACGAGACCTATACATATCTCCTAGATTACATACATTTTGCTTAATTAACTAATCCCCTCTTAGCATTGCCACTTCCACTGACTGCTCTATTCTCATCTATTGTGGTAGATATTTCTGATCACTGAACATCAGAGCATTTTTCACTCATTTATTCAGGAATATGATTTAACACCTCTCACATGAGCTCAACTTTCTCAAAGTGGAATTGTTGCTCCCTGGTTTGCTTTACACATTAGGAACTGTTGCTCTGCAGCATTATAGAGCTGGTGTTGAGAATAAAGGTGGCTGCATGTCAGAGCTAAATTAGTTAGTAGGCCCGAGCCTGTCTAGCTAGCTTCGTGGTATTGTAAAAGGATGCTGTACACTCCCTTCTTCCCACCTCCCTTCTTTCCCCAGTGTTCCCTTCCTCCATCCTTGCATAAAATCCCACCCTCTTTGTATTAATCTGACCACACAATGACTTGATGCAACTTGTTAATCCAGTAGAAAGCTATTCACTTTTTATTTTTTAATTTATTTATTTTGATAAGACAGTCTTCTGCTTCTTTAGAAAGGTTAATCAGTTCATGATGTGATTAGGTGAACACCAGTTTTGGTGTGTGGAAAGTGATAGGACCTCACATGGTTGGCAGCAATGTGTCACTGGTTCACCTCCCCCCTACCATTGAAGTGTGTCCTCTGTGGTAAAGGAAGAAAGATACAGGTGAGTTAGGCTGTAGAGTAGTTTAGGACGTGGGTGGGTGATATTTCAGAGAAAATATTAATATTCTTGTGATTGCTGTGAATTCTCTTCTGATAATTTTTCTTCTTTCCATTGCAGGTTCTGATCTGGTGAACGGTATTCCGAAACAGATCACTTTCTTTTCCAATGTAAATAGTTAACAATATTTTTTAAATGTTCTTTTAAAAAGTGCCAGCCTTTTTATTTGTAATTTTCTCTGTAACCTGTGATCATCTAGGTGCAGAGATGAGACGTACTAGGGATTGCTACTTTCATGTCTTGGGCTCCGTTTAACGTAGTGTTAAATAATGTGTTTCTGCCAGTTTTGCTTCTGAAGGGAGTATATAAATTTGGAAAATATCTTCTTAAAGTTTTTCCTGAACCAAATCCCTTCAAATTCTTACCTCCAGAATCTATCTTTCTTACTGATGTTATATTATTTGCTGAAAGGTGCCACTGAGCCTCAGCCCCCAGAATGCAACTGCTACTGTATTGCAGGGTAGCACACTCTACAACAGAACATACAGTATAAGACATGCGACAAAAAGTCAGAATGACAAATAAGCAGATTTACAAAGGTTCGTCAGCATCTAAATTGCAGACGAGGCAAGTGGAATTTACCAAAGCATCCACACAGGTTCAGGAAACTAGATTTCAGTGGAAGTAAGGTACATTCTTGCAAATCTCACCAAAAAAAAAAAAAATATCTGTGCATTTAGCTTAGGAATGCTATTTTTAAATATGGCCTTAAGTAATACAGGAACCTAATTCAAAGGAACTTAAGTTCCTCTATCTGTTAGGCACTTTGAATTTTTTTACTCCCTGTGACAGTGGTGCTGTTACGTTATTCTGGCTGCTACAGAAGGATTCAGTAGACCTGTTGCAATCTTCACAGTGTTCTTTTTGCATTGACCGTATTTCTACTCTTCTCTTTGTATTTGCAGAAGATCATGCTTACTACTGATCAAGGGCCAGAAGAGAAGGAGCTAATTGAAAGAAACGTTCCTTTGGAAACCAATAACAACTTGGTTTCCAGCACAGAAAAAGCATATAGTCCTGATTTGAGTCTGACTGATGTGACACAGAGCAATGGAAATGCCCCAGATTGCCCTGTCGATTCTCGAGTGAGAGACCACACAAATAATCGAATTGGTAAGTCTTGCCTTTTTTTTTTTTCTTACTTTTTCCATTTTTAAGCCATAGGCACATAATATCAATCTGAAATTATTAGTAAGCTGGAAAATTATCTAAAGCTCTTAACAGAGCTGGCCCTGGACACTTGACTCTGTTTACCGTATGCAGGTTGGGTTATTTTATGTGTGGGGGGTATGTATGTATGTATGTATGTATTTATTTATTTATTTATGTGAGTCAAATCCAAGGGTTATAATGGCTAAGCTGATATCCAGAACTGTTTTCTTAGGATTGCTGGGAACCAGTCACGCTTTTGTAGAGGGCAAGAGAAGACAAAGCACAGAAAGAACAAGGAAAAAGTAAAAGCAGAAAATGTATCTTCTGTTTTTAGTGCCACAGATCAGCAAAGATTTTTGTTATTCTAAGCAGTTCAAAAAACAAGCTTTCGCAAAATGCCAATTCCCTGAACCGGGAGAGAGAAGGCTGTCTGGGGAGGCAAGGTAGTCAAAGAAATGAAAACCAGAAATCCTTAGCATTCCCTACATTTCTGTACAGTGCTGAACTTTGCCCAAGGACTGCTTTTAACACAGATATTTTTGCTTTTCAAAACAGCAGGAACATAAACATTGAACCATAGCTATCTTCCCCGGACCCCAGTTAATCGCTGCTTCTGCAAGATTCTTGTGAATATCTTACTGCCTTTTCTGATCTGTCTTTCTCCTGTAGTCCTTCAGCTTCATTACAGCAGCTTTATTACAGGAGAGCTGGATCTACTTGATCTAAAATGCCCAGAGTCCCCATGGCAGTGATCCAAAACCACGCAGTGTAGCTTAAAATGAGCAGGCCATCTTTATCACTTAGCATGTTCAATGCTTTTATTGTAGAGACAATGAAATAGGCAAAATATGTGGGTTAGTGAATTCTGTGTTTTCTCAGTGACACACTTGATTTGCATACCTCTGATTTTAAAAAGAAGCAAATAAAAGCTGAGTAGCAAGTTAAAATAGTGCATGAAAAGGAACCATCTCTAGGAACAGACACATTGTTACCTATGCTCAGCACTATTTTTTTCCTTCCTCAGAAAAAATATACATCATGAAGGCCGATACTGTTATAGTGGGGTCCATTTCAGAAGTGCCTGGTAGCAAGAACTGTGCTGCTAGGGGATGTGAAAGTGATGTTGATATCCAAGAAAACACGGAAGAGGAATTGGCGATGCACTATCCAGAGCAGGAGACAGAGTCTTTTCCAGGGAATGATGTCATGGTTCCTGTGGAAGAGGAGGGAAAGGAATTCCATCACCCCACCACTGCCACTGAAAAGTGATAGCCCACCGAGAAGGCGTGCAGCTACAAAAACACCCAGCGTGACACTAAGCCCAAATCTACAACAAGGGAGGTAAACACGTAGTGTCTTAAATAATCTGAAAACTCATGTAAAACACCAAAAAATATTCAGACAAGGAGCACTATAACCTATTTCATCTAACTAATGAGAGGATCATCCAAACTGTTGGCCTTTGTAGATCACATCAAATGTTTTCTCTTTCCCTTGCTCTCCCAGTATCATGCTGGAAACAAATTTGAGTCAAAGCTACAAAATTCAGAGGACTTCTGGATGCTAACTCAAGTTTCACAGCTTGCTTTCTCTGTGTGAAGAAATGGATCAAAACCTATGTCTGATTACTTCTATTAGCTATTAAAATTCTGGCCATAATTCCAAGTTAATCTTGACACCCAGCCATGTTTCACATATTGTTTCTGTTTGTCTTTTACCAACACTTCCAATTTTGACACAGATTTTGCAACGTCTAGTATTTTTCTTAAGGTCTCAGCTCTTGAATGAAAGTGGTGATAATTTCAGTTTTCACTAACAAATAGGACTCTTGCCTTGTGGACTTCATGAGGAAACAGGATCAACAAGCTCAGGAAACAGAAGACAAATAAAACTAGTTGAAGTTCATTGTACTTTAGGCCAATCCTTTTATTTTTGTCAAGTCTGATTCATGTTTCTTGATTATTTCAAATCATTAGTAAGCACAGAAAATGGACTCTTCTAATGGAAGCCAAACTAGCTGAACATTTGGATGTTGAATGAACTATGGGTTTAGGCCAGTGTGAAATCTGTAAAAAGGGAAAATAAGAAAAACTGGTATTCTACAAAAAATGAAGGACTGAAAAATAGGCTAGCAATTACTTCCTGTCACTTTGTCAATATCTGCTTGCTTTAGAAGAATTACTCATAATCATCAAAGTGACACTGAATTGTATATGTTCTTTAAAATAATTCTGTTTGGTTTTGTGGTCAACTGCCTTGTGTTACGCAGTTTCTCAAAGTTCATGCTGCTTGTTTGATAACTGTAAATGTAATAGTGCTGACTATGTTTTTGCACAGGACAGTGGAAAATAAGCAAGATGACAAAGTGTGCCTTAATAGTAAAAAAAGGAACCACAAAAACAATTACTTGCTTTGTAGTTTTACCCTGGACAGAGTACTGTAATAACAGCTGTGCAACTTCAGTGCCTTTTGTCTTAGAAGAAACAAAAGGAACGTAAAGGCATAAAAAAACATAAAAAACACCTTCTTGAGCAAGACTCACAGTACAAGTTACCCGCTATTTTACCTGTGACAGTGGCAGTAAGAGATGCTATTTAGGGAGAGAACATAAGCCCAGTTGATATCTGCTGTTTTCATTCCTCATACTTCTGCAACATCAGCTGTAATTGGATTAAGGATGTTAAAGAGTTTGTCCCAGCCTTTAGAATTCCTCTTGTTGCCATTAATTTTTCTTACCTCTTCTGAGTTTCCTGGTATAATCTTCCTCCACAATCTGTCACAACAGATTACAGATAGTTTCAATTCACCGTGTAAAGTACTTTTACTGTTTTTAAGATGACCTCTATTCAGTGAGTACCACCAGTTCTTGTATTACAGAATTTAGTGCAATACTGAGTTGCCGTTATAATACTTGACTGTACTCTCCCCAGCATCCAAGCTGAGTTCCTATCTTTTTATATTTCTTGTATAAGGTATCTGATCCACTGCCTTGGTGATTTTAGCTGACCTCTTCCTTATCTTCTCTAACTTCACTATGTTCTTCTGGAGGTCTGGATACCAGAACCATGTACTGCACTTAAGAAGAGGGTATGCCAAGGTTCTAAATGGTGGCAAAATTATAATTTTTATTTTGTTCTCAGCACCTTTCTACATGACGCCCAGCATAAATATATATATATATGTTTTTCGGGGTGTGAGGGGTGGGGGCTGTCCTTGCACAGAGGATGACTCCAAGATCCCTTTTCTGAGCCATAACTGATGGCTGCTAATTCAGCACCACGCAGGCCTGGTTTAGATTATATTTTCCTGAATCATAGAATGGTTTGGTTGGAAGGACCTTCAAGACCATCTAATTCCAACTCCCCTGCCATGGGCAGGAACACCTTCCACTAGATCAGGTTGCCCAGGGCCTCATCCAGCCTGGCCTTGAACACTTCCAGGGCTGGGGCATCCACAGCTTTATGGTCAGCCTCTGTCAGTGCCTCACCACCCTCATAGTGAAGGTTTTCTTACTTGTATCTAATCTAACCCTACCCCCTTTCAGTTTAAAGCCATTACCCCTTGTCCCATTGCTACATACCCTTGTAAAAAATCCCCAGCTCTCTCCATCTGTCTCCACAGCAGGGTTGTTCCGGCCTCTGATCATCCTCGTGGCCTCCTCTGGGCTCGCTCCAACAGGTCCTTGCCCTCCTTGTGCTGGGGTCCCCAGAGCTGAACTCAGGGCTGCAGGTGGGGTCTCACAAGGGCAGAGGAGAGGGGGACAATCCTCTCCGTCGCCCTGCTGCCCATGCTGCTTTTTGTGCAGCCCAGGATACGGTTGGCTCTCTGGGCTGCAAGTGCATGTTGCTGATTGATGTCAAGCTTCTCATCAACCAACATCCTCAAGTCCATGCACTCAATTCCAGCGTCCATGTCACTGACGACGATGTTAAACAGCGCTGGTCATGATACTGACCCCCAAGGAGCACTGCCACTCATCACTGATCTCTACTCGGACACCAAGACATTGACTACAACACTTTGAGTGTGACCATCTAGCCACTTCCTTACCCCCGGAGCTGTCCTTCCATCAAATCCACGTCTCTCCAATTTAGGGACAAGGATGTTGTGTGGAAAAGTGTTAAGTGCTTTGCACATATCACATGCATTGCAGCCTGTTAAATGTATTATACTTGATTACTTAAGTAACACTGACGATCTTTGAATTAAAAACACCATGGATTTTATCCTGTAGCCACGCTTTTTGTGTCTGATATGCATATGTTTCATTGCTCTTGATGCTTTCAGTACACAGATCAGTTGCAGAAAAAATATTTTTGCAGGAGAGCAGTTTGAAACTTAAGAAGCTATTAGTCAAGTGCAGTTCTTCTCAGGAGCGGAGCAGGAATTTAAGCCCTCTTAATACGATCCTGGCAGCGGGCAAAAGACATTAGCGAACGCGGTGCGGTGCAGTATGAATGAACGCTGCGAAACGTAAGTTCGTATTTTGGGGGCTAATAAATAAATAAGCGTAAATAAGAGCGCAAATAAGCCCAGAGCGCGTGCTGGGGACCTCCCCTAGGCTACGGCTTCCCGGTGTGAGGGCGGAGACCGCGGCTCTCTACCCCTGCAGACCCCGCGATGCTCAGCCCGGGGCAGAGCCGCGCTGCCCGGGGGCGGGTGCCCGGCGCTGCCTCCCGCAGGCACCGAGCGCGGCCCCGGGAGCCTCCAGCTCCGCCCCGCCGCCGGCCTCCGTCGGCGCGATGGGGCCGCGCTGGCTGCTGCTCGCCGCCCTCCTGCGAGCCGCGGGCGGCCGGGTGAGTGCGGGGGGCTCCGGGGGGCTGCGGGGGGCCCGCGGGGCCGGGCTGGGGGCAGGCGGCTGCCCGCCTGCGGCCGTGGAGGGGTTGCAAAGCGGGTGCGCTCCCGCAGGGCAAGGCGCCAGCGGGCATCTTTTCGCTGTCAAGCTCAACGCCGTGAGTAAGCTGCCTCCCTCTGCTGCTCAATTCTTCGGGAGCCTCAAGGCTCTTAGACTTCTTTCCCAGCTCGTCCTGCTCGCTTTGGCCAGGTCGGTGTTATTTCCTGGCTTTCCAAAGGGATGACTAACCGTTTTTTCCTGGATTTTCATTGGAAATGTGTTGATTTCTCAGGCTTGTTTGAATATTTGCAAAGATTGCGAGGGTCCTGGCAAGTGCGGAGTGTATATCTGTCCGTATTTAACACGTTATTTAAACAGGAAGAGCTTGTTGTGCTCTACTGCATCCCTTAAAAACATTCCTTATTTACATAGAAAAGCCCTTTAATTTACATCTAAGACCCGATGTGATGCAGCTGTGACCGTTCTCTTCTATATCTTGCTGAATTACTGAATTGTGTTCTTCAAAGTATCCTTTTTACTGTTTAAAGCAAAAAGTTTCATGGGATCTATTTGACCTCGGGTGTATGCTGTGCTGGTATGATGGATAGCATTTTTCTACCTGATTTTAAGATTTATTGGACTGTGAAGGTAAATGTGGAAATAGCTCTGAGATGTCCATTTCATTGCTTTTTCATGGGATGTGTGTGTTATTTACACGTTTATTTAGTCATATTAATTGAGCCTTCATAAGACAAAGGTTCAGTGAAACTAGGTTCGGGTGTCAGAATGTATATTGAACCTGGAATCACAGAGCTGCCTTTTATGGAGGACTGGGTGCTATATTGGGTTTGATAATATATCGGTTTTTTTCAGCTGCATTTCGTTTTAAATTCAGCCCCTGTTTGTAAGGTGGTAGTATTTTGAACATGATTCACATGAAACACCTTGGACTGGATGGGTTAGAGCAGATAAAGAAGGGAGAGCCTCAGAAATGTGGCAGATAGCATCAGCAAAATGTAAACATGAAGTTTTGTCATGCTTCTTGCTGTCAGCCTCAACAAAGGGTTTGTATTAAAAAGGGATTAACTTTTCTGTCACCCTAAACGTTATCTTATAATGGTAAAAAGCATGGAGGAAAGTTTCAGCATCACTTTTTGCATTTTCCTTGGGATCCTGACAAACTGAAGTCCATATATAAATTAGAAAACCAAACCCAGTAGCTTCAGACACATCATCTGCCACACAACAACAAAAAAGCCTGTTACATCAATTTTTAAAAGTGCTCAGTTAAAGAAAACTTAGTGTAGCTTTGAGGGAGAGAAACTGGTAAAGCAATAGCTCTCGAGTGACACACACTTTCTAGTATTCCTCAGCCTAACTAGTCTGAAAGATTCTAGCCTAATTCCCCGTGTTACTCACAGGAACTGAGCATATTTTTTGCCATTTTGAAGACCTCAGTCATCAGACCTTTTTTTTTGATTGAGAAACTTTCTCAATAGCCTCAGCCCTAAATGACTGTCCTTTGCAGAGCAGTGCAGTGTGCTCTGCAGTGGAGTTGCTGATGTGTGCAGAGGAAGCCATCCTCTGGCTGCTGCTGGCTGGTTTTAAAGGAATGCTGCTGGTGTGTGGAAGGTGCACCGGGCTGCAAAAGGATAAACATAACAGAGGATCTTATGGAAAAACCCTGAAATAAAGGGCTCAAGGCAGACTGCTCAGATGCCCTTCTTTTTTATGGTCAGAGCTAGGAAGGCCGTGGGTGACCTGCAACTTTCTGTTGTACATACCCTCATTTGTGGTTGTGCATCAGAGTTCATGGTAACTGCAAGTCTTAACAGACCAATGCAAAAGGCAACTGTGATACAAGCAACACCGTTCCAAGAAAATTCTCAGGCCTGCAATCTGTTATTCCCCCTGCTTTCCCCCTTGTTTGCCCGTGTAACTTTGCCTTCTGCAGGCAAAGTACAGATTTTAAGGCTCATCAGCTTTGAAAGCACCTTTAAGTATCAGATCTTGATTTAGTGGCTGATATCTTTTATTAGGGCAACATTTGGGAAAACAGAACAGCTTTTGGATGCATAAGCTGGAAGTTTTGAAACATAAGAGCTGGTATTCTGGAAATATATGGATATTGATATGTGGATATAATATATGAGATACTGTGTCTTCCTGCAAACTGCTTTGCATCTGTAATTTCTCTGTGTTGCTTCCTTATTCCATACCGCCTACTGCCACCTTGTTCTGGAAAAACGTTCTCATATTATGGTGGTGAGTGGCAGTGAAGTAGAAAATCCGTACCACTAAGCAAAAAGATACTATTTTCTGAGAAGGTGGGGAAAGTGCGGTTGTCAATCTGTTTGTGGCTATGCAAGGACTCGTGGTTTACACAAATAAAGCTGGATATAATATGGGAGAGCAATTCATTTAATGGACCTTAATCTTAAAACTTCTTTCAAATAGCACTCTAAGATTAGGTTATGCTTTGAGTATTGTTGGTATAGCCTGCTACCCTGATACAACTCCCACTGATTTTGGTGAGAATTGCTGTTATCTAAGACAACTCTAATCTTCAACTGAATTCTTTCTCTAAATGACCAGTTCAAATATTTTAAATATAATTTTGTTTTTTCCTGTCTTCAGAGATTTGGTGGCTCAGCAAATGGTATCTCTGTACCCTGAGACCTTTCCATAACAACAGATTTTTATGTCAGAGTCTTTGGTGACTTCATTGTGGTTTCATTTGCGTAAAGACTGTTATACACCAAATATAGTTCCTGTTCAGACTCCTTTGTTTGACAGCTTCAGTGTGAAGGCAACTGTATGAAAAGGAGACCAATAAAAGTGTAGAAATGTGACAGGATTAAAATATGGGGTTAAATCTCTTTGTTTTAAATGACTTTTTTGAGTGAAACTGAAAAGTATATGAATGGATGAATATATATATATATATATATATACACGCACACACGTAATTAGCTTGTTTTATTTCTAGTATTGAAGTTACTTAAGTTAATTATAGATGAAGTCCAAGAATTCAGGGACAAACTGTAAGGCAGGAAGTAAAGGAAATTATTTTTATTCTAATTAGTATTAAGCATATAGGGAATGCATTACATTGTCACGTGCTGGAAGAAGTTGACACTTGGATTTCTGATCTTGGCCTTCCTCACCAATAGGTAGAGCCAGGTTCTGATCCCTTTTAATTCTGAAGAAGTCTGAATCCAAATCTTGGTTTGGCCTCCATGATTCAGGCCCAGCTCCAGGACCGATACTAGGGTCTCGGTTGTGGTAGGCCTCCAAGTGCCTGTGTGGGAGGGTGCAGGCCTCAGGCCCTTTCCCTTCGCTCGAGCAGCTCCACGCAGCACAGACACAGTTCAGGCCTGAAAGCCACGCGACAGTTATGTACTCTGCTAGTTTTATCTCCTGGTGGATAGGAAATAGGGAATCTTGGAAACAATTGTGCATACATATTGAGAAGAGTCTATACTAGCCTCTCAGTTGGTGGGGAGGCTGCTTTTAACCCACTCCTCTCCAGTGACAAATTAGGTCACCTATCTACTGGATGTCAGTAGCACAGATGGGAAAATGAGACAAAAAATGCAGGGACCCTGGAGAGAGGATCTTGAGTAATTGACTTTTTGTACGTAACTTCTGTTGGTAACTTATTGCTTAAAGCAGAGATTGCAAAAATCTCCTGAGTAGTGTAGTTAAGGGCAAGCACAGAGTTTACTCATTTCTACTTTGGGTGATTGGGGATTACTCATCCTTCTTATGCTGATATCCTAGCACAAGAATGAAGTGCTAAGATATGTTGCCTCATTTGATTGATTTGCATAGAAACAGACTAGACATGTTTAATAATGTCTGTACCTCTGCTGCTGGATAGATGAAGCATTTTGCCTTCTACTTGCACCTGTCAAATTAGATGATTTTAATCATTTAATGAACCCCTTCCAAATTCTTCATTTTGTCTGTATAAATATCTTAAGTCTGTTGCTATTAGACACTGCTGCCAGTTCTGAGAAATGCTAGGGGTATGATGCGAAAGATGCAGCACCAGCTAAACTTCCTTCATGCTTATCTCCTTGCAGAACAGAATACAGTTAAAGCGGAAGACAAAATATGGGTATAAGAGATACAAGCAGTAATAAAATGTAGACTGTGGGATAGAATCAGGCCCCCTTACTCATCGGTCTTTCAGACTGAAGTAGCTAATGGATACAGATGCCAGAGAATTTCGTTTTGAGCAGCAAATATTGCACAGCCCAACTCAAACCCTGAAACTGGTGAGATGCCTAGAAAAGGTGGGGTCTTCTTGTAGCCAAGAAAGCTAGGAGAAATTTACAGAAAGAGGCCTACACTTGCTCTGACAGAGTAGGGGACTTGCTTACTGGCTTTGACAGCTTTGGTTAAACTATCTTACATGGGAATTAACTACTAAAGTTACTGGATTTGCTCCAGTGCAAGCCAGGTTGAGCTCATACGTGTATATAAATTTGATTTAGGTGAGTCTCTTTTGGTTTTCCATAATGTTCTTTAAGGCTACTTGGCAAGAAATTGTCAATTGTATGTCGCTGAGAGCCACAGCTCATCAGATAAACTTTCAGGGAGATTTTATCGGTCAGAAATATCCTTTCAAACACAACTTAAGAGAAACAGATGTAAACCCATCAACCAATAGGTTTTCCTGTGTCTTTAACTCACAAGGCAGTATTTACAACAGACAATGCAGAGGATGAGATAAGAACACTTTTTTTTTTGCCAGGAAGCCTCAGAAGCAGGATAATTTGTGATGTGGTTTGTTGTATTTCTTTCCTTTTTTTTTTTTCTTTTTTTTTTCCTGTCTGTGTGTTTTCACTGGAGTTTTACGATTTAAAATGACTCTCAAGTGCTTGTATTGATGAAGTTGATCATAGTGATGGCAAAAATGCAACTACAGCACTTTGACTTCTCTTAATAAATATTTTGATCTTTTGTCTCTTAATAAACAAGAAAAGATCTAAAATTTAAAATAGTATTGATGAGAGCAGAACTGTTTTCCTCTCCTTTGTTAGAGTTTAGTGTCAGTTTACACTTGCAAATAGTGTGGTTGCTCTATTACTTGTTGCCTGTTACCAAGTTCAGCATTAACAGTTATCACTGAACCTAGAAGGTATTGAAAAGACTCATTTTTCTTTTAACTCTTATGATTGTTAATCTCATTGATCATGATGAAACTGATGATGTTGAAGCCAACCTCCTGTTTCTGCTTCAAAGTCTTCAATCTTTGTGCAAACCCCCTTCAAATAACCTTTCTTAACTGAAAAGCAAAACTGGAGGCCAATGTATTTTTTTGGAGATGTATGTGGCTGCAGCCTGGTTCCTGCAAAACAGTCTTTCTTCTCATCAAAAGGCAAACAACAGTATTTGAAGTATGCAGCTTGCACTCAGCAGCTGTTTCTAACTTCAGCTGCTCTGCTGTTTAAGGAGATTAAAAAAAAAAAATTGGTGTCATTCTTCCTCACCCCATCATGGTTTCTAGCCTGCTGAAGGGGTCTTTTCTAGTTTCTTCTTCACTTTGCAACTGGTCAGTTTCTCGTTAATCTGTGAGCAAATGGGGCAAGTACTGGTGAAACCTGTCCCCAGTCTTTCTGGTTTTGAGTCTTCAACTCAACTGACTGATCAGAAGAGAGCAGAATTGTCCTGGTTTCTGGTCAGTGCTACCAGTGTTCACAGTGGTTTAAATAGGAGTGGTGAAATTTCTACTTCAATAGTTTGGTTTCCTTTTTCCTGGAATGGGTGTTCAAACTTAAGAAGGCCTATCTCTGCCTTCACATTCCCAGGAAAGGCTCTTTCTGTCAGTGACTATTGAATAGATGTGTTAAGCCCTGTTTCTGATATACAGATAAGAGGCAAAACATTTCCACAAACTGCATAAGAAAATGTGGGTTCCCTTTAAGCAGTTGTTGAGACTGGGAATTGTTAGTCCACTTTGTCAGTAATGTGAAGATATAATAGGTAATCAACATGTTTTTTCAGTAAGGAGGAAGGATATTTTCATTACTGGCCTCTAAATGGCTGGTTCCTGTTTTGATTTCTCTTTTTAATATTTTTTTTAAGTACTTCTCTAAATGTGTGTAGATTATACATGGAACAATCTCCTCAGACTACAGACAATTGAGCAGTGTCACAGACTCTTTGATCACCTTCTTTCTGATCTGGCAGGAAACTCCTACGCTTATACTAACGTTAGATTTTTTCTTTTATTCAGTGAGTGTGTATTTCCTTTTGAAAAGAGATGGCACTTCCTCAAATATTTTGACACTTGTTCGTTGAAGTCATTGATACAGATCTATATGAGCTGAAAATTAGGTACAGTGTATTTTATGACTGTTTCATATGTGTTTGAACTGCCATGAGAGAGGTTTTTTATTACTCTTTTTTAAAGACTTGTAGCCAGTTGCTTCTTTTCAGAAGAAGATGTGCTTTTTTTCAGAGACATTGTTTTCAAAACATCAAGGCCTGTTCTTGTTTAAAAAGGGAATCACAAAGTGTTTGGAATTATAAAAGCTTTATTTTTATTTTTTATTTTATTTTTCCTCTTTCCTTTGGTCAAACAGCTTTAAGGGGTAGAGGTTCTTTCACTGAAGGGACGGATTATTTTGCCTGGATATTGCATGGGTGTAAGCGAGGGCATAATCAACACTGAGCACAGTAGAAGATTCAGTTTAGCATCATGTGTCCTTTACACCCACTGATGAAAACAGAAAGATTCCTTCAAGCATTGCAGTAGTGCTAGACCCACAGCTCCCTTCTCCGCCAGCTTGGGAGGCCTGGGGAAAATAACAAGAGGTAAAGTCAATCTTGTAGTTGGCTCTAAATGTGTATGGGGAATTGACCTGCTAAGTAAGAAAGTATGATTTTTCACATAGCCATTTCGCAGACAGTGGTTCTCCCTGCAAAGCCAAATATAAGAATTTATGTTTCACTGGTGTTTTCTCAGAGGTTGCTTAAGTCATGCCGACAAAGAACAGGTACGTAGTCCTCTGTTTTAGGGGATTCAGTAGTAACCAGGTGTGCTGCTAACCCCATGGTTCCATTGCATTGCTTTGAACACAAAACCTGGAGAAATTAATTTGTTCATTGTGACAGATTGAAAACAGATCTTTGAAAAACAGATGAAACACTAAATGGTCTCAGGTAGGTCACAACCTGTGTGTTCTTCAGTTTTCTGGCCTCTGCTGCTTTCTGATTCATCAGGCCTACATCAGCATCTCGGAAAGGAAGGGATAATAACTGCACTGATCATTAAGTCTTTGTCTCTTTTGACTCTCTGCTATAGGGTCAGGATGGATTTGTGACTCATGGTTTTCCTTCAATTTCTCCTAGGATTATTCATTGCCTTATACGCCACAGTTTGCACAATGCAGAGACCCCAGCACTGAATTCTATGAAGAAAGACTTAACAAGTGTTGCAGCCAGTGCCCTCCAGGTAGTTTATAATTTAAACTACTACTTTACACAGCCAAATTCAGACAATTTTCAGATGAGTATAGTACGTGTTGATTATTGACACATCTGAAGAGCATAAGATTTTTGCTGTTACAATGGACTCTTAGCTGGAAGACAATAAAGTACTCTGTAAAAATATCTGCAGAAGAGACATATTGTTCATCAGAATTGGAGTTGTGTTACAAGTTTAACTTGGCTGGGGCTTATCAGGAGCACCATGTAGGCTGCTGAGCTCTTGTAAGCACAGCTTGGCATGGTGTTTTAATTCAAGCATTTTTAAATGAACATTTGTGTTTAAAAATGAAAGAAGAGCAACAGCTAACTAATGAAATTACAAATATTGAACAACATTGCGGACTCAAGCCCACTAACAACAGATATATTGTAAAACGGGATGAGGTATAGCTTATTTTCTGTACTTTGGCGTATGACTTACATAAGGGGCTTGCCGCTGGGCAGGTTAATCTCTAATTGCTCATTAAGGGAGT
This sequence comes from Anser cygnoides, assembly GCF_040182565.1. Classification (NCBI taxonomy): domain Eukaryota; kingdom Metazoa; phylum Chordata; class Aves; order Anseriformes; family Anatidae; genus Anser; species Anser cygnoides. The sequence continues at coordinate 2,954,156 of NC_089895.1, read as the reverse complement.
ATCGTTGTCTCTTACTGTAAATCAGACACTGCAGACCACTGTCAGAGACCAGGTACAAGACCACAGAAACTGTCTGCTTTGAGGTTATGTCACTCCAGTGATAATTATTAGTGGCCTTTTGTTAGCAAAAGTTGATGGCAGAAAAGAGGGTGTGGAGAGTGTTTTTTAAGTTTTTTTAGGGTATCATAATGCCATTTGTATATTTTAATAGTGGAGTTTTTGCAACAAGTTGGCATTATAGAATTACATTAGACACAGAAAAAAAATGTATCTTTGTCTCGCAACATGCTGAGCAAACAGAATTTGTCTCCATAAATGCTGAGTTCCTGTCAGAGAGATCCGGAAGTTTAAGCAGGAAATTAGCATGTGCTGAACTAGACACAGTTGTTTGAATTAACTGAAAATGTCTAGATAGATCTGTCAAGCTTCATTTGTTAAAAACATAGTAGAGGAAAGATGATAATTCATAATTAAAAATATTTTTTACCATAATTTGTCAAAGATTGGAGTTTAAATCATTAGTAGGATGTGGGAGGTGGAACTTCAAGTAAGTACACGCAAAACAGTCTTGGGAAATAATTTCCATGGCTCGCCTCCAGGCCCCTTCTTTTGGAAAACATTCTCCAAGCAGTTCCAGAGATTTTTTGTAATGATGTCCCCTTCCAACCATATCTTCCAGGATATTTCTGCACAGGATATGAGACATTGACTTTTATCTTCTTCCTCCTTTCACGAAAGGAGGAAATGGCAACTGAGGTGTTTTTCTTTCTCCAGAAAGGATATGTTGGAGCTCATGTTTACTCATTGCCACCACTGCACTAAATTCTGTTTTTGGTGAGAAGCATTGGTGGAAAGAGGAGTAGCAGGTAGTTACTGGAAAAAGCACTAAAACCTGACTGTTCACCTCACTGTGTTCCTGGAGAAACTACCTTTACCAGCTTTTGATACTGTTTGGAGTGCCAGTAGCTTCAGAAACTCATTGCTTTGATGTGTTAAGACTGGCTGATGATATTAGGACTGACTGAAAATGTGAAGGAAGAAGAGTGAGCATTTCTAAAGAGCTACAGCTCATGTCCTCTCAGCATTGACTAGTGGTAAAGTTCTCATTCAGCTCTGCTTGCTGTGACACTTTATTTTGCCTTCTTCATTTGTTGCTGTTAACAACAGTAAAGGCAACACCCAAATCATAGAATCATCAAGGTTGGAAAAGACCTCCAAGATCATCTGGTCCAACCATCCCCCTACCACCAATGTCACCCACTAAACCATGTCCCCAAGCACCACGTCCAACCTCTCCTTAATCACCTCCAGGGATGGTGATGGCACCACCTCCCTGGGAAACCCATTCCAATGCCTGACTGCTCTTTCTGAGAAGAAATGTCTCCTCATTTCCAATCTAAACCTCCCCTGGTGCAACTTGAGGCCATTCCCTCTAATCCTATTGCTGGTTATCTGCAAGAAGAGGCTGACCCCTAGCTCCCCACAACTTCTTTACAGCTACCTGAACGGAAGTATGTCATTTTAGCAGGTGCCTGACTTTCAGCATGAAACGCGATCCTGTGTGTTTCACCACAAAACATAGCTTATGTGAGGATAAAAATCTTAGTTTTATGTACTGTGTTAACTGCATCTAAGTACATGCTGAAGTGTTTTGTTCAGGACTGAGGCCGTCTTGTTTTGAAGATGGCTGGAATTCACTGAAATGAACTTAGGAAAAGTGATCAGGCATGAATAACATAAAAGAAGTCAGAGTTTCCCTGTGTATACATGCAGTCCCCCTTTAAAGCAGTACTTTCTTGGTATGCGTTACCACCCTCATAGTGGTGATGAAGGGAAAAGGTTTCCGTAGCTAAGAATGAAACATACCTTAATCAACTCCTAGTGATCTTTTCCAATGAAATGCTTTCACCATTTGTTTGGTTTTTATAGGTCAGTATAAGACAGAGAGCTGCAGTCACAGTGTGGACACAAAGTGCAGTCCTTGTAGACCTAACACATATACAGCCATCTGGAATCGGTCTCCTCAGTGCTTTGCTTGCTCACCACCCTGCAGGAAAGGTAAGCTTTTCATAATTCATATGAAAAAGACATTTGTCTTTGACAGCCTGCTCAAAGAGATGGCTTGGTTTAAATTTGACTTTTCTCCTAGGAAAACTCTTAAATAATGTTTGTCTGTGACTTATATAATTCCATTCTTATGCTTTTGCTACTTGTAAAATTTTGGAAAAAAACACAAACAGGGAACAGACTTGTAAGGACCCCTTCCCTCTTTCTTTATAAGCCCTAAAAATGAGACACCAGTCTTATGTTCTTGGAAGGTAAGGTGCTACATTAATAAAATATATACAAATGTCAGAAGTAGAGATGAGCACAGGTAACACAAATGTGCATATTTATGGTTATGATACTATATACTGTACCTGCAGCTGCAGGTAGAGTTTCAAGTGTGAATTCCACAAATGCAAATTTCAAATCTCCTATACGGACAGACTCTTCAGAAAATGTAGATGTCGAGGCACATAATGTATTTGCTTTATGAAGTTATACTAGTCTGAAACTGCAAAATTGTCTTTAGTCTGTGGTATGCAAACATCACCTCATATTCACTTGATATATTGCAGACCAAGATTTTAAGTGTTTCTAATGTAATCTTGCTTTATTCTTGTTTTAAAAACAGGATTTGTACAGAATCAAACGTGCACTAATTCACAGGACAGAATCTGTATTTGCCCACGCAATGAGTACTGTATTTCAAAAATATACCAGAACTGCCAGATATGTAGAGTGCATAAAAAATGTGGAAAAGGTTACCGAGTTTTCAAAAGAGGTAATTTAATTCTCAACTCTCAGAATCGACACTGTATCTCAACTCAGATCTACTGTATGGAGTTGGTTATTTATTGCCTAAATAGTCCATTAATATTTTTGAATCTGCTTCCAACTTGGTAAATTACATTTGGTAAAATACATTACATATCGTCTTTTAATTCCCTACAGTTTTGCATTCTTCTTAGTACGAGAATAATCGTAGCACATAGACAGTAAAGAGAGCAACAATATTCTCAAGAGACACATCCAAAGAAAGAGAATGCTGCAATCTTTTATTGCCATATACCGTAAAACTCCCCAATCCAACTTAATCTGCTTTTGTTTAGCTCTGCTGTGTGATTTCTTCCATACGTGTCAGATTCAGGACCACATATTTCCTGTTTAAATCCTTGAAGCAGGGCATCCGGTTGAATTTTTCTTACATTAAGTAATGAAGATTCTATGCTGCCCAGCAGAATGAATCTCTATTAGATAAAATTCACATGATAAATAATATCCAATGAGTTGGAACACTGAATATTATTAAGAATCACTTGAAAAAATACAGAGCTCCAACAGAATTCAATAGGTGATCAGCCTCTTAGGGACTAGGGAAAAAAGCTCCACTTTTGTCTGTAGTGCCACATTTTAACGTTTTGGTAGGTTTTAACCTTGACTATCAAGGGTACCAAAGTAACGGGTAATTAATCTTCTGATTTGTGTGTGGGTGGAGTGTTTCAAATTAATCTCTCCCGCAACAGTCAGACTGTAGTTTGTATACTGCCCCTGTATCACTTTCAGGATCTGTACCACAATTTGGTTATTCATTCTTGTTTCTCACTATATGACTAACTGGAGTTCTATTTCTTTAAAGGAACCGATAGCACAGATACAGAATGTAAACCTTGTCCTCCTGGCACTTTTTCAGACGAGGAATCTTATGATACCAACTGTATACCACACACAGTGTAAGCCAGAGTTTCTGTCAAATAGTCTCTATCTGTATACAGGGTTGCTTTCTTTTCTAACTTCTCTTTTTGTTTCTTGCAGTTGTAAATCAGTGGCTGTTCCAGGAAACAGCATGAATGACACTGTTTGCCATGACTCAGGAAGAGCAGCTGCCACAGTTCTACCTCACACTGTTGTAAACGTGCTCCCAATCCAAAGTTCAACTTCCAACAAACCTGACGTAGTAACTCGACCTGTCATACTAAACTCTGTACCCGACATGTCTCACATCATCGGTGAGCTATTAACTCATTTAATGTCACTTCTGTCTGGCTAGGAAGCAAGATTATCTTTGGTTGACAGCTTGTTTCCAAAACCAATTACCTGTACTTAGGCAGAACCTCAGAACAGCTGAGTTAATTCAATGACACTGCTTGTCCTGTGTTGCATAATATTTACCTATACATCTCCCCTGCCCACTGCATTCCATGTTGTCTTAGATTCTGGGCTGAGGCAAGCTTCACTTCATAAACCTCCTGGAAAGAGGTCTTTGGAGACTTCTGGCAGCCTTTCCCAAGACAGTGAATCCTTATAGCATTCACAAGTGTGGACATATTCTCTCCTGTTCATAGTCTATCCAGAAGGCAAGTATATTTAGGAGTATTCAGGACTGCCTGGCCTTGTATTTAATGAACTGCTCTTAGGCTGGTGAGATACCTTTTGTGACTGAGGCCAAAAGTCTGTCCTCACTTTTTGGAACATGAAAATTCAATTTCATTTTGGTGGAGTCTGAAAATGAGACTTAGGTATTCGACAATGGAGGCCTCACATGTGAATCTCAGACATACCTGGTACTTATAAATTTAGTTGTGATAACCATGGAAAGAAACTACAAAACTGCTTGCTTCTAATTTTGTCCCTTGACAGACTGACCTGCTAAATTACTTACCTGGTTTTTGCTGTTGTTGTTTTCTGTTTTTTTTAATTGTTATTATTCTTTTATTTTCAGGATCAGTAACAGGGCTGTTGTTATTGGTCCTGTTAATCACTGTTTTGGGATATTGCTTAATCTCAAAAAAAAAAGGTAAGATTCATGAAGGAAAACCAAACAGTTCTTGTAAGTACTGTCACCTCATTTTCTACTAATTTGAGCCTAGTAGCTGACCGATGTCTTAGAAGGTGCTAGTTGTCTTTGAAGCTTTTCTTGTTGCTGGTTATGGATGAAGGATCACCAACATGTAGATTCATTGACATCTAATAATATATGAGTGCATTTATTTTTTTTCAAGGGGAGAAGGCAACGCTTTACAGACTCCTGCCTCACTAGCTGGCAGCCTTATAGCATCATGAAACTCTGAGGAACTTTTGACACCATTCCTCTGTTACATTGGGGGGTAAAATTTGGCCAAAGGATTCAAAAGTCAAAAGGAGAGAGACTACCAGAAACCTCATGCAAAGCAGCTTGATCACATAAGGTTTGCAGGCACAGAAAATCAGAATTAAAAAATACACCAGGAATTCCATGTGTATTTAGAGTAAAAATGTCTTTATTAAATGACAAGGTGAATTTCAGCTTAATACAGGGATACGCTGAGGCAAATATGCCATTCAAATCTCTCTTGTTCCTTAGATTTTAGATAGTTGTCTAAACATGCAATGTGCCGGGGGAGTTGGACAACTGTGAAACAGTTATGCTCCTAATGGAGCTTGTTAAGTGTTTTGTACTTCACTTAAATATTGTACATTATTGAATGCTATAGTTATCATTAAACAGTCACAACTGTAGTTTATTGTTATCAATACCTTTTCTCAATTACACTATACTAGAAAAAATATTAATTTATGCAGAGGGTTCTCTTTGCTCACTGGCAAAATTCAACGTAGCTTACGAACTTAACACAGTATGACTTTCAACATTTTCAAGTCACATGTACTAAACATGCATTTGGAGTTCACTCCAGGAACAGACTATCTGAAAGAGCAGCTCAGACTAGCTGAGAGAGCAGCTTTTGCAACTGAGACAAATTTTGATGCTAATGAACCATCTTTCCTCATTTGCAGCCCCTGCATACTTGCCACCAACTAGAGAAGCAGATGCGGTGAGTGTCACTCATTTCTTTCCATCTTCTCCACTTTAACATAGAATCATGGAATTTTATCTAATTACATGTAAAAGAAAACCGCACAGTAGAAAGGCAACTGGAGTGAGAAAGGGGTGGTTTGGACCCCAAACTTAGAGTGTAAGATGTACCTTTTATAATCTATGACACTAATTTTGTTGAATGCCTAATGAGCTAGTAGGAGTTTTACTTACAGTCATGTCTACACAAATGGGGATTATCGGTGGTTTCTTTAGCTGCCTAAGTACTGACCAGTTCTTTGCTAGTGTTCTTTAAAAAGATAATCAATGTTTTGCATTTTTCTGCAACTGTTTCAGCCTTTTTCCCCTTCAGAGAAACAGTGTGACAAAAAGATAAGAAATACGGGATCGCAAAACTCCAGCAGCTGTCAACAGGAGGAGCAGCATCTCTTGGAAACTCCTGGGTCAAGTAGTAGCTCCCTGAATAATCCAACTGGGTCTGCAAGAGTCGGTGTAATAAATAACAAGAACAATGAAAAGAAAGAAACAGAAAGATTTCCACAGCAATATTCAGCTGCAGAAGGTTGTAAGCTTCACAGTGGAGACAGACACAACTCTGCAAGTTCGGGTAAGAGTCTCTCAAAGAATCTATATTGGAATGTTCCAGAACCTCTTGAAATTTGATTGTCAGTTATGAGTCTTTTTAGAAGTTTATATGACAGGATAAAACATTATGCTGAATATGGCTTCAGCAGAGAGAGTATTTAGTAACCTTTGAAAAGAGAAAGTGATTGTTTTAAGTTGTTGGCCTGGTATAGTGGAGACCATGCTCAATGGAGAAAAAGTTATTTGCAGGCTAGGGAATCAGAGTGATGGTATCTGTAAGTGGGACGAAGAGACAAAGGGAGCAGTAAGAAATGAACATTGTCCAAAGCATTCAAAATGGAAACAAATGGATAGGGGTTTGGCTGGGATCCAGAGCTCTGTATGAATTTTTACAGCTTTTTATCCCTGGCATAACACTTAGATTTTATGGTACCACCAAAAAACTAAAAGGTTGCAGAACCAACTCCACCAGTTTACCTAAATTAAGTAAAGCAAGAAGGTATCTAGTATCTAATTTAACTTTTAAATCAAAGAACTGGATAAAAAAATTGAACCGTCCTGTTCTGCGCTGCATTCTTCCATGCTTAATCTGATTTTTTGCTCTTCAACAGAACACTCTGGTAATGGAGGAACACAGGTGAATGTGACTTGTATTGTTAAAGTATGTAATCCAGATTGTGGTTCCCAGTTCCCAGAACAGACTGGTTCAACTAGCATGGATTATGGAAACGTTCGTTATTATTCTCCAACAGGGGAAGAAATTCCCCTTTCAAAAGAAGAAAACTCCTTGAAAAAAGAAACAGAAATTCACATCTCAGTGGAAGCCAAGGACAATTTACTTCAGGACTTAGTTCCCGAAGAAAAGAAGTTTCCTCTGGGTGTTCAAGATGTGGGGATGAAAACTGTTTAAAGGAGATAACAGATCATACACTGATTGACTGATAAATTCATCAGATAACCCCTTATCTTCTAAAATAAACATGTTAAATGTAGCATTCCTACAGAGTCTTGAAATTTCATCTGAGTATAGACATTTATTTTTTGAAGTTTTTAATCTCTTCTTTGGCAGCTTTAAGAGTTGAAGGATCACCATTGCAGCTTTGAAAAAGTTACGACTTTTTAATGCTTTTTCTTTTAAACTGAATGGCCAACTCCTCCCTTTCTTCTGTGATACCCTGAAGAAACCTTTGCTAGCTTTGAAAAGAAATGTTTTTCTAACTTGATGCCATTTACTTTTCTCCTGAAACTTCTTGTGATGATAATTTGGGATCAGGTGTGCCATATGTCAAGAACATGACTGTGAACACCACTTCTGAGTGACTGGATTAAAATTATCATACAATTGTCATACAAATTGTCATACAATGCTAATGAATTATCCATTTAACTTTAGTTTTAAAACTACTGTGTTCAATTTCCCATCCCATATTTTCAAGGATTTGCTTTTCTCCAGCTTCCTGGATATTTATTATTACAGTTTGCTTTCTCTCCTTATTGGACCAAACTTTTCTAATCAACCTTACATATATCAAGGAGTGGAATCTTTTACAGGAGCTTTTTTTTTTTTGCTAGATTATTATGTCTAAATGATAGCATTATTTCATTAGCTGTACATAGTTCATTTTATTTTAGAAAGGAAAATCTAGATTAAATAGTTATTTTCTTCAAGTAGAAAACAATTTCCTGTTATTGACAGCTCTAAAATTTGTCATCTTTGTGCTCTGGCTGATTTAATATGGTTCCCTGATTTGATTCTGACCTTGTTTTTGAGGTTTTCGAGGCTAACCATGAACCCAAAATATTCTTCTCTACATTCCAGTGGATATTAGAGAAGATCCAGATGAATATGTGGGCCAGGCAGCTCACCCCCACTGATCTCAGGAAAAGGACGCTCTCTTGACGATTGCATAACTTAATCTGTAAAATGTGGAATTGACTCAGACCTCAGAACCAGAAAATCCTGTTGTCTTCCACGTGTTGCTCAATGCTGAAGATCCATCCACGTCTTACAGAAAATTAGTAGAAGAATAGCATTTATTCTACAGCTACAGAAAAAAGACTTTAAAATACATATTTTAAACTACAAAAAACCTGAGATTTATTAATATTATTTCTAGAAGTGGAAACTGACAAAAAAGTCTTTAATTCTACTATGATTCTATGAAGACACTTTTTACAACTGTATATTAAACTTTTACTTGAGGGTCATTTTCAGAAACGACTGTGAAACTGGAAACACTGAAACTAGGGCAAAATTGAAGGATGTAGGAAAAAAAAAGTTTTATATAGTACTTTGAACCTCTTCTGTTGTACTGAGTATTTTAATATCTTGCTCATCAGCTCCCAGTATTGGGACCACATGGGAGAAGCAGCAGCAGCTTTTTGAAGAAGTTTTAAAAATGTTTAAAAAGGAGGATCCAGTTATGGTAGTTAATTTACTGTGTTTTCAAATTATGGAGGAGTGTGACAGAAGGCAAATCCAAGTTTTATGGGGAAGTATGAAATGTGCTTGTATTTGTTAATTAAAAAAAGACTTTTTATACTTGTATTTTCGTGGTTCCTACCTCTCTCCTAAACAGAATTCTAATTTTTATCTAATTTTTAGAATGGGTTGTTTCATTCCACAGGCTAAACAATGGCATTCAAAACAATTTTATTTCTTACTGTTACTGCCTAATTAAAAGAGGATTGATACACTGCAGTCTCAACTCCCGTTGTCTGTGCATAGGCACTCTGAAGAGGATTCTATATGCAAATATCACTGTTCCATTCAGAGTTGATGAACAGACATAATATTGACCTCCTGTCTGGCCCAATGGACCTTTAATGCTTTTAAGAGCCAAAGAACTTGTTTATTGTAACTTGCTTGACGTTGTAGTTTCTGTGAGGGGCCGGTGGTGCCATCACTGTCCCTGGGGGTGTTTAAGGAAAGGTTGGACGTGGTGCTTAGGGGCATGGTTTAGTGGGTGACAGTGGTGGTAGGGGCATGGTTGGACCAGATGATCTTAGAGGTGTTTTCCAACCTTAATAATTCTATGATTCTAATTGCTGCTAAAGCGTGCCGCTTATTGGTCACTTGATGGTCTTTGTACTATTAAGACCGAGGAAAAACTACTTTCTTCAGTCAGTAAACTAGGCGGTTGTGTGCAGTGTGATGCCACGAGCAATGCCGGGCTGCCTTCCTTAGGCGCCGGGCTCGTACTTCACGTGCGGGTTACGACGCTCACAAGGAACCGCACCGCGCCCTCCCTCAGCAGCCCGGCCGCGCCTCAGCGCCGGCGGGGCCCTCCTCGGGGCTCGGCCGCTGCCGACCGCGTCCCGCTGCTGACGGGACTCCGGCGCCCCCCAACCTCAGCGCCCGCCTCGCGGGCGGCGCTGCCCCGCCGGCCTCATGCCTAGGCCCGCCCTGCAGGCGGCGCAGAACAGAGCGGGCCGGGCCCGCCGCGGGCCCGCCTCAGAGAGGCGGAGGCAGAAGCGCAGCGCTAGCTCGGCGCTCCCCTACCTAGGCGCCCGCCCAGTTTCTCCCCCCGCCGCTCGGCCGGACACCGGCTGGCCCGCAGCCCGCCGCCCCCCCCGCAGCGTCGTGGAGGTGTCCGCGACCGAGAGCCGAGGTGAGTGCCGGGGGCGGGGGATGGCGGCCCCGGGCCCCGGCCGTCGGCTCCTCCTGCGTCAGCCCGCTCGGCGCTGGCTGCATGGCCCAGGCCTGGCTCGGGGGTGCTCCTCCCTGCCTCACGCCCCTCGCCGGGCTCCGCCCCGCGGTCCCGGCCCCGAGGGCCGCGGAGGGCGGCCGCAGCCCCTCCACTGCGGGGACGGGGAGCCAGCGGGGGGGGAACGCGGTCGCTTGCCGGGGCTCTGCGAAGGCGCCTCGGGGCCCGCGGCCGGGCCCTGGCGGTGTCGGGCCCCGGCCGTGTCCGCGCCCCCGCCCCCCCCCCCGCGTGCCCCCGGCCTCACGCTGCTCCCTCAGGGCTCCGCCGGCCGCCTTTGGGCAAGGTGACCTTTCGCTTCGTCTCTCCCCCACGTTGGCGTGCCAACAGGTCTCCTCTTGCCTTTCTCCTCTTCCCCACGGTGTATTTGTTCGTATGGAGGGAGAAAGTGTCTTGAAGGCTCACCCCCGCCTTTTTTTTTTTTTGGTGCTAATCAAAATGCCAACCCCCCCCCCCCCCCCCCCCCCCCCCAATGCACTGACCAGGCAACACCGTGCCAGCTTTCCTTCCTTAACTTAAACTGCCCCCTGCTCATGGACTCGGACCTCAGACTTCAGAGCCTGGGTTGTGTCGTTTGCGTTGCAAAAAATACACGTTTATCCAGAAAAAGTAAGCCAGCTTCAAGTGAGGTCCTGCTTTGGACTTAAATTCTCATCCTGATAAATGGTTACCGTTTCTTTTTTACCATGTATGTGAAGGAAATAAAAGCGCTGTAAAAGGAAAAATAAATATTTCATTTTTCTTACCACTGGCATAGCAGCAGACTAGAAAGTTATCAAATATACGTGCCTTAAAACATTTGGAAGATATAGAAATAGTTATTAATGTTCCACAAGAAGTTTGGATTAAGGAGGTGACTTTATTTGCTGTTCTTACGATGACTTCAGGCATGGATTACTTCATGCACTGGATGTTTTCAGTCGTGGGGATGCTAACCTGTTACGTGTTTCTGAATGACACGTCAAGATCTTCCCTCTGATTTGGCTCCTAACAGCCTGTAGATCCCTTTTTTTTTTTTTCACTTGTTTAGTTTTTTTGAAGGGTAATGTGACAAGGCTTAATGTATTTGCTTTTCTTTGAGCTTCAGCTTTCTAGTCAGTTTTATAAGAAGAAAAGTCTATGCAAGGTGGTGACCCCGCATGTATGAATGCTATATCTTTATTATGTAGAACTTCAAAACTTTTGGTTTCCAAAAAATTATTCAGAAATATTACAAATACAAAAATGGTATATGTGCTTAACATGAAATATGCCTCATTTGAATGTAATTTGACCTGTATTAGTTCTATTTGTATCTCATTCTGCATGACAGTATAGTTTCACTTTTCAGCCTTTAGAAAAAGCCCTTTCATTATTTGCTTAATTCTGGTATTGTCTTTAGCTGTATTAGCTAAACATGTTCACCGATTTTTATTTTTATTTTTTAGAGAAGTGGAGGATCAAATGTATAGATGCCTTGAATCAAGCAAACCTCATTATGGGAAAGCCCTGAGTTTAATATAATTTTTAAAATGTAGCTCTTGAAGTTGTCATTTGCTTCTTGTTATCGGACGTAACTTTAATGCAAATAAGTCTGACTTACCTGGCACTGGCACAGGCTGCCCAGAGAAGCTGTGGCTGCCCCATCGCTGGAAGTGCTCGAGGCCAGGTTGGATGGGGCTTTGGGCAGCCTGGTCTGTCGGGAGGTGTCCCTGCCCATGGAAGGGGGCTGGAACCAGGTGATCTTTAAGGTCCCTTCCAACCCAAACCGTTCTATGATCTTGCTTTTCTGCTCTGCAGAACTCAGTCTTTTATAAAGTGGCATGAACAGGTTTGTGGGGTTGAGAGACATTTCTAAATACCAAACTGCTACAATACATTTAAAGCATTCTCACCAGAAGATAAGGCATGAGTGCTTTTTGTTCTAGCTGTGTTAAAACATACTTGGTCTTGGCCTTAAAGAAGCTAGTAGTAGTTTTCCAATTCACTGGTTAAATTTCTGCAATCATTTCTGTTTCAAGTCGTGGTAGAGTGCAAAGGGAGGTGTTGACAGGTATGACGAGCGTTGCTTTTCTAACGCAGCTTTTTTGCACCCCTTGATGTGGTACTCCATGCTACCGCTTTGAAAACCTTTTGGAGTAATTTTTGATAAACTATTTACATGATTTATATCTGATTACGTCCCACGCATACACTGTTCCCCAAAAAATAGTTTGGCTAGGGTGAGTTGTTTCACAGATAAGATTTCTGCAAAAGTACAGTTGAAGGCTCTTGGTTGTGATGTGATTCGGATGCCAAATTGACTTCTTGCTGCTCAGCTAAAAGTGCATCCTTCCACTACTTGCACAGCTATCCTTTGTGTGAATTTGTAGGGCTGGCGTATAGCTGTTTTTTTCTAAAATCATGTTCATTGTTGAAGATTAATGGTGAATGTTTTCTTTCCTCCTGTATTTGACATAAATGTTAAGTGGCACCTCTATTTTAGAAACGTAATTGTTCATCACAACTGAAAAGGAGTAAAAACAATATAAACGTTTCAGAAATGCGTTGGGTGCTTTTTCTCAATATTGGTCATGACTTTATTTAGCATAAGCAAAATCTGTAATTCAAACAAGTTTGGAGAAAAAGCGTGTGCTCTCACTTAGCATTGTGCATGGGATACAAATGCTCTTAGCTCTAGTTATCCTAAGTTTCCTGTGAGGTTAGAAAGTCCTTCACCAGAGCAGTTACAGGGTATGGGGAGGGAGGATGATGCATGCTGTTTTACTTAGGGAATTTTCAGCATGTTTTTAATTCAGAAAGCTTAGTGTTCTGGCTTCCTAGAATGGGAGTTGCAGATGTTTGGGCCCACAGAGGCGGATGTGAGGTGTTCCTGGTGGCTGCAGAGTCTCTGCGCCATAGGTATTTGTTCCTTTTTTCAATATCCAGTCTTTTCCCTGTATGTTGTTCTAGCCTAGTAGTAGTAGTCTATAATTAGGTCCTCTAGTAGAATAATTTATAAGTGCTGACTCCAGAAAGTTTTGTGAAGAAGCATGATAAATGGAGGGAGAATAATAAATAGTGTCAGTATGATCAGCCCTTATATAAGTTGAGGAACAGTCTGCTTCTTTCCCCAGTTTGAAAACTGACAGATGTGGCGTAAAATCAATTAAGAGAGTGGCACATGAAGAAGGACACCTGTTACTGTCATCTAGACTTCCAAAACCAGAATGCTGGCAACTTGAAGAAAATGCTGGGAGTGGAAGTCGAGGAAGCCAGTGCAAAACTGCTGCAGCTCAGAGCAGAATTTTAGTCTCCCCTTTTTGAAAAAAGGATTGTTAATTGGCCTAGTTGATAATCATCACTAAATACGGTGTTTTGATTAGACATAGGTTGGAAAGATGAATTTAATTTGCCAATGGGAGTAATCTGTAATCATCAAAGCTCAGTTTGAAGCTCTGTGCTTTGGGACTTAAAGGGTATGGTATGAGCTTGACTTCTACCTTTTAAAAATTGCTTTAGTATTTTTACTGCTTTTTAGCTTGAATACAGTATCTCAGGTTTGCTGAGACTGTATTTCAGACACTCATTTTCTTCGTGTTTTTTCTTTCAGGGTGAAACTGCAATTATGGAACAGAGATCCAGAAAATGACAGAAAAATGTTAGTTGCCCTCTTCTAGGACACAGTCATGTTGGAAGGATTGGTAGCCTGGGTCCTCAACACCTATTTGGGCAAATATGTCAACAACCTGAATACAGACCAACTTTCAGTTGCTCTTCTGAAAGGTGAGGTTTTGGGGTATTTTCTGTAATGTTTTTGTTCTGTGATTTAAAAAGGAAAAAAAGTTGTTTTTTTTAATGGAAGATGGAATAGAAACAATCACTTAATATTGTGTTTAACGTTTATATAAATGCTTCTAATATAAAGTTTTTTGCTAGCACTTGGCAATCAATGGTAAATTCTCTTGTGTTCCTGTTTATATTCCTTTTAATCAACATTGTTAAACTAATTTATATGAGAGTCTCAACTGCATGCTAAGCTTATCTTAACAGCTTGTTTAGTTTGCATAATGTTTGTGTGTCATTCTTCTGAATACTGTTCAATAACTTCCCTGTTGAAGGACTGCAGCAGGAAATGTCCTGTAGTCTTTACCTCTTACGTTTTGGTGCAAGTCGTTACGCCCTTTTAATTAAGACCTTTGTGAAAGAGATGGCATAAGGATATCTTGTGCTTCTATAAATCAGTAGTTTCTAATTTACCTTTTGCTGCTATTATCTGCTATTTTATAATATTTCAAAGCTTTTGTTTGGGTACTTTTGGTAATACTCAGAAAATACTTGAAGTGTCCCGTTTGGACAGACAAAGAGTAGAAGCTTTCTCCTTGATGGCAATAAATTCAGAGCTAAGTCCTTGCAGAAGATTGCTTCTAGATCACCTCATCAAATGTGATCAAATAGTTTGAGTATGTGGCACTGGGAAATTAATGAGCATGCTAGATATTCATGAGAGCTGTTGCAGAAGGTAGTGTGATAGGTTGGCTGTTCTCATGAAATGCTAATTTTTTTTTTCTTCTTTGAAAGATGATGCTAGTTATTTTAAACTTAAAATGTTCAAGTTGGCATTCTTCAACATAACTTTGCTCGGCAAACTTGTCTGTTCTTTGTGTTTTCAACAGGTGCTGTTGAACTGGAAAACTTACCACTAAAGAAAGATGCCTTGAAGGAACTGGAATTACCATTTGAAGTAAAAGCAGGTATGTATTTTGCCTGTGTGTGGGAGACAAATATTTATAAACAGGAAATATTGCGTATATTAGAAGGAGTTTTACCTGTGAGTCAGAAGCTTAAACAAGTGAAGTAACCTGATGTTTGGGTAGTTTTTAGTTTGTTGTTTTTAGTTTGTTTGTTTCTTACACCATTTTTCCTTTCAAGTTTTCAAGGGGTAGTAAAAGTATGTTTACACAAGAATCTGATAGCATCTCTGTTTTGTATTCGTAGGTTTCATTGGCAAAATAACACTACAGATACCATTTTATCGCCCACATGTGGATCCATGGGTGATATCTGTCTCAAAACTGCACTTAATTGGTGCACCAGAAAAGAAGGAAGATTTTGATGAGGAAAGGGAGAAGTTTCAAGAAAGAGAACATAAGAAAGCTCTTCTTCTAGCACTTGAAGAAAAATGGAAAGTGAGTTGCACTTGTATTTCATAGTAAAGAAACTGCTTTTGTAAATTAATTGCATTTTAAGTCTCCTAACAAGTATATGAATTCTGAGAACAAATGCATAGGAAACTAAGTTAGAAATTGATACAAATGCACTAACACAGTGCAGTTTCCAATCCCTGCCCCCCAGCATGCATTGATGATACTGGAATCTGTTTTTCTTCTCTCTCTCTCTCTCTCTCTCTCGTTCAGTAATTTCAGTATAATATGTGTACTGTTTCCTGATCAATTGTTAACAGTGGTGGTTAATGCTTATCTCTGTTTTCTTTTTTAGAAAGAACGACAACAGAAGGGGGAATCTTACTGGTACTCAGTTACGGCATCTGTAGTCACCAGAATTGTAGAAAACATTGAAGTAAGCCTTTACGTTGTAGAGCTTTTCCCATTTGCTAAAAATAACCTGTGCCCACTTGTGCTTCACACTGTGTAGTCCCCAGAGAAGAAATATGTAAATGAATGATAGATGTTTGCCAGAGGACAGTCCCCTTCAATCGCAAACTAGTCCTGAGAGGGACTTGTGGGAAGGACGAACCTTACACCCTACCAAGGGGAAAACAGCAACTCTTTTTGGTTTGTAATAGTCGGTGGATAATTAATTTGCATGAAAATAAAAATAAAAATCTGGCACGTCTCTACTAAATTTCAAAATGACTCAAAAACATGACTGCTAGGCTCTGTAGCTTTTTGTCGTTGGAATTCCTTACGTAGTTAATGACATTCTAGCGTTTAGAAGATGTTGTAGGTTATTAAACTGTATAGTGTTTGCAAAATAAAACTATTTAGCAACATATATGTTACTAATCATTTATATTTAAGAACCTGCAGCTTTCTACAGATTAATTGCTTGTCTGCTGGTCTCCATGAAAGGACTATTCCTTTCTTCTCCTTGTGCAGATAGAATGACTATATTATTTGATTGCTTTACAACTCACTAGAGGCAATTTAGAAGCAAGATAGCTCAGACCACTTGCTTTTCCTGGTGTCTGAGAGGGATGTATTTGCTCATGTGAGAGTATCTATACTTATCACAGTCCTGGACTTTACATTCACTGCGAAACCGCCATAACTCAGTGTTCTTTAAGGGTTTACCATTGTAAAATTACTTCAGGTCATCTTGTGCTGCTGCTAGTTTGTAGATCTCGCCTATGCTGATGATTCTGGTACACGAAACATACTTGAATCTTTGTTACATATTTGTCTCGAAAATGGAGAATAATGGTAAGATAGCAAAATAAAGTACACTCTTTTGTGAAAGTGGCTAACTGTTTTGGGGGAGAAGAGCAGGGAACGAGGTATTTGAGGAGAAGATAGAACCAGAGGGTACAAAACCAGAAGTGAGGAACAGCATTTTGAGGTCCAAATGAGTACCAGAAATTTGCTGGAGGATTGCAGAAATGCGATATTAAATGGCTTCAGTATTAATAAATAGTACTGCTGTGCACTCTGATGTAAATAGCTGTCTCTAGTAATTTTTTTTCCTGTCTAGTTAAAAATTCAGGATGTCCATCTGAGGTTTGAAGATGGTGTCACAAATCCTTCGCAGCCTTTTGCATTTGGAATATGCATCAAAAATGTATCAATGCAAAATGCAGTATTTGAACCAGTAAGTATAACTCTTCTGTACAGGAATTTATGGCAGCTAAGTTGTTATGCTGTACTTTATGGGTGCTACTAAATATTTAGTAAAAAGTATAGCTTTATATATATAACCAGAAGATTATTAAACAGATTGTGGGCATTTTCTATTGTTTATCAAGTATGTAGATTTAAAAACTACATGGCATGTGGTGTATGAGCTTGACTTCGTTCAATTTTTCTACTTCAGGTGGAGAAACTGATGCGGAAAAAGCAATTAGATGTTGCTGACTTCAGTGTTTATTGGGATACCGATTGCACTTTATTGGGTGACCTACCTCCTGGACAGCTGCAGGTACGAGAGAGAGATTTCTCATATGAAAGAGGTGTTTTTGTTTATTTTCTTTCCAATAGTTTCCTTGCTATATTTTAGACCTAACTGTCATAAAAGTAGTAGGTCCAATAAATTCTAAGAGCAGCAGAAGTTTATGGCTTCGTGCTGTCATGGCAGGATATGTGGGTAACCCAAAACGGTTGTGCTGTGACATACCATATGTTTAATCTTTAAAGAGAGAACACATTGAAGAGGTTTCGTAAATGGACTGATATAGTAATAGTGATAGGAGTGTATCCTAATGTATTAAACCAATATATCCTAATAAATATTTTACACTCCCTTCATGTAGAAAAAAATGTTCTTGTAACCCCCAGGAAGCAATGGATAAAAGTATGGAAAGCCGTGATCATAATTACATCATGGAACCTGTATGCACTTCTGCTCTTCTGAAGAGAAATTGTTCTAAGGAGCCTTTAAGGTCTCGCCAGACTCCGCGGCTTGAATGTGACATTCAGCTTGAGACGATACCCTTGAAGCTTTCACAGGTAAACACTGATAATCTTTGTTTAACTCCCGGTTTCTGAGATGGAGATTGCTGAGAAGCAGAGTAAATGAGGCCATCGTGAGCTCTGTGCTGCTATCTATCTATGTTAGGCTGCATTGACTGTCTGAACTAGTTAGGCTTCAAGATTGCTTGGGTATCTGTGTGCTGTATTGCACCGTACTTTGTGGTCAGATTCTAACAAAATGACTGATTAAAGGAGGTATTCCTTTATTTTTTGGTTATCACGATGTCTGCAAAGTCAAATTGGTAGTTTGATGTAGAGTGTATCTTTCCCATCTCACCTACTGCATATGTTGTTCATACATCAGTGCTCCTGAAGATTCTGCTGGTAAAATGCAGTCTTGAATTATGCATCTCTAAGCAAAGAGTTGTTGCTTCAAGCAGTGAAATACTTGCAGGATTGTTGCAAGTTCTTCACCTCACTGGTTGCAAAACTGGTAGTGTTTGTAACAGCTTAAATACCCCTAGCATAAAACTAAAACTTTCTTAAAGCTTTAGGTTTAGAGGCAACTGAAAGGAATATACTTAAGTTGTTTGGTTTGAAATCAGGCATTCCAAATTATTTTACTGCAGCCTATTACTGCAAAAAAATACATTTTTGTTTACTGTAATAATAAGAAGGATGCATGTGTTTTGTCGTTGTTTTGTTTGTTTAGGTTTTTGTTTGTTTATTGTTTTTTTTAGTCTGTATAATGTACAAAGCAGCCAATATTAAGTTGCTTGCTAGTCTTGACCTGACAAGTTTCATGCTCTGTGTTTGTAAACAAGGAAGCCTGTAAGTTTTATCTCACACATTAACCTTTAGCTACTGGAAGAAGATAGGTGACACTAGGGAACCAAATTATGATAAACATCAGTCTTAATTCTGAAGCCATGTGCAGATCATTGATGCAGATAAGCTAAGCCTGTGGTTGTTTCACCCTCCCTGCCTTTGATTTGGAAAGCACTCTAATATTGCCTAATTGATATTGTCTACTCTTTAACTAAAAGATGCAGTATCAGCAGATCATGGGATTTTTGAAGGAACTGGCTAGAAAAGAACGACAGCTTAAATTCAGGAAGTGGAGACCAAAGGTTACAGTAACAGAGCAGTAAGTATTATCTATGGATGTCTTGTTGAATTAGTGTGATACTAAAAATGTTCTAGGTAGAATTGAATGAAGACAAATAGGAGATAGTAGTCATGCTAAGTTTTCATGTCTTATTTCCCTACCTCATAAATCAGTTTTAAATATTGAGACATAATCCAAGCTTAAAATTATTCTTACTTAAGTCTTTCAGTCCTCTCACAGTTCCCAGGAATTGAAATTAAATTGGAGGTTCTTCTCCAATGTAGACACTATGGTATTCTGAAATTTTCTTTGTGGAAAGAGCTCCTATAAGATGTTTCATCTTACTTTTAGTAAGAAGAAAGATGGTATAATTTCAGACAGCAGGTCCATATAACTCAACATCGTGGCTTTAATGACTGTGCTTGATGTATAACAGATATACTAAATCCCATTAAAGCAGTGGGGACATTGCAAAGCACTGCTTAATACTACACAATTTGTAGAATTAGCCAATAAGTGCTGTCTCTAATACTGATGCCCTTTCTGATCAGTTGCCCTCTGTTTTCTCTCTGGAACTTTCACTAGTTTGACATACATACATTTGTTTTTTGGAAATACTGGTAATCTAGTAATTTTAAAATATTTCAGCTGCCGAGAGTGGTGGATCTTTGCTTTGAATGCTAATCTTTCGGAGATCAGGGAGCAGAGACGACGTTCTACCTGGGAGTTTGCATTACATCGGGCCCGAGATGCAGTATCTTACACTGACATGTATTATAGCAAGTTGAAGGGGGAACTACTGTCTACTGCAGAGGAGGTATTTAGATTTAAGATTTTACAATGTTGATTAGTCATCTTCTATTTGTTCTATTTTGTCTTACCAAATTTAAATTTGTTCTACTTTAGAAACATCTTTAATTTTACTGCAGGTCATTTTCAAGGAACCGGCTGTATTTTGACTACAGCTGAGTTCTTAATGCTCGAATCCTGGGGTTGTAGGAGGTGTGTGCATGACAGGATTCTTGTATTTTTGTTTTGCTATGCAAAAACTTTTTGAGCTGTAACTGGTTTTCACCAAAAATAGAATTAGCTCTCATAGAATGCTCACGTCAGTCTGTTAAGCTTTCTTAACTCTCATTCTGTATAGACTCAAAATGTATTTAAATATCAGAAGCGTTGTCACATTATGCATACGGTGATGTAGGTAATGTGGGGAAAATGGTGGCTAGTTGTTCAGGGGTGCTTTCCTTTGATTTATTTTTTTAAACTTTTTTCCAGTTGATGTTAGGATGAAAGAATTCTGAGGGAAAATGACCCTACTAATCAATCCATGTTCTACTTTAGGAGGAAGAAACCCTGTGAACTATAATTAACTGCTTTATATCTCTAGGTGCATTGGGACTTAAATCAGTTTCCTTAAATCAGTTCAGGGCACCATGTACCTCATATTTCTTAATTACATGTACAGTCTTATTGAAAGCTTAGTTGTATGTAATCCTTACCTGTATTATTTGGATGTGAACTATAGGGGTAGCTCAAAGTACTGGAAATTTTTATAGTAGTATTTTTGCTCATGGCTAAGCTCATCTTTCTGTTAAATCAGGTTACTTTCCATGGTTTATATTTTGTGCTGCAAACCTTGCTCCTGATGCATGACAGAAGGATATAGTTGAGCAAAGACTTCTTATCATTAAAAGTGTTAAAATAATGTATTTTACAATCTAAATAAATATACCAAATAAAGGTATTTGAAACAACAGAGAACGTCAGTATTATGGCTGCCCATATGACTTTGTTTTTGTATGCTTAAGTACTTGGATCCTGACATTAGTGCCATGTTAGTTTTTCCATGAATCTCAAACGTAGTGCAGAGAGATTTGTCATGTTTGTGAGGAAGATGCTATTCTCTTTTAAAGTATTTACTTTACCTTTTTTTGCCTTTTCAGACAGAAATGCGTCGTATTGAGGATGAGCAAACTTACGAAGAGTTGAAGATACTATGTGAGGTTGTTCATGATAAATTTCATGACCTAGCTGAGGTGAGAAACATTTGTCGTACAGGGTAATATCTGGAATCTTTGAGTGAATTATTTTGAGGTGGTGTTTTCTTTTCTGCTAGAGTGTTGGCATGTATTTGTTTTGATTTTTGAAGTGTGGTATCAATACTAAAATGGCAAACAATGCTTGGTTCCTCAGGTTTTACTTTTGTGTCACTTGCATGGTGAGCTTATGCCTCACCATACAATGGTCTTCCTCAATAGTATTCTTTCCAGAGTTACCAGGGCAAGTACTTTTCATCTTAGAGAGTGTAGCAGTTGCTCCGGAAGACAAATGCCTTCATTACAAGTGTCCTCCTGTTCATCTTCTCCCTCCCCCCCAGCTTTTATTGCTGAGCATGGTGTCCCATAATATGGAATAACCCTTTGGTCAGTGTAGGTTGGCTGTCCTGGCTGTGTCCTGTCCCAGCCACTTGTGCACCTGCAGCCTACTGGCCTTCACAGAGATGGGGGTTGGAGAGACGGCCTTGATGCTGTGCCAGCAGTGCTCAGCAGTAGTCAAAACACTGGTGCACTATCAACACCATTCTAGCAAATGTGCATCAACAGCAAATGCAGTATCAACCCCATTCTAGCAAAAAAAAAAAAAATTTAGTGCAAAGCACAGCACTATATGGGCTGCTGTGGGGAAAGTCAACTCCATCCCAGCCAGACCCAGTGCGGCGTTTCTAAACTAAGACTTACATAATTTCATATGACTTCATATATGAACATGTAGCAATTAAATGGTGGTATGTTTGTTGTTTCTTAGCCCATATAGGAGAGCATCTGCAAAGTATCGATTGTAAATATCACTGTTGGCATACTGAACTTAAGAGTGCCAAGTAAATAGTAGATGGAATCATATTGTTACTCTTATGCTTTTGTGTGCTCGTGATATTCTCCCACTTACAAGCAGTGATGTATGTGTCTTCAATGTTCAAACACAGAGTGTTAAAGAGCCGTTGCCTGATTCTCCTGGAGTTTCTCCAACAGCAGAATCTGCACGTGGCAGTAGCAGCGGAATGCTGCAGTACCTTCAGTCTTGGTTTCCTGGTTGGGGAGGCTGGTATGGATATGCACAGCAAACATGTGAAGGTGAAGCTTTTGAAGGACTGTTGCCAGAACAACAGGAACAGTGGAATCCGGAAGACATACTAGGTATGTCAGCATGCGGTTTTCTGTTTCTTCTTATTGCTGCTAACACTTTCAGTTAAATACGTGATAAAGATGAACAGAAAAAACTTCTTGGTTCAGTACTGTTCAAAGATTATGTGCATCAGCTGACGCACCTAGGCAGCAGAGCCTGTCTAAAGCTTAATTACCTGTTAAAAAATTCAGTGCCTGGTGTGTTTGCTTATTTCTAAGGGGGTATATGGGATATGTTTGCTTCTAAATATTTTAGATGCTTATGGCAAAGAGCTTTGGGACTTCTTTCCGTTCAGATGGGTGGAGGTAATGCCGTGTACTGTGAATGTGTACAACAGTAACAATACCATGTTGTTGGGATTGTCTTAATTGGGGATTTATTGTACCATAATTGAAATAGAGAGTTCTACTGAATATTCAGTTTTGTTAAGGAAGATGGTGTATCTGCTTTGTTTTATGTATTTATTTTTTTTTAATTCAGAATAACCCTTCTGTTCTTCAGTCGCGTTCCAGGAACTTGATTTATATAACCTAAGTGATGTTTTTGTTTTTTTGTTACTTCTTTTTTTTAAATTAGGAGCAGATGATTTTTTTGATCCTGCTGCAGATGCCTCTAGCATGAATACATTTACAAAAAGAGATCATGTTTTTGCTAAATTAAATCTACAGTTGCAAGGTGGCTCTTTTACTCTGTTGCACAAGAAGAAGAAAGTGGTGCATATTGAGGAGAGTGCTTTTATGCAGCTGGAGTTTTCAGGTATAAAGTCAATTTCTGTTTGTTCTTTCTCAGCAAAGATGAGCTTTGTCTACCTTCAGACCTTCCTCTGAGTCTTGCTTTTAGTCCTTTAAATTACTATACTGAAACAAAGTTCAGAATGAAAATATGAAGCCACTTAGTAGAAATTAATACCTCAGATTAGAAGTTTTTTCACTTCAGATATTCACATGATTTCAACATAGTAATCTAATTTTACATGTGTGAAAGAAAAAGAACTGTATTGCTTCACAATCATTATTATATATTTAAAATTGAGTTTTTAATATTTTAGTAGAATTATATATATATTTAAATATATATATATATATAAATAAAAGACCTTCAAACAGATTTGTTGTACATTATAAATAAAAGCTATGCTGTGTGTATTCATAAAACAAAATAAAAACATTTTATGTCTTTATATTTCAGGTGTAAAGATCTTAGCAGAATCTCTTCCTCGACGAAATTCTTCCCTTCTAAAAATTCAGCTTGGTGGTCTTTTTCTGAGGGATTTGGCAACAGAAGGGACCATATTTCCTGTTCTTGTTTTCCCTAATCCTGTAGGTGAAAAAAGCTGTCTATGAGTTACTGTGTAGGATGCGTGTGTATGAAAACAGTTATATACCAAAATTCAACACAGATGTTTCCCTTGGTTTGTGTCTTACCCCTGAAAGAGATGAGTCTTGAAGAAAAATCTCCACTTCTTGAACTTTTACTCTCCCTTTCCAAGGATCATTCATAGAACTCTTCATTGTTTGCTTTGTATGCTTGCAACTTCAACATTGCAGTTATATGTGTTGGCAAGAAGATAATTTGTTGAACAAGATTTCATTCCGGAACAATCAGCATTGCTGCTTAATCAGTAATTGGTGTTTTTCATAAAGCTCTTTGGTCCAAGTAAGGGTTTATTTTACCTGCTTACTGTTACACTATCAGCAGAAATACAGAAGTTATTTTTCATAACGAAGTACTAAAGAGATTTTAAGTATCTCTTCTAAGCAAAGAAAGCTTTAGTGCATGGGAATTCCTTATGTGTCTTTTTACTTTGTAATTTGTAGAGAACTGACTGAAATTGGCACTTCAACCTTTGTCTGTCTACTGCATAGGTAGATTACATTTGCTTTCTCATATAGTCATACTTGCTTCTCATTTGATTTCATCAAAGAAAAATACACATAAAATAGTCTCAAGCAATATATATGATTCACTTAAAGTGACCAGAAGACTGATAAAGACTTCTGTGTTTTTATCAAGTGACTTCGTTTATATTTGTCTAACAATTGTTTTTCTTTTAAATTCTTATAAGCAAAAAGAGGTTGGCTGCGTATCTTCCTTTGGACTACAGAATTTGTCTTCAGAAGTGACTAATCAGAACATTGGTAAAGACTTCATTTTATGTTTGATCAAAGCAAGCATATGCGATTATTCCTAACTAGAAATTTCAAAACTCAATGCCTGAAGTTTGATCATAGTATTCGTGCAAATACTTGTTGCAGATAGTTTCAAGAAACATAAAAGCTTTGTTAAGACATACAAGTGCATGCAGGTTGTCTGACTTCTGACAAAGTGAGTAAATATATATTCAAGACAATGTGAGTTGCAGTTATTCTTTGTCTTGTCTTAAAAGAAAAGAAAAAATAGGTTAGGAGTTCAACTGTAGGACCCCTGTCCTGAAAATGTTTGTATATACAAGCATGTTGAATTTTGTTGATAATAGAAGTTGATCTTACTACTCGCTTTTCAGTTAATGAAGAATTTTCAGGCAGGCACCACTAGTCGTACCAATTAAAAATTAGTGTTTATGTACTTTGTAGTTGTGTTTTTGTTGTTGTTTTTTTTTTTTTTGTACTTTGGGTTAGTTATGTACTTTGGGGTTGTTATTTTTTTGCCTTTTTCTGTTTTTTTTGTGTATGCTTTTTTTTCCCAACTGTTTTTTGTAACTTGCGTTTTATTTAGTTGCAGATCCTGATGCTCCAGTGTTTGAGATGCTTTATGAAAGGAA